>NW_012114455.1:8164369-8257347 GCF_000951035.1 Colobus angolensis palliatus | reverse complement strand
GAATCTGCTATTCTGCCTGTGCAGGCGCACATGCATGAGCACACACACGTACACACTCAGACATCCCACGCACACGAATCTGCTATTCTGCCTGTGCAGGCGCACATGCATGAGCACACACACGTACACACTCAGACATCCCACGCACACATAATATTTGAGTGAATGACTGAATGGATGTATGCATAACCAATGGAAGGGAAAAAGAATGGTTTGGTAGACTAACCGTTCCATTTCTCTTCCTCTGTCTCAAGACTTGTACTCAGAGAGAAAGAAATATGCCAGTCACTTCATGCAGTGAGAGCTCTCTTAGCTTTCTTTTAACACACTCCAATAGTGATTTTATTATACAAATAGGCACTGGGAGATGATAATGCATTGTGGTCTTCCAAGTGTGCTCACCCTACCAGCAGCATAAGCATTATCTAATCTTGTTAGAGATGTACTTTCTAACTCTGGCCCCACTTCAGCTATACTGATTCAAAAGCTCTAGAAGTGAAACCCAGTAATCTTGTTTTAATAGGTCTTCCAGATGATCCAGATGCATATTAAGTTTAAGAACCTGGCTTGGCCAGGCATGGTGATGGGCTCCTGTAGCCCCAGCTCTTTGGGAGACTGAGATGGGAGGATCACTTGAACCCAGGAGTTTGAGGCCAACCTGGGCAACGTAGTAAGATGCTGCCAAAAAAGAAAAGAAAAAGACAAAGAACCTGATCTAAGTGAAATCTAAACCTATATTTTGATTAATGTTCTTAGCCTTGGGCCAGTGTGATCCAGTACTGTCACAGAGAAGGTCCAGGAAACTTGTGTAGAATGTTGCTTCTGTTTACATACCTAAAGTAAGTCATTTTCTCTCAGAATCAGGTCTGAGCACTCCCATAGTTTTTTTCACATAAATGATTACTTATGGCCCAAGGTAAATTTTAATTCTGTGTTAACTTCTTTATAAAGAAGGTATAAAGGTATGTTTAGTGTGGCAAAATGCATCTGCCCCATTCTTTCCATTGATATATTTTACAAAGCTTATTTCATGAGATAAAGATTCTCTTAAGGTTCAGCCACTTGCATAAGATCTCGCAGGTAAGTAAATGGCAGGGCTGAGTTGGAATGCCAGTATTTTGACTCCACAGACTATGCTATCAAATTCTGTGCAATACTGCTCTTCATGCCTCATGACAGCTCGTCTCTACCCTCTAGAGATGTTAAATATCAATTTATGACATTGAACCATCTCAGTCAAAAATACAGCTACACGAATGTTTTTCTAAGCTATCTGTGACACAGTCTACTTTTGAACCACTGGATAAGGTTGCAGGCATTTTTCTCTTCTAATACCCTTAGCTAGGAATGGGATCGGTGTGGCTTCTAGCATCACAATTTTATCAATACACAGAGAGAGTCTTTGCCCTATTCCTCAGAACAAAACCATTACTCTTTACTGCAAAATCTGAACTGTCAGTCATCCAAACAATTTTTACTCTTTATAAACTTGTCATTTTAAATCAATGAGAAAACAAAGAAGGGCCTTATTCCAAGTGAGGAAATCTCACCACATAATCCAGTGAAAATCCCAATGTAACAATCTAATTGCCCTTCACAATTTAGATGACATTATTGAATGTTTTCTTTGTACATTCTGAAAACAAGCCTAGAAATGTATTAAAAATAATTATGGAGCCCTGCCTCATAGACTGAAACAGAATTCCCAGGATTTGTTACATGTTGCACATAATCCTCGGGGCAGCTCAGGGGCCCAAAGAGCACAGTCAGCTCATTTTACTAACAATTTATTTCTCAAATACACAAAAAGGAGCTTTTCTATTTTTACATTTTGTATCTATTAGATAATATGCTCTCTTGCTGAAAATGCACCCTGGTTCTACTTAATGTAAGGTTATCCAGTACTAATTCCATCAGAAACAGTGATACCATCATTATTTCCAGGCTGCATTGAATATACTATCATTCCTTGAAAAAGGTTAAAAAAGACAATCTCTAAATTATAGCCTCTAATTGGAAAGGTCTTGGCAACCATCACATCCAATATCCTGGATTTCAGATTGGGTAACTGAGGCCCAGGAAAACTCTCTGATTTCCCAAGGTCACACTCAATGTCTCAAGCTAGTGTCAGTCAGGACTAGATTATGGGGACCAGTTTAGTGCTCTTGTTTCTCCTCATGTTTATCATTTACTGCTGGTTCAGAGAGCATGAGTGATGAAAAATACGCTCATCCATTCAACTTATTTTTCTTTGCAAAGGATATGTTGTGTTTTGACTACATAGGGGAATGTGGGTTTTTTGTTTGTTTGTTTTTAAGTTTAATTTTCAGCAAGAATCATGAAAAAACGCATGATTCCTAAACAGAAAAGCAGGAATTACTATTAATGTACATGTTTTTGTTATCCACAAAGGGCTTTTTAAGGAATCCTAGCAAATGTCCCTTCTGCTAAAGAAATAGGTGATAGAATCGTCATTTCCCAGGTAGAAGAAGCAAAATTCAAAATGATTAAGTGCCTTTGTGTGAATGGCAAAGCAAGTCATCGCTCGATTTTTTTAGTCTCCTGGAGTGCATTCTATAGTGAATCACAGAGAACCCGATTTGCAAAGCAAATTAGTGGAATATCTGTTTTATATCAAACATTTAGCTCTAAAAAGTCTACCCCTCTGTTTTTCAGTGAGTATGGAAGCAGTTGCAGAAAGAAAGAAAGTAAAGTGACTGATGCAAATTAGACTGGAGATATTACAAGAATCAAATCACTTTCTAAATACTTGTTACTTAGAACTTCAATTTGGAAGTTGATTTTGTGACAAACAGGAGAGTTGCTTTCAGATGGAAAATGCTATGATATGACCTCAAATGGTGAGATTAAGATGGGAGAAGCTGATTTAAATACGAGTTCTGCTTTTAATTCTCTGAATATTTGAGAGATTAAAAAGAAAAGAATATAATAGAAAGATATTTTAGAAAATAATTTTCTATGCTGACGAAAGGCTGTGTTTTAAGTTTTGCAGAAGAACATCGGATTTATGTTAAGGATCTTAAATTGCAAATCAATGCTACAGCACTTCTTGCTATATAGATTAAATATATTATATATATATATGTAGCTTAAGGCAGAGCAGTTTATAAGAACTCCATAGATTGAGAAATAGAAGCCCAAGTCTTGAGCAGAGCATTCAAATCAACAGAATATATGAACATAGGCAAATCAACATAATATGGCAAAACTGACCTTAATGGGATAAAGCTAACTCAAGAAAAATTTGGTTCCCTGGTGAGGGGAAAAATTCATAACAATAATACATATGAGACAGTAACACAATTTCCTGAGGGAATTGTCTTTCTTCCTGTTATTATTCAGTGTTTGTCAAGTGCCTACATTTACAGTAGATCTTATTTAAAATAGAATTAGTTATAGTCTCTGCCAAATGACCCTACAATATTTGTGTGACTTCAGCTAGCTAGAAATATCTCAGGGGGCAGCCGAGTAGCATAAAAATATCTCTGATGTCCAGAAGGGGTGTCTATCTTCTAGCACAGCAGCCAGATATTTTGCTTACAGGTCTGGTTTTCTGTGCCACAGCCTTTTCTCTTTGATATCTGTCAAGAAGGAGTGTTTCCCCTGAAAATGGGGTGTGAGTGGGAAGAAAACACTCCTGGGGGAGTTGTGGGTGATGTGTCCAGAATAGGGCATTCTAAACCTCACTGTGGGAGAATAGAATACATGGCAAAACAAATATAAAGTTTTAACGGTCCTACAAACCTACCGTCAACGGACAGCTTAAGGGACCTTCTCAGGACACTGGGGATTAGGAATAGGAGATGCTCCTGTAGAAGTGCTTTGAGCAGTAGAGAAATTGGACTAATGAGAGGTCATTTATACTTTGGTTCCAGAGAACTCATGTTCTGGCCATAAACTGAAATTATTTGGGTAAGAGGTATGATGTTTTGGAATGACTTTACATGTGGAGAAGGGGTTTGAAGAGTAGAAAAGAATTTCTTCAGTTGAATCCTTCACATTCCATTATTTGCAAGTTAATATAAAGATAGTTTGTGTAGACTGCAGTGAGTTCTCCATCTACCTTGGTAGTTCTTGAGGAGAAGACAGATCAGACCTTTGTGGATTTAGCCAATTATGACTGAGAAAGCCTAGAAGATTATTGTTAAAACTCCATTTTTCAAGGCAAGGCACTGTCATTTCTATCTTCATTTTCAGTGTTGTTGTATTTGGAATTGTCATGTCCCCCAAAGGCAAGTTGCACAGTCTGAGTTAGAATTGATGATATGCACACATCTGCTTCGGGGAACTTGGGGCCAGCACCTGAAGGACAGCCTGATGCTGATCAACCGGAAATAGACCAGAAGGTTTGGAGAGAGATCACAGATGGACTAGAATTAAGGAATGGACAGCTCTATAGGTGAGGCAGACAATGCAATGACAGCAGGCGGGAGCAGGCATTAAGTGAACATGCCTCATGCCCCACAACTCAAAATAAATGCCAACCAGAACAATAATAGAGGCCCAAAGGACGTCGTTGTTCCTTTTGGGATCCCTTGTATTAAACCCGAAGTTACACACTGCAGATGCCATTGAACTGGGGGCTAATTTAGTGATTTACATTGTTGAGAAAGGATTAGTGAAATCTCCCATTTCGATGGCCTGTTCCTAATTTGCATCTTTAACGAGGTGGGATCCAAGCCAGGTTCTTCTCCTTTGTGTTTACTTCTCAGGAACTGTGTTTATTTCTGATAATTACAAATAAATCTTTCTTCCTTTTCTCAAACTGGCTGAATAAAAGATGGGGGGAGTGTGTTAACTCCATAGCTCGAGTAACTATCAAAAAAAGGGATACATAAAATCCAATTATAACTCCTTCAAAAATGTAATTAATGTTTCCTTCCCAAAGAGGACGTTTGCTACATTTCATTTTAAAACAGGTGTCTTCTTCTTCATAGTTTTTCTAAGGGAAACTTGCACCACAGGAAGTGGTGGCTCCAGACCGGGATGTCATGACCCGGTGTGTCATGAAAAATGATAGCACCAAGGAAAATGTAGGCTACAGACTTCAAAATTTGATAAAGAAGTGTTCTGATTAATTTCCAAAGAACTCAGGAAACCAAAGCAAATCTCTCAAAATTTACCACTTTTTAGATCTCTTGAAGAAGCAAGGGGGAAATGTCATATGTATTCTGAACTCAACTGAGACTGACATCATACAGACATATTGAAAAGCTATTCCAATGACCACAAAAACGGAAAGGGAAAATCCAGCGCTTATCTACTGCAGTAGACTATTGGCATGGAGATGACAGGGCAAGAAAAAGCTTGATTAGGAGTATTTTTTAGAGCAAATCTAATCCAAAGATATAGTCATTTAAAAGTTACGTTGACAATATGTAATTTAATCAGGTTTGGGCATCCGTCCTGATATCAAATTTAAAATCAACTCTACATAAATACAATTATTCTGCAGGTGGTTTATTATTTAGGTGAAGGTGGATTAATGAAAGAGCTTTTAGTGCATACAGAAGAGATGCTGACTCTTAAATATCTACTAGCTGTACCAATATTGAGCCCAAACTGGTTTTTTAAAATACAGTTTTAAGACAAATAGGAAATTTAAGTGAAGAAAAGCAACCCAGAAGAGACTGATCATCTTACAACAGTGACCACAAAGTTATTTATTTGTCTGTCTGTTGGTTGGTTTTTGAGCAAGTGCATATAGAAAGCAAAGCTCCACGAGAACAAAGATTTTTGTCCATTTTTCACTGCTGATTAATTCTTTGTGTATAGATGATATTCAGCACATACTGGGCACTCTAGAAATATGTGTTAAGCTAATGAATCCATTGGTTTTATAATTATAATCTTTATTTTCATAACAGGATTAGGGACCTTTTTGTCCTACTGAGGTAGAAAAATATATATTAAACTCCACAAAATGCAACAAAGGAATTTAATTTAGATTTAGTATCTGTGTCCTCTATGGAAATGGCTCAATACTCTAATGTGCCAATTAATATATTCTGCTTTATATTAGAGTCATATGATGTAATGTGAATTAGGGGTAAAGCATGAGTTTTATAGCCAAACTAGCTCTTCCACTTACTATATTTGCTGGGACACACACATGACCTTTCTGAGGCTCAATTTACTAATCTATAGAATGGAAATAAACTTGCCTATCTCCAAGATGTTGAGAGAATTCATGTAAAGAATCCGAATACAGTGTCTAGCATATGTATTTATAATAGCCACTACTATAGCAGGAGCTAACTTTATTATTGTTATTGGCATTAAACATTATAAATGAATTAAGGAGAGGTACATCAAGTTAATTTAGTTTTAATCTTTCAAGTTATTTAGTTTTAATCTTTCAGTTCATCAGCGATTATTGTGTAGCCTAGAACTGCTCAACACATATTTATTTACAAAAGGGATTTTTTAATGTAGAGATAAACAATATTATATTATTTGGTATGTAACAAATGTCTGTGATAATACTAAAAGGGTCAATACAAGTATAAAGTTGGAGACAAATATTCAGAAATGAACAACTCGGGGAGGCAAAATTATGACATACCTGTTCATAGTGGCTAGAGTTATAGAATATTAAAACTGAAAGGGAGCTTCGATATGATGCAATGCAATCCCATCATGTCACAGAAGGCAAAACTCACTCAGAGCCACTTTCCCAAGGTCCCTTGCCCAAGGTCCCTCCGAGACCTGCTTTGTATGTGCGCAGGGATGGCTGGCCAACCTGACCCATGACTCAGCATCATATCACTCCGAATGACAGCGCATTCCGCTTTCTACAGATGGAGTGAGAATAACTGGAATACTGGGCTGTAGTAATAACCAAATTGAATTCATGAGTTACGGTTTGCCAACGTTTTTTACAAACTCCTCATTTTATTCTCACAGTCCGAGATGGTGTCATCCCAACTTTAAAAATGAGAAAATTGAGGTTCAGAGAAGTTATTTAAGTTACAAAAAGTCATACATTTGATAGGTAGCAGGATTTGGTCTTGATGTTAGGTTTTGTGACCCTAAATAATCTACTTTTTCCAGTATGAGGAGCATATCAACCAGGTTTCTCCTTAAGAAAGTAGTGCACCTATCAACTTTTGCTTTTTTTTTTTTTTTGGAGACAGAGTCTCACTATCTCACCCAGGCTGGAGTGCAGTGGCACAGCCATGGCTCAGACAGTCCTCCTACCTCAGCCTTGTAGGTAACTGGGACTACAGGCATGCACCACTATGCCTGATTAATTTTTTAAAATTTTATGTAGTGACAGAGTCTCTCTATGTTGCTCAGGCTGGTCTCCAACTCTTCCAGCCTCAGCTTCCCAAATTAGTGGGATTACGGGTGTGAGCCACCACACCCGGTCTTGCTTTTATATTTTTTTACAAGTCTTTTAATACTCTATTAGAGCATAATGTAAATAAAAATTCCTTCAACCACTTAGATCTAAGTTGTATGCTAAACTGGTAAGAACATCAAAATCCAGAATGAGAATGTTGTAAATGAGTTTGAGGCTTAATTCTTCGGACTGGCCTTGAACACGTTATTTTGCCTTTATTCCCCAGTTTGAACCGTGGGAAACCCTTGCAAAGAAGGCACCTGCTAGAGACAAGTGAAAGCGTGAAAGACTTTCCACAAGCAGGGGAACGACACCTTTGGGTCACAGTGTGAGAGAGGGCCACATGTTGTAAAGGCTGGTAGAATAGAAATTAGCATCTATATAGTGGGAGAAAGATCTTGTTGAGGAGAGATCAACTTTTACTCACGGCTGAGATAGGTCCTTTACACAGGTCTTGGTCCTCCATTCTCTCCCTAGTTGCTCCATCCTCTCCCTGGTTGCTGTCTAGAGGAGAGGTTAATTGCCTCCTTATCACCTCTTTGTTGCTGTGTGAGCACAAACTGCTCTGAGTTTGCCATAGGCAGACCTTGGTTCTAAACAGGCTTTCTCATGTGTGGGTGCTTAATTCATGTCCCCAAGATGATTGTTCTCTCTTAATTCAAACGCTCAAAGCCTTCCTTTTGCAAGGGTTTGAAAGATGCTGGCCCCCTTTTACCATCTTAACAGTTAAAAACAAAGAGAAGGAAAAGAGTTTTTTTAAAGATGGTATGTTATAAAACGTGAATGAGATACAGAATTTTCTTCATGCCTTCTTCCTCTAAGAAACATAAATTCTTGTGGTCTGTGCTGCCTTTTATTAGTGATTCTGTCAGTTTAGGTTGGAAACACTATTGAAACAGGAAATTTTCCTTGACCCCTTCTCAGGCCTCATGACAAGGTTGCCTTGCTTACCAGCCCACAGCTCTCATCCCCTTGTGGGAGAGGGAGCACTCAGGTGAGAGGGTACAGGAGCTTGGGTGAGCGCTTTTGAGTGCTGGCAGGAGCAAAACTCCATGCAGCTATGCAGCAGCAGCTAGGGGGACGCCTGTGTCCCCTGAAGCCCCAGAGGGCATGTGCTTCAGTGCTCTTTTAGCTTTACCACCATCCACAGATGGCTTAACGGTTAAAACAGCTCAGTGGAGCATCAGTGTGACTTTTTTTTTTTTTTGAAACGGAGTCTCGCTCTGTCACCCAGGCTGGAGTGCAGTGGCTCGCTGCAACCGCTGCCTCCAGGGTTCAAGCCATTCTCGTGCCTCAGCCCCCAAGTAGCTGGAACTTCAAGCGCCTGCCACCACGGCCGACTAATTTTTTGTATTTTTAGTAGAGATGGGGTTTCACCGTGTTAACCAGGATGGTCTCAATCTCTTGACCTCGTGATCCACCCACCTCAGCCTCCCAAAGTGCTGGGATTACAGGCGTGAGCCACCGCGCCTGGCCGCATCAGTGTGACCTTTTGCACCCATACCCGAGTTCTTATCCAGCATCCAGCAGGAATGAGGTTGCACGAACAAATTGAAGGGTGGTGAAAAGCAGAGGATTTTATTGCCGATGAAAGATGCTCTCAGTGGGAAGAGCAGCTGGAGAGGAGATGGAGTGGGAAGGTCATCTTCCCCCAGAGTCCAGCTGCTCCTGGCTGGACTCCTTTCCGAGAAAACGCCATTAAGCTGTCCCCCATGAAGCCAAGCTGCTTCTTGCCGAGGTCAAACTGCAGTCTCCGACATCCAGCTGCTTCTCCTCTTCTCCCCTTCTCTGCTCTCTGCCAGTCAAGTTAGCAGATTTTGTGGGTATAGGACAGAGGGCAAGTCAAGCCAGAGATGGTTTTGGAAAAGGCAACATTTGAGTAGGGGATGTAAAGTTCTTACTTTGGGCTATAGTTCTCGGCTTGAGAGTAGGGCCTTTGCCAGGGACCCCACCCTTTTCTGCCTAGAATTTTCCTGCCTCCTCTCCTGTCACTATCAGAAAATGAGATTTTGGAGACAAGTTTTGCAGTGTCAAAACATAAGGACAGCCACTCTCCTCTAGTTGCCTTGTCCTTCAGGCTTAGGAAGGCAACCCCCGCCTGCCAGCCATTCTTGGCTGGAGGGGTTCTACTAGTTTGGAAGATTACTCAGCAGCTTTGTGACCCTTTACCATCACCAACACCACGCTGCATAATGCTTGCCTGAGAAAAGATGCCATGGGTTTGGAGTGGGAGAAAGCTGACTGGGGCATGAGGGCAACAGGTGTCTTCTGCTGCTGAATTCTTCACATGCAGGAGCGGCTTGTCAGTATCATTAATGAAGGCAGCATGCAACCGCCAGAGTGATCCAAGTGAGGGCCTGGCTAATAGGCCTCCAGAGAGGACACTGACCAGTTTCTCTGCCCGAATATAAAGAGCTTATCCACAGTGTTATCTGTATCGTTGACATTAAGTAAAATAATTCCTTGGAAAACTTCAAAATTAGCATTTAAGAATGAAGAATCATCACAATTACAGCTGAGGGAGCTGAGCCGCAGCCGCCCCAGCTCCCTCTTCCACACATCTTCTTACTTGACTGCACTTGCAGCCAGGGCCTTTTCCTCTTGAAGGTTCTGAAGCTGAACTTTTTACTCTTCAGCCCTGAGGAAAGTGCATCAAACCTGTCTTCACGTGGTCAAAGGGAACAACTGCCTATGTGGTGGATGTTTTTGCACTTCTTCAAAGGGTGGGTTTCTCTCCCAATCTGGGAGAGATTTCCTGCCCATTAGTGTCACTTCTTTATACTTGGTAATGCTGATGATTACTCAGAGAAGACCACTACTGAAATATACAGGTTCCCCAAGGGGATGTGAGTTGATGAGAGGGGCTCATGATAAAGTGGGCATTGTCCTGAATTGGGGTTATTAAAGCAGAAGTCCAACCCTGAGGGGTTGGGTGAGAGGCAGGTCCATTGCACAATGGCTTGATCATGGCCACTCAGCTCCAGTAATAAAGCAGAAAGGTTCACAGCACGTGGATTTGCCACAGCGACATCGGAAATTGCACTCTGTAGACCTGAGCACATTCTGGAATACATGTGGGCTGATAAAACATCTTGCATTCACAAAAGAAAAGAAAAGTTGAAGAATAAGTTGAGATAAAACCTTCTCTACTCTTGCATCTACTAAAAAGTCTTTCTTTGAGAATGCATGTCACCTACCACCCCATCTGTCTCCACCAAACAGTTCCTTAGGATAACCATCAAATCACACTCACATGTCCGTAATCATAGCATTAATTTTGATCACCCAGAGACCAAATATATCTCTTTTAACATCCTCCTTCATGGATTAGGCACACCCCTCCCTTTTTATAATAGTGTTGTTGTGATATAATTTATATGCCATACACTTTACTCATTTAAAGTGTGCACCTTATTTGTTTTTTGTATATTTGCAGAGTTGTACAACTATCTACACAATCAATTTTAGAACAATTCCATCATCGCCCAAGTTAATCCCATACCTATTAACAGTCACTCCCCACTTTCTGCTCATTTTTCCTTCACAATCCTAGGCAACCAATCAACTATTTTCTGTCTTTTTAAATTTGCCTGTTCTGAACAGTTCATATCAATGGAATCATACAATAGGAGATCTTTTGTTGTTGTCTTATTTCACTTAGAGTGTTTTCAAGGTTGATCCATGTTGGAGAATATATCACTACTTTATTCTTTATTTGTGGCTAAATATATTTCACCATATGGATATACCACATTTTATTCATCCATTCATCAGTTAGCATTTGGGCTATTTTTCCTTTTTGTCTGTAATGAATAATGCTCTTATGAACATTTGTGTATAAGTTTTTGTGTGGACATGTGTTCATTTCTCTTGTGCCTGTATCTAGGAATAGAATTACTGAGTCATATAGTATCTTATGATCAGCTTCTGAGAAACTGACACAGTTTTCCACCACAGCTGCCTCATTTTGCATTCCCACAAGCAGTCCATGAGGATTCCCATCTCTTCACATCCTGGCCAATAATTATTTCATTAATATTTTTTATTGTCAAATATTTTAATATCTGCCTTAATAGAATTTATTTTTAGAGCAGTTTTAGGTTCACAGTAAAATTGAGACAAAGGTACAGAGTCCCCACCCATCCCCTGCTCTCCCCTAGAGCCTCCCCATCATCACCACCCCCACCGGAGTGAGGCATTGCTACAGCTGAGGAGCCTACACTGACACATCGTCACTGGAAGACTGTATAGTCCACAATACGGTTCACTCTTGGTTTTGCACATTTCATGGTTTTAGTCAAATGTGTGATGAGACAGAGCCACCATTCTAGTATTACACAGAGTAGTTCAGCTGTCCTGTAAGCCCCGTTGCTCTGCCCATTCACCTCTTCCTCACCCAACCCCTAATAGCCACTGATGTTTTTTCTGTTTCCATAGTTTTTCCTTTTCTAGAATGTCATATAGCTGGAATCATACAATATCTAGCCTTTTCAAATTTATATTTTACTTAGTAATATACATTTAAGTTACCAACATATCTTTTTGTGGCTCATTTCTTTTTACTACTGAATAGTATTCCATTGTCTAGATGTAACACAGTTTATCCACTCACCTACTGAAAAACCTCTTGGTTGCTTCCTAGTTTAGGTAGCTATGAATAAAGTTGCTGTAAACATCTGTGTGCAGGTTTTTGCATGGTCACAAACTTTCAACTCCTTTGGAAAAATAGTAAAAAAGGGCAATTGTTGGATTATATGGTAACACATTTAATTTTGTACAAAACTGTCAACCTATCTTTCAAATTGGCTGGATCATTTTGCATTCCTACCAGCAATGAAGGAGAGTTCCTGTTGCTCCATGTCCTTGTCAGCATTTGTTGTTGTCAGTGTTCTGGATTTTGACCAGGTGAATAGGTGTGTAGTGGTATCTCCTTGTTGTTGTAATTTGCATTTCCCTGATGATATATAATGTGGAGCACCT
Organism: Colobus angolensis palliatus; assembly: GCF_000951035.1. NCBI lineage: Eukaryota > Metazoa > Chordata > Mammalia > Primates > Cercopithecidae > Colobus > Colobus angolensis. The sequence goes on along the minus strand of NW_012114455.1, from coordinate 8,245,001 downwards.
TTTCAGATGCTTACTTACTATCTGTATGTCTTCTTTGGTGAGGCATCTATTAAGGTCTTTATAACATCTTTTATAAATGAATTGTTTTCATATTGTTGAATTTTAGGAGTTCTTTGTACGTTTTGGATGACAGCCCTTTAACTGAGATGTCTGTTGCAAGTATTTTTTCCAGTCTGTGGCTTCTTTTAAATTATTTTGACAGTGTCCTTTATAAAGCAGAATGTTTTAATTTTAATGAAATTCAGCTTATCAATTCTTTCTTTCATGAATTTTGCCTTTGTTGTTTTATATAAAAAGTCATTGCCAAACCTAAGTTTATCTAGATTTTCTCCTGTTTTTATCCAGGAGAGTTAGAATTTTTTGTTTTATCTGTTTTCCTTTTTGAGTTAATTTTTTAACAAGTGTAAGGTCTGTGTTTAGATTCTTTTTCTTTTTTTCTTTTTCATGTGGACATCAAGTTGTACCAGTTGCATTTGTTGGAAAGACTATCTTAATTATGTTGTCTTTGCTCCTTTGTAAAAGATAGTAGACTCTCTGTAGATGGATCTATTTGGCAGCTCTCTATTGTGTCCCATTTATTTATCGTCTATTCTTTGGCCAATAATACATAATGTCTTGATTAGTGTAGCTTTATAGTAATTCTTGAAGCCAGGTACTGCCAGTTCTCCAACTTTATTATTTTACTCCAATATTGTGTTGGTTATTCTGGGTCTTTTTCCTGTCCACATAAGCTTTAGAATCAGTGTCTCAATATGCACAAAATAATTTTCATAGCTTTCAGGGATTTTAATTGGAATTCCATTGAATCTGGAGATCAAGTTCAGAAGAACTGAAATCTTGACAATATTGAGTCTTCCTGTTTGTGAACATAGAATACCTCTTCATGGCCGGGCGTGGTGGCTCACGCCTGTAATCCCAGCACTTTGGGAGGCCAAGGCGGACAGATCACAATGTCAGCAGATCGAGACCATCCTGGCTAACACGGTGAAACCCCGTCTCTACTAAAAATACAAAAAATTAGCTGGGTGTGGTGGCGGGCACCTGTAGTCCCAGCTACTTGGGAGGCTGAGGCAGGAGAATGGCGGGAGCCCGGGAGTTGGAGGTTGCAGTGAGCTGAGATTGTGCCAGTGCACTCCAGCCTGGCAACAAAGCGAGACTCCGTCTCAAAAAAAAAAAAAAAAAAAAAAAAAAAAAAAAAAAAAAAGAATACCTCTTCATTTACTTGGTTCATCTTTCATTTTGTTCATCAGTTTTATAGTTTTTCTTATATTAATCTTATATATACTTTGTTAGATTTATACCTAAGTATTTCATTTTGGGAGTGCCAATATCAATGGTACTGTGTTTTTAATTTCAATTTCCACTTATTTCTTAGGGGCATATTATGAAAGTGATTGACTTTTATATATTAACTTTGTATCCTACAACCTTGCTATAATTGCTGATTAGTCCAGGAAGGATTTTTTGGTCATTTATTTCATATTTTCTTTTTTCTTTTTTTTTTTTTTTTGAGGCAGAGTCTCACTCTGTCGCCCAGGCTGGAGTGCAGTGGCCGGATCTCAGCTCACTGCAAGCTCTGCCTCCCGGGTTCACGCCATTCTCCTGCCTCAGCCTCCGGAGTAGCTGGGACTACGGGGCCCGGCCCCTTGGCCGGCTAGTTTTTTGTATTTTTTAGTAGAGACGGGGTTTCACCGTGTTAGCCAGGATGGTCTTGATCTCCTGACCTCGTGATCTGCCCGTCTCGGCCTTCCAAAGTTATTTCATATTTTCTACATAGATGATTATATCAAATGTGATAGGTGAACAAAGACAGTTTTGTTTCTTTCTTCTCAATCAGTTTCCTTTTTTTCTTGTGTTACTGCCTTAGTCAGGCTGTTTAGTACAGTATTGAAAAGTAGGGGTACAAAGAAACATCCTTGCCTTGCTCTCCCTAGTTATTTTCTTTTTTCTCTTTCTTTCTTTTTTCTTTTTCTTGTCTGTTTTCTTCCTTTTTTTTCTTATTATAGCCGCTCTAATGAGCATAAAATGGTATTTTATCATAGCTTTGATTTATGTATCATTAATTTTTAATAATATTAGCTTATTTCCATGTGCTTATTGGCCATTTATATATCTTTGGGAAATATCTATTCAGATACTTTTGTTTGAAATTGGGTTGTCTGGATTTTTTTGTTGTTCTTGAATTTTAAGTGTAAGTTATATATTCAGGAAACAAGTCACTTATCAAATATATAATTTGCAAATATTTTATCTCATTCTATAGATTTTCTTTTTACTTTCTCACTGGTGCTCTTTGAAATACAAAAGTTGTTAATTTTTATGAAATCCAATTTACCAATTTTTTAATTTGTTGCTTATACTTTTGGTGTTGTAGATAAGAAACCATTACGTAATCCAAGGTCCCAGAGGCTATGTCTATGTCTTCTTCTAAGAGATTGGTAACTTTTACCTTTAGGGTTTGATACATATTGAGTTATTTTTTGTCTGTGATATGAGACAGAGGTCTGGCTGTATTCAACTGTGTGTGGATATCCAGGTGTCCCAGCACCGTTTCTTTAAAATACTTTTAGTTCCCCTATTCGACGGCCTTGGCACTATTGTTAAAAATCAACCAACTCTAAATGTGAGAGTTTATTTCTGAATTCTCAATTCTATTCCATTGATCTCTATGTCTATCTTTATGCCAGTGCTACACTGTCTTAATTGCTGTAGCTTGTTAGTAAGCTTTAACACTGGGAAGTGTGATTCCTCCAACTTTTTTACCCTTTTACAAGATTGTGTGGCTGTTCTGAGTCCCTTGAGTTTCTACATACATTTTATAATCAACTTGTCAATTTCTGCAAAGAAGCCAGCTGAAATGTTGATAAAGACTGCACTGACTCTGTAGAACAATTTGGGGAATATTACCATGTTTACAATATTAAATTGTCCGATTCATGGGCATTGGCTATTTTCCATTTATTAATACTTAGGTTTTTAAATTTATTTTAACATTTTTGTTTTTAGGGCATAAGCTTTGTAATTCTTTTTTAAAAAGTCATTTAAAATATTTTGGTTCATTTTGATTGTATTGTAAATGAAATTGATTTCTTAATTTCATTTTCAGATTTTTCATTGCTAATGTATAGAAACACACTTAATTTTTATATATTGATCTTGTGTTCTACAACCTTGCTGAATTTATTTATTCATTCTGCTTGTTTTTTTTTTTTATTTTGGTGGATTGCTTATGATTTTCTATATATAAGATATTTCGTGTGCAGAGACATATTTTTAATTGTTTCTTTCCAAACTGGATGCCTTTTATATCCATTTCTTACCTAATTACTCGTGTTACAACCTTAAATACAATTTTGAATAGAAATGTTTGTGTTCCTGGATAAGAAAGGGGAGGTGAGGGTGTAATTAAGAGCTATACATTGTGTCATTGTGTGAGAGGGGTTGTGTCTCCAAGATTTTTGTAAATAAAAGTGAAATCTTTTATATATGCAGATAAGTTTGTTTTTGTCTAAATTCACAATGAAAGTTGGAGTAAAAAATATATGTATATACACACACATAAATACACACACACACATATATATATACACACACACACATATATACATACATATGGGCTGTCATACTTCTAGGCATGGCAAAATCCGAACCACTGAATTGCACCTTCTAGTTGCTTCCTAATATGACTCATCTGTCTAGATGGCCTCTCTTTCTGTAGAATATTCTGTTTAATGACACAGGGAAATTTACTCATGTGAACAAGGAACATATGAATAGTAGCTGATTTGGAAATGGTAAGTGGAAAAGCTTATTCACAAAATGACATAACTTAGAGTGGATAATATGGTTTTCTTCATCTTCACGAAGGACTGCCATGAAGAAGAAGCACTGGATTTATTTCTGCTACAAAGAAGAACAGGGAACCAGTGGATGTGCCTTAGAGAGGGAGATTGCAACTCAGCAATGAGAAGGTCTTTCAAATACCCTACCCAACCATCTCTGTATTGGTTTAATATACTCCTTTTCATAAGCTTCCTGAAACACTTATATAATGTGAAAAATTGTACTCAGAAGTATTATGATCTTAAGAATTTAATAAACTTTAATTAAAAAGCGGCCATTATCACACCTCAAAGTCACCAAAAGTTGCCTTTGAATTAATTTAATTTTATAAGACAAGTGCCACCCCACCTTGGGTCTCTTGGAGTGTACACATAGACTTTGGGTGACATTTTCTTTTGTCAAGAGATCAAGTCAAACTTTCCACTTAAAAAATAAAACACAAGATAAATCTGATTATTCACTGAGGCTGTTCACCCTGCCAAAAAGTTCAGCCTTCAATGGTGAGGCCAGGCTTCCTCTCCTGCCATCTGTTGAGCTTGGCTTAGCTTCCTGCAGATTTAAATGCTTCCTGTTTCAGAGGCTTTGAATTTCCTTTCCCTAGATGCCCCTTCCACCCACAGCAAAACTGCAAGCCTCTCTAGTTCTCTCTGCTTCAACTACTCTTCTTTGCTGTGATGCTAAGTTTTGTTTTCTGGATTTATAGTAAAATTTCTTCTGAGGTGAACGCAGTGCCTAGAGGAGAATGTTAGTGTATGTTTGCTTTGTTCTTAATTAGCTGCCTTCAAGGAAAAACCTCCTGGCCTGATTTATTAGCTAGCTTTGTCAGAGCTTGTCTACTTTATCTAAACACTTTGAAGACCCTCTTCAAACTTACACTGCCTATATGCTTTCAATATACATTTTCATAATACTGGTCAATTGGAAAAAAGTAGAACCAGGGTAGCACAGATGTAGGAAGGCCTCAGGGTAAATTGCTAATAGTGGGTTAGGAGAGAAAAGGCAAGGACGGGATGGGATAGAGTGGAGCTTCACGGAGTGGCAGTGACCACTACCCTTTGGATTCATGCTGTCTAGTTGCTATTCAGTTTTTGGCCCCATTTCTGCTTCTGGGAAAATTTATGATTGCTGTTTTAACAAGTCATCATAAGGTGAGAAAAATGGGTGGAAAAATTCTCCCTGTGGAGTTCTAAATGGTTACAGATACGTGTTTCTTCCTGTCAGAAGTGTAGTTTCCAATACCCAATGACCAAAACAGAAAGTGCTCTCTCCCCGAAACTCTGAGGAGCCACTGACGCCTCTCAAAATAGGGCTTTTTTCCACCTCCCAACCCTGCCCCAACCCTATCAGAGCATAAATACAGCTAATCAACCTGGGTGCAGTTGATGAGCTCAATACTGCCTCTTGGTCACCAGTGACAGCATCAAAAACACTTCCTTAGCTTCTTGATTCTCACTCCTGAAAACAGTCCTCTCACTTTGTTTCTCCCTTGGGTTTTGAGGACAGTCATAGAGACATTTTCCTCCTGTCTGATGTCCTGATGGCCCACCCACCTCCATCTCTCTTTGATCTATTTTTCTCTGTTTGCACGACCATCATGATCATCATGATCATCATCATCATCATCATCATCATCATCATGCATTTTATATTTGGTTTGGTTTTGCTCATGAACGTCAGCTCTGATCTTCGCCCATGTGTTCTACGGACAACACCAAGTCATGGGTGGACATTAACTGTGCTGTGTCAGGAAGGACGATGCCACTCATCAGAGAATGGTGCCAGGCCTCATTTAGGGCAAGTATCTTGTGTAAACTGTACCAAATAAGGTACGTAGCATTAACCTTATTGGTAATATGCATTGATGACTTAGAAGTATCAACAGGGCAAATGGCGTCAGGATTTCTTTTTTTTAAGCTTGAAAAGTGAAGGCCTAAGAAGAGTAAAGTCTCTTATTTCTTAGAGGAGCAAAATCTGAAGCCCCAAAATATTTCATTCCTCATATTCGTTTACCCCGGAATGAAGGTGATATTACAACAATCAGTGATAGTTTTCAAAACATCTCAGCATGTTGGCCCCTAAGCATGAACAAATGACAATACAATGAAATCAAGTAGGAAGCAGTGAAGAATCAAGCTAAATATGTTGTCTCCTACAGGAATCAATGGATCTCCTGTTAATAGAGAGGGGTTGGGGCTGGGTGAATATGGGGATGATGAGGGTCCTGGAAGAGTGTTATTGGTTTGGAAACAATCCTCATTCTCTTAATTATCTCCTGATGATGGCTGCAGACAGCAAAGTGGCGGCCCTGCTGAGATTTTCAGGTTGCTTCAAGTGACTTGGAGCTACACTAAACTAACAAATATGTTATAAATAGCATCAGCTTTACAGGGAGCCACACACAGAGAGCAAGGAGGGAGATGGAAGTGTTTGATTTAAATCTTCTTTCCAAGATCTCCAACTACTTCAGTGCTTAATGAAGGTAGGAGATGGTCTTTGAGAATGCTTTAGATTGAGTACTTTAGGACCCCAAATTCACCAGTTGTCTCCCTTACGTATTACTGCCCTGATTCTTCGGTGCACAAGATGAATAATTTACTAAAAAGCACATCTAAGTATTTCTTTATTATTCATTATAATGAACTGAGACAAGAGTAATTCTCCACTCTGCTGGAATCCCCGAGGGCTTAACCAGGCTGTGCTTTGCTTTCCCACAGTCAATTTGAGTAGAAGGGGACCCTTCTCTTTGTATCTGTGGCCTAAGTAGGACTTGTGCTAGTCGAGGTGTGAGCAGGAAAAGGAGAATGAGACACCCAGGGTGGACTGATGGAAAGGGCAATGTGAGGCGAAGTTATAAGAGCACAGACAGCAGATCTCTTGAGTGCCAAGTAGGGAAGTGTTACAAAAGAATCATTACAGAATACCAGGAATCTGTAGTCAGTGTGCTGAGGAACTGCATCATCATTCAGTAGTCACCTGAGTAGAACCAATTAAGGTGGTGTATTGGCTGTAAAGTATAGAGTAAATTATGCATTTTCTACATATGCATTTCTAAAGATTTCTTCTCTTTTTCTTTTTTTCTCTTTTTTTCTTCCTTTTCTCTCCCCTCTTCTATCTTTCTTTCTCAACTTATTTATTTAAAATCCATGATAAGAAAACTCAACTTTCCCTACTTATAATGAAAATTTGGGTTTTCATGCCAGAGCTTCTTAAACCCTCTCAGTTACAAGTTTCTATGGAAGGATCCTCCTCTATAGAGAACCCCACAAGCTCAGTCTTTCTTAGTGTTTTGCCCACATATTGAGTGCTGTTTCATACATATGAGTAAAATGGAGAAGGCTGGAGAAATTCAGGTTACCTTCGGGTCAGACTTCCTGTTCTTTTGGTTGCCTCAGAGCAATTCAGAGAGTCCCAGCAGCTAAGAATACCCTCTTCCTCCTTTATTAGCAATCTGGTGGTGCAGAATTCTAGGTGACACAAATTAAAAGCAGCAACTCTTGGGATCTGAACTGGAAACGTTTGCAAAAGTTAACCCTGTGGCTTTATTGCCTCCAGGGAATATCTCTCTGGGCTTTTCAAGGCCCAAGGAAAGAGTTTTGCCTGCCTTCTATTTTATTTTTTAAGAGAGACAGTTCACATCATCTATATAAAATAAGCCACTATTCTGGAAAAGATGATTGGCTTATTAAAAATATATAGCATATATTTTTAAACAGGCAGAGTTGACATTCTACAGGAGCAATGCTGCAGGAACGGTGAAGACTTCACCTCCCATCCCTCCTCCGCCATCTGTCTCTGCCCATCTGTCTGTTTCATGAGAGTTTTATTTTTAAAAACTCAAATAAGGTTTTGTTCAGATGTGTAATCTGCAGGATGGCACAGGATGAATCAAGCAAAGTTACTGGCCTACTAGTTGGCCATTAAGCCACAGTCACCTGAACACACGCAATTTCTGTTTTCTGAACTTGAGGCAGCACTGTCTATGGCTTGTGATTGGAAGAGATGGATGTCTTACTTAATTTTCCAATCTGTGTAACTGCTGTATGTGTAGATGGAGAGACGAACACTAGGAAATGTTAAAATCATTATAATGTGGGGGCTATCATTACTCTTGAGTTGTAAGTAATTGTGTAAATATAATAGCAAACATTTATTGACTATTGACTATGCTCTAGAACTGTGGCAACAGTGCTAAAAAGAATAGTTTCTTTGCATATTCACTACAATCGATAGTAGTTGTTCATTTGTGTGTGTTTTTTTTTACAAATATTATTTCCAAATGAGAAAACTGATACTCACGGAGGATCAGGAGTTTAGTAAATTACAGACCTGTGACTGGAACTCATCTACTTCTTATTAAAATATTTATTATCTTACCCCATATGCTACACAGAAATTTTATGGACAGAATAAAAGCAAATCAATTCTCAGTATATTTTTTGGTTTCATAAATAAATCAGTCCTTTAGCAGTTCTGGGTGAGTTTCATTTGAACCAAAAAGGGAGGAGGTTTGTTTATGCACAATTCTGGAGAAAGAAGAATGGCCTTTGAGGTTTTGCCTGTCTTTGGGATTCTGCGATCCCGTACATTATATGTAGGAAGGTATTTGTAGGGAAATCTGTGGGCTGTAATTTCTGCAGTGCCAAAGTCTTTGCTCCCACGATACTTGTGCGGGAGCCTGTGGCTGACTTGCACCATTCTTCAAAAAGATATCAAGCTCCCCAGACTCTCTGCTTTTAATTTAAAATTTTAATTTATACTTTTCCATGGATGATACTGAGACAGACATAGTCATGAGTAAATATGTCAGGATAATCTATTGAATGGAATTAAAATGGTGTGTGCTTGGGAAACATTTTAATTTCATCTTGCTCACTTCTTTGCCAAGTATAATGAACAAATTGGGAGGCTGAATTTTAAAGCTGTTCAGGATGTGAAGGACGGGAGAGCAGAGTCAGAGCCAGATGACAAATAAATAACAAGAAATGTTCTGGGTGACTTCTTAAGGCATCCCTGACTAATCAGTGGGCAGCTCCCTAAAAGGCTGTATGTAACAAGCAGGCAGGGGTGAGTGCTATGCCTTCATCACCTTTTACAACTTTCCGTGGAATTCCAAACCATTGGTGATGACCAGAGGGGTTGGATATTGGGAAAGAAGGAAAATGGGGCTGGATAGTGGGAAAGAAGAGACTTTTCATCATTCTTGCCTTAAAAGACACTTTTCTTCTATACCCAAAAGCTCATTGCTTCTGAAATGGCTTTGCCTTGTACTGTACTGTAGACTAACACAATTTAAGTTAGTAATGATGGAAGAAGGTGAACATAAAGGTGTCCCAAAGCCAGACTGTGACTCTAAAAGAAGAGATGAAAATACCCTAGCAGCTTGCTCAGTGCATTTTTCTGTGGAGACACCAGTTGCTAAAATCTGTGCTTACTCATCTATCCTAAGGTGCAACCCCATTCCTGACTCTAAAAAACTGCCTCAGTAGCTAATGGTGTCATCTTGGGTTGGGACTAAGACTCTTAGAATAATTTTCTCCTTTCCATTATGCCTGGCAGTATCTGTGCAGTGAATGTCTCCTTAGGGAACTGGATATGTTTCTCTGAAGCTCCTTAACCCATTCACCTGTGATCTAATTCCAATCACTCCATTTCCCTCATCTCCTTCAGTGCTGACATGGTTTGCATCTGACTTCAGGAGTACCACAATCTGCTTGCGAATGGTTCTTCTAGAGGGAGTGGTGTCCTGTTTATACACTGAAGCTGTCCACGACAAGGACACTGGTGCCTAAGCTGTTGGGGCCTGTGGACCAACTGAATTCTGTTTCAGGTGTGCACAATTGTGTTGATTGATCTCCCAATTATGTATTTTTAGAAATACAGCATTTCACCAACCACAGGACATCAATCTAGAAACCAGCCCATCAACCACTGTGTCAACACACTGTGAAAAAGGCCTCATGAAAATAAAAAGTTAAAGTTGTCTCAGTGGCTATAGCTGAGAAAATAAACCGCAGAGGGAAATGAAATCCCACTGCAGAATTCTACATAGGTTGAGTATACAACATTTCTGGAGAGTAAGAAATTTTTGAGAAAACAGAAAATGTTACTAGAAGTGCAGGAATCTATAGGTAGACTGGAATGGCCCTAGATGGATTAGCTAGTAATGCTAAAAATGTAAATTTTGTGTTATTTCTGATTAACACCACATCAACATCCATTTTTATAGATTTGAAAATACAGAAGGAGAAGGTATCAGAACTCCTTGGAAAAGGATATGTGAACAGATTCAGTATCACTTGGTTAAACTCACATAGACTCTCAGATCATAGAGCTTGAATTATATTTGTCCAGAGGAGGCAATAGATCTCGTAGTAATAGAGCAGGCACTATTTATCTGGTATAATTCCTAGTCTCAACACACATCACTTTCTTCAGTCCTCATAATAGCGTTGTGTAATGCCATGAGGAAAATAACGTACATCCCACTTCACAGATGCACAAATGAAGATTCTGAGAGGTTAAACAAAATGCTTGTCTCAGTGCCCTCTGTTAGTAAGTGTCAGAGCCCACGTCTGTCCGATGACAGGCCTTCTCCTGAGCAGCACATTATATATAATTATCTCTACAATGCTCAGTTTATACATTTCGCAAAGGCTCATAAAGAACTCTCAACTCTCATCATCATTCTTGATATTGTCACTATGAACTTAGAAGACCCAACTGGCCTCTAAGTTAGTTCACACCCCCCATCATTAACAAGGGTGACTATTGCTCATTAAACACTTATTTCAACTTTTCATCATGTACAATTTCTTTCATTCCAGCTGATTTGCTCAAGGACTTTATTAAGACTTCTAATGCATTGAGCCTACCACATTCTCTGTATCCATCAGCCCCTCCTATCTTCACTCTTCTTATTCAATATTTTTTAATTCCTGTAATCCTTGGCTTCCTTCCTGTTGCTCACCCAGCGTACTCCAACACGGGATGAACCCATCATCTACATTCTCTGTTCCTGAACCTGGGCATTTGCTGGAGAATATCCTCAAAGCTAGCAGAATATTGTCACTACAAATTCTTGACCACCAACTACAAATGGGACCTCAACACAGCCTATAAATCCCACTATAGTTCCCTAGTAATTTTGATGTCATTTTCTGCAATAGTTATTTCACTTTTTTGCGTCCTTCATCCCCTTTCTTCTGTTCTCCCACTTACCTTCATCTGATAACTTGGTCTTCTACTTTGGAGAAAAGAGAAACCATCACTTGATTGCCTCCTGGATTTTCCATAGCTGAATCCACAAAGCTACCCAGGTTTCTCTTAATTTTTCTTCTCTTATGATAGAACAGATGGAGGATCTTTCCTTCATGTGCTTTATATCTAATGTTTTCTCACTTTCCCTGTAACTTTTCTCTGACAGTTATCTCCTTTCTCCTGCAGTAGCACTTGCTCCCATTGATAAGATCATTCTCATTAGTACATACTTACATACTGCAATGTAAGAAGGCCTGGTCCTTGTCTCATGCAGTTTTGTTTCTACTGCCTAAAATCAGGCTACTCAAAGTACATTAAGTCCTCAGCACGTGGGCTTGTTGGAAATGCAGACTATGGTCCCACTGAGATTTAGTGAATTAAGATGCACAGGTGATATGTGGGCTAACAAAAGATCGAAACATCCCAGCACCCAATAGGTATTCGGTAAATATTTGCAAAATGAATTAATTAGTTCCCAAGTGTTCCTACCCTTAAAACAAATAAGCAACAAGAAAAAAAGCAAAACAAAAACCCTTTGAAGAACCTAATTCCCTCTACCTCTGTGTCTTTGCCCCACTCCGCTTCGCCATCAAAGTTCGTTAAAGTGTTGGCTGCAAACATTTCATCAACATCTCACGCCTGATTCTCTGACGACTCCTTCCTTCACTCTAGCTCCCTCAAGCTCTTCCTTAAGCTGCAGACCCTCTCGTCATGTGACTGTACTCTCACATCTATAGGGAGGCAATAGTCCCTTCACTATTCTTTCTGCCTCTGGCCCTGCTACAATCTATTCTCCAAAAGAAGTCCAGCCTATTCTCATGAAACACATGCCTCCACTTAAACCTATGCAGACTTTTTACCATAGAGATGTCCACCTCCGCAGCCCCGTGGAACACACCCATGTCCTCATTTATCTTGCTTGGACTACTCTGGCTTCCAGTCCATTCCTTGCCTGAGTCAACCTCAATCCCAGACCCCATATGCCTGCCCCGCCTTCTATCTAAGATGCTATCTGTACCCAACACTTGTACCCAGTTTTTCTTCTGAGTTATCAGCTTTAGATATTTGTCTGTTAATCTAACAATTATGTTACTTCTTCAGAGTGGCCTTGTCTCTCGACTGCATGTGTGAGTAAGGACTTGCCTGTGCCACCCCACTACATGGCCATCTGATATGGTGTGGACGTGTGTTCTCTCCAAACCTCATCTAGAAATGTGAACCCCAAGATTGGAGCGGGGCTTGGTGGGAGGTGTTCAGGTCAGGGGGGTGGATGCCTCAGGAATGGTATGGTGCCCTACCAGCAGTAACGAGTGAGGAATGATTTCTGGCTCTGTTAGTTCACAAGAGAGCTGGTCGTTTCAAAGAGCCTGGCATCTCCTCCCCGTCTTTCTTACTCCCTCTCTTGTCATGTGATGCCAGTTCTCCTTTCCCTTCTGCTATGACTGGAAGCTTCCTGAGGCCCTCACCAGAAGCAGATGGTGGCACCACGCTTCCTCTACAGTCTGCAGAACTGTGAGCCACATAGACCTCTTTTCTTTATAAATTACCAGCCTTATGGTAATGGAAATGGACAAAGACACCATCCTAATTCAGCTTGTCCTCTTGTATCAGTGTTCTGTGACTTTGTTTATTGCATATTGCCACCTCAAAGCTGCAAGCTTCGCAAGGGTAGAGACGGGGTGTCTCTCCTAAATGTTCTATTCATAAGGTCTGACACAGTGTCTGGTCCTTAGCAGGTGATTACTAAATATTTGTTAAATAAATGGACAGATATATACTTTTTATTGTATCCATGGATGTAACAGGCGCCTTTGTAATACCCTCGTGTCCTATCATGTGTCTGAGCTCATAAGGACCTTGAAAGCAGGTATTATCTTTTTAGATGTTTTTTTGTTGTTATTTTTATTTCAACCTTGCCTACCTCTTCTTGGGAAACTAATAATGTGATCTCAACATACCCTGTGGATTTATAGAGTGACTTGGAGCCTGGGAAGAAACCATCTCAATCATTCATTATTTTGTTCAGAGAGCTTTCTCTGGCCTTTCTGCCCACCCTTACTTTTTGTAATTACGTTTCACTACCCCACGCTTTACTTCTGTTACCAAGATAGGAATTCTCCTCCTCTCTCCTCCCACAGCCAAGCAGTTTAACCCCTCTTTTGTAGTTGTAAGCAATTTCTGCCTCTTTGTGGAGCCATCTTTCCATACAAATCACGCCTTTCATTTTCCTTCCCTGCATCAGATACTCTGTTCTGAGCTGCCGTCAGCACAGTGGCCTCACTTGCATGGTATGGGAAATTGCTCTCTGCATTCAGGTAGAGTCCTCACTGTGCTTGTGGGGACCAGAGGTTCCCCTTGCTTGAGTCAGGACCCGATGAGCAATTTCTGGTGGACTCGTCTGTCATCAGACATGGCCGAAATTGCAGCACATTTTCATCCAGCGGTTGATTTTCTGCCTCTGGTGATGCCATTTTCAGGAAAGCCCTCAACCTCCCTTGGTTGTGTTTCCACGACTCTATGTCTTCATGTTGCAGGCCCTCATGTTGAAGGCATTAGTGTCTTTTCTCTGCATAACCTCCCCTCCCCCTCCACGCACACATACACGTGCACACACACGTGGGCATGCACCCTTCCTATGTATTAACGTGACATCTCCCCGCCAGCTGGTGTTAGTGTGGCCCCGTCTTCCAATTTTCCAGGGAGCTGCAGATGTCATATTATGCCAGACTTCAAAGTCAACCCCTTGCACTACTGAAATATTTTTGTGCTGTACTCTCCATAAGTAGCTCTTATCCCTCACTATTTTTTCTGCAGAGGCTTTCAGATACATTCTCAGCCAATACCTTATCAGCAAATATTAGCTCTAGCAGAGTTATTACTCTCGTTGCATTTCTGACTATCTGAATCATAAAGTTTTTCCCTACATAATTTAGGGTCCTTGTTGATGCTCTGAAGTTGGCTCTATTTGTAACTCAGGAAATAACCGAGTAGTTAAAGCCTTCTGGGAAAACAGCTTTTGCAATTTAGAATACCTTGGGAGTTGATCTAAATATATTTCATTTTGGCCTGCCTGTTCTTTTTCCTTTAAAAAAATTATTTATCATTGGTTTATGAGTTTATTAAAGCAAGGTCTTCCTCCCGGTTTTTGGACTGGCATTATTAATATATTTTGATACATAGTAAGGTTTTTCTTAGCAAAAATTCAATTAACTCTCAATTTATGAAAAAGGAAAACCAAAAATTACAAGATAATATGGGGGAATGTATTTAAAAAGTAAATTCAGAGAAATGCATTTCGGCTTTAAAATTCCACCCAGCATTTCTTCAATTGAGTACTCTATAGAAGGCCACTTTAAAAGCAGGGGTCAAGGATGGGAAGAGAGACAAGATTTTCATCGATTTCCAGTGGTAACTATTAAAAAATCTTTATATATGTGCAATCATAAAACTAGGTATAAATGCCTTAAGCTTACACTCTGATATGACTGTAACTTCTGAAATTATGCACATATATAGCCACTAAAATTTAAACTTGGAACAGTAACTTAATGGAACAGATGATGTTTTATTAAAATTAAATCCACTTTGGGAGGCTGAGGTGGGCAGATCACAAGGTCAGGAGATCGAGGCCATCCCGGCTAACACAGTGAAACTCCGTCTCTACTAAAAATATGAAAAATTAGCCAGGCGTGGTGGCGGGCACCTGTAGTCCCAGCTACTCCGGAGGCTGAGGCAGGAGAATGGCGTGAACCAGGTAGGCGGAGCTTGCAGTGAGCTGAGATCATGCCACTGCACTCCAGCCTGGGTGACAGAGCGAGACTCCGTCTCAAAAAATAAATAAATAAATAAATAAATAAAATTAAATCCCAAGTTGCAGTGTGGATGTGGCACTGACTGCTGTAAGGCCTTCCCTTCTGAGTTCCACCCGCATCCTGTGATAATGAAGTTCCTTCCACAGTGGCTCATTCCAGTGCTTGGGAACCTTCATTACTACAGTTGAGCCTGCATCATCCAGCTTCTGCTGGTAGGAAGGCATCACTGACAAAGCCAGTCACCTCTGTATTTTTGTCATTAGCCTGAGACAGTGCAAGGACTTCTCAATATGCCAATGTGGTGAACACAGATGCAAACCTGAATATTTACATTTAATTGTTGTCATACCACATTTAGCATAGGTTTATATTATACATCTCCCAATTATAATAGAAAAGAAAACACTAAATTGAAAAATATACATAAAGAGCCCATGGACTCTGTGTGTGTCTGTGTGTGGGTAGATGCAGATAAAGATATAGATTCAGATATCCTGCAGAAAGACACTTGTATGTCCCCACATATATGTCTCCTTATGTTGGTTCTTTTGATGGCCATTTGAGAAACATTGTCTTACACCTTTTTTCATTATAAATATGTATTGATGACCTACTAGCTGCTGGGTAGAGGCTGGGAGGTGCTGGTGATAATGTGGTTACTATCCATGAGACATAGTTTAACACATGAGAATATAAATAATTAAATTCAGAGATGTAAGCTCTGTGAAGAGTCTCAGATCTTTGGTATTATCCGTATATTACAAAGAGAATGGAGGTTTAGGATGATGAGCCTAAATTACAGATTTAACTACATTTGCCTTTGTCTACTAATTAAAACACAAGGGTATGCACCCTGTTTTAGGTATTATCACCGTAACAAAGGAGGAACTGTAAAGGCATTTTCTAGTTAATGCTCAGTTTTTCAAAATATCAATTATCAATCCTTCGAACACATACAAAGTCATCAATATATGAGGACACCATTGCTGAAGCTGGTTTAAAAGACTTGCTCTCCAACTACCCAGATGACTTAAATGTTCCTGCAGCTATCTGTGTGTGTGTGTGAGATGAGAATTTCATTTTAAAGTTAGACATAATTTTCAGACATGCATCTTATGGCACCCAAGTTTAGAGTTATAAACATTCAGCCATTCCACATCTGGCATGTAGGCCATGGAAGGGCATTTCCTGAGAATTCTGTTCCAAATATGTTCACCGTTCCCATGATACACCCTCCATTCCTTACCTTGTTTTATTTCTCTCCAGGTATCATTCTGAAACAAATATATCTAGACATATATGTTTTCTTTGTCTCTCACTAGGTGTAGTGTCATGGGGCAGGAACTTTGTTGGCCTGTTCCTACTGAGTTCTCAGCTCCTAGGAAGTTATCTCATGTACCTTAGGCTGCACCTTAGGCACTCATTCAATATCTGTTGAATGAATCGTGGCATTTTTTTTTTTTTTTTTTGCATTTTCAAAGACAAAATATAAAAACAAAAGTAAAGAACACAAAAAAGTTGAAGCCGACGGATTTTACTTTTCTGTGATTATTTTGATTAAAATTCCAGCCCGTCACTTGCCTGGTTTCTTTAAGGCAGTGAGTGGTTCTCCAAGAGGAGTCACCAGAGCCGCAGTATCAACATCCACTGGGAACCTGTTGAAAATGCACATTTTTGGTCCCTCCAGGCCCATGAACCAAAGGCTCTTTGAGGGGTGGCTTCAGCAACCTGTTTTTGATGCACAGTAAAGGTTGAAAACCACCGCTTTAAGGCATGGATTTCCCTAACTGCACCTCTTCCTCTGAAAACATAACAAAACAACCCTGAATCTTAACCCCATGGCACATATTCAGAAAGATCTCTGCCATCTGATGTCTGTCAGGCCTTTCTTTGCTCTTCCAGACTCTCATTTACACCTTCTTTCCTCACACATGGCTAGAGATTAAGAATGTGTACAAGTGTCTTCCAGATAGCTTTCCTTTTTTTCCTGTCTGTGCCTCAGGTTCCTCATCTGTAAAATGTGGATATAATATTAACAGAACACATCTCAAAGGGTAGTTATGAGGATAGAATGATTTGGTATATTGAACGTTCTTACAACTATGCCTGGTTCTGTACAAGCAATATATAATATTGGCGGTTACTTGTGATGTAGTTGTAATGAGTTCTGTTTTATCAAGGATCCGTAGGTAGGGTTAGCTTGGAATGTAAGAATTTAAAATATCTGAAATAATTTCCAAGAGATCAGAAAGTTGTCATTAACCTTCCTCAACGTGCCTCTTGGCTCCCCCTTATTTAACATCAAAAGTGTTCCCCTCTGTGCTTCTTGTTAATGAGGGTCCAGGACACGGCCACAGACAGCAGGGAAGGAGCCTGAGTTTAGAAGAGCACTCAAGCCAACTTTTTACGTCCTTCCCTGCGTTCTCTTTCCTGCTGTTCAGGGGACCACGGAAGAGTCCTAAGGTGATGGAAGAAAGCACGAAGCCCTGAAACTACATTTTCTTTTGAAGCACAGCAACATCATGAGGAAAATAACTTTCCTCAACTGACTTCATTGTTTCACTCAGTTTGTCTGTTGTTAGGTTCTGAGAACCATACAAACTTGTGAACCATCTTTGCCCATTTAGAGAGATGGCTTTTCCTCAGTTACTCTTTTCTGCTTGCACTCCATGCCCATAAGGAGGCCCAGGTCCAAGAGCAAGTACACCGGATCGTGGCCGCTCACCTGACGCAGGATTAACCAAGGAAAACACAGGCTTTCCAAGGGCTGTGTGACCAGGGCACTGAGAGTGTGTTCTGGCCCAGAGAGCAGTTTTGGATTGACCTGTTTCAAAGTCCACCCTTACTCAAGCCTGTGGCCGTTTGCACTGGTTCTATGCACCCTCAACCTGTAGTGGTTGGTCCTATACAAGGACAATGATAAGATTCAGGAAATGCACTTCAGAGATCTCAAATTACCTAAAGTTGATCTGCTTGAGTAAGTCCCTGAGGTTGCAATGTAATTCTGCATCTCCCTTCTGACAGCTCCCACTTCACACATCATCCAGGAGACAACCTTCTTTCACTTTCTTTGTCACCTCCATCACCCGACTATCATGGAGCGGGGTATCAGTCTTGAAGGAGACCCCCACAGAAGCAAAGCAGAGCACTAAAGGCAATGATACCTGATTGCATCAGGAATAGATTCATGGCCAAGCTAGTGCATTCTTCATTTTGAATTAGAACTTGGAGATGAGACATGTTCTAACAGAGGGCACTGTGATTTAGCATATTAAAATAAACAGTATTTGTATTTTCCCAACATTTCTGAGTGTATTGGGTTTAACAAGGCATTTCCAGTAAAATAATAACATCTTTTAATACTCATTTGACAAGGCCTAGTAAAATGGTATCATATGCTTTCCAGATACTGAGAAATTGAATGAATTTAATACTGGCTTATAAACCCCTTTGCAAGTCAGGTATTTTCCAATTCATTGCGTTAAAAGAAATTGAAAGAGGAATTAATTGATTTGTCAGCTGCGAGATCATTAAAATTATCTTTGAAGCTATATTACTATGTGATTTTTGGCATATATCTTGGAAAGCATTCAAATAATTGAGTGTCATTGCTATGCACAATTTTCATTTCCACGTTCTTATGTGAACAAGGTTTCTCTAAAAGCAAAAGTGGGAATAGAATTGATCCTGAACTCTATCTCATTCTAGCAGTGAGTGATATTTATCTATGGCATTTAAAAAAGGGGCTTATCCATCTATTTAAAAGCTGTATTTCTAGTAAGTTTACTTTTTCATGTTTAATTATTACTTAATGAAATGTGCTATATATTTATGTTCCATCAATTTTACATTTGTAATGACCATTCATTTAAGAAATATATTATTGCTTAAAGTTTTATGGTCATAAGACATAGAAGAAATTTAAATTTCAATCTCTATATATTTTTGGTTGCAAATAAATATGGTAGGCGATCAATAAAAGACCTTCAAGCATGAAATACATTTTTCTGCAGAAGATATATAATGGGAAAACAAGTTCCAGTTTAAAAAGGAACAATGCACATGTTATGACTTTTAGAAAAAGAGTTCCTGAATTTTGAAAGCAGATAATCATGAGGATTAATCACTATGATATTTAAATTCTACTGAACAAATACACACACACACATAGGAATTTTATGACTTAAAAAAATGTGAATATTTTCTAAAGACCAAAAAATTCATCCTTTTCCATTGTAGCTTACACGATTTTTTATGGCAACTTAAAAATGTGCAAGGGGTTACATAACTGAGCAAAATTAAAGCAAGAATATTTGTTTTCACTTAGTCACTTGGGTTGTGTGGTGACTCGAAGACCACACAACTAGAAGGGACTGGAACATCACGCCCTTCACTCTGTCTCAATTTAGCATCTACTTCCAGGCATTTTTGGAATTCTACTATTGGAACTTTCTTTAGGAGGAACTCTTCAAACAGGGATTTCTCCTTTATGAAAATTCACCTATCCTTAGGAAAGGTTTGCCCTTATCAGTCATTTGCAGTTGAGAATGAATACATTTATCCTATTTTTTTCCCTAAGAAAAGCCTTTGAAAGTGGGGAGCAGGAAGGATCCATTAGGGTTTAAGATCCATTAGGGCATCATAAGGGAAATAGAAAAATGCTATGGAAGCAAGAAAACAACAGGAAAAGAAGTGAGATGCCTCACCATGTGGAGGAGATAACATGACTCCAATTTTTCTTTATACCAATGACATTTCTATAATGATGGGAAAGAATCATTCAATGGTACCTAAATTATCAGGTCCTACTGGTGGATGCAGTTGGGCCCTGGAAATTCGCTTACTTAGAAAGCTTGCAGATTGAGATCTGTAACTGCTGGTGTGCAAGGGATGCCTGTGGTCAAATAAAACAAAATAGTTTCATTGGAATATTAGAGTATGATTCTATTTCAGGTGAAAACAAATCAACACAAGCTTCATACAAGTTCATGCATGTGTATAAGGAGTAAGATGTAGACCGAGATATAACAAGTTGCTACCAAATCACCAGTGGGTGCTGGGCATTGGTGAGGAGTGAATGGTTAGCTGGGCCTGTATCATCTTGGTGTTATTTATAGGTATTATTCACTTTGTATTGTTCACATGCTTATTTAGAAAAGAACAATCCCTTCCTACAATATTGTGAGAACGCCTAATACCCTCCCTACCCAACTTTTCAGTGGCTGAAGGGCAGATGGGCCAGTTCATAAAAAGGCCTGGCTTACTGGAAGCTGGTATTACTTTTATTCTTCCTACCAACCAGGGAGAGGACTGCCCTAGATCCGGTGTTTTCCCCATTCTAGAGGGCTGTGGTTCTGGTGCTTGGAGACCCTGAGCCACTCAGGCCAGGTGATACTGGCCACTTGGCCAGATCCTGACCTCTCTACTGCGGCCAGTGTCTCTGGGGTCCTTCTGTCTCCTGAGACCTGCCTGAAGGATCACTGCTGCCACCCAAGTGTTAGGTCAGATCCAGAGAGGGAAGGCCATGCCTATTCCCCGTGTTCTCCTCACCTGCAGGTGTTGGACTCCCATCCCTCCTCTCTCTGCCAGGACATTGGCAAGGCTGGTTGTCATTGTGCCTTCCTATGTGCAGCATGGAGTGATGGGTGTGCACCCACATTTAGAAAGCATTCTGTTTCCTCATGCTTCCATTCCCACGTCCTCAGTTCCTGGGCACATGCACAGACGTCCAGCACATTCAGGCCTGTGTCAGGCCTGACAGCCCGCAGGTCATCCACACCGAAACACGGGCCTCGTTTGTGTTCATAGCCTTGAATTGTTAAGGAGAGTAGGTGGGAGGTGGAGCACAGCTCCCTGATTTGATAGTAGCCTTGTTCTCTCTCCCAATGGGACAGAGAGTGTCTGAGGAACAGGGACTCTGCTGATAATTTTCTTCTTTCCTCTCCTGATGTCCTAAGATGCAGTTTTGACTCCCTCAAAAAGTGTTGACTTTCTAAGGTGAATTTTACCAACCCATGTTATAAATTGTAGTTTGCAGGCTTTGGGCTGCTTAGGGGTATAAGGAGATTATCAACACCAGGGAGGTCTGGAGGTAAATATGTTCAATTTTTGATTAACTACAAGTTAAGTATTTGCTTTGTGGATTATCTGTGACCTATTTGAAATACTGATCCACTCTCTCTCCCATGTGCCCCTGGGCCACTTCTTCCTCAAGGTGGTAAATGTGCTCAAGAAACATAAACTAATTTCCATATAAGCCTATGGGAAAAAAATAACAGGGAGAGCAAATGGATGGCAAAGATATTCACATAATACGTCTCGAAATCAAATAGAAGTGATTTTGTATTGTCAGTTCTTCAAGATGATTTTGGTCACTCTTAGTTTATATTTAGGAAGTTTCATCAGTAATTGTTTCCTTTTAGTACTGTGTTATGTTGTTTCAGTTTCTCCTCAGAATGCAACATCGTATCTACCGCATTATATAATCTCTCCACTCTCTTTCCCTTCTTCCTCCCTCCACCATTCCCGGCCTCACTGCAGGTGCACCATAGATGACCGGGTAACCCGGGTGGCCTGGTTAAACCGCAGCACCATCCTCTACGCTGGGAATGACAAGTGGTCCATAGACCCTCGTGTGATCATCCTGGTCAATACACCAACCCAGTACAGCATCATGATCCAAAACGTGGATGTGTATGACGAAGGTCCGTACACCTGCTCTGTGCAGACAGACAATCATCCCAAAACATCCCGGGTTCACCTCATAGTGCAAGGTAAGTCCCGGCTGGCTCTGGGGTTGCCGTTCCCGCCAGTGATGCAAGGGAAGAACCCTGTTGGTATTTCTTCTTCTTGTGTGTGAAGACACAAAAGTCACCTTCCTCTATTGAATCCAGAGTTTGAGTATATGTCTTGGAATTTTTCCCATCGAACGGGTACTTAGCTAAGTGCTGAATATCTTCTCAAAGTTTGTAAATGTTATCTTGAGCCCTTCTGTTCTCATCAGTAAGTTGTATAACATGCACTGGTTGAGCTCTCGTAAGTGACTTAGCATCTGGAGCTGGGGTGAGATACATTCAAACAGATAAATACGGTACTACTCTCAGTGCCCTTTAGTTCTCTTATAGGCTTATTTCATAATAAAAGACTAATAAGCTGATGAGAAACCCTGTGACGTGACTGCTGTTGCACAGTTGCTGGTCACGCGTGCTCTGGAGGGTTCTCGGAGTGCTGTTTAGGCAGGTCCTCCCTGGCAAGGCTGCTGTGTTTAAACACTCTCTCATAGCCTGACAATGGAGCCCACATCCAAGAGGGATGTTAGTCAGAATGATAGCTGCAGGTCAATGTTGGTCATAAATTCAGACAATGTTAAAAAGGGGGAAGGAGGAAGGAAGACTTAGCAACTTCTTCCACTCTCCTTTAAGAATGTGAATCAGGATGGCCCAAGAATGGTATCACATGTGCATTTTAAAATAGCTTTTAATTTAAATTTCATATTACACCTCAAAAATGGGGCTGAAGAAATGTCAGAATCTCAGATATTAAATATTGAGAATTAAAAACACATGCAGATAGCAGTTCCGAGAATTTGAGAGCCATTTTAAAGCAAGGCAGCAATCCAAGTGAACTTATTTTGAACTTGACCCAACTATCATCACCGTGTAAAGCAATTTCTGTCAGGTGTTGGCTCATGGCAGGAATGAAGTTCTAAGCACATTAGTTCCGTCACCCAGTGACACATCCTTCCTCCACCAAATGAAAGGTTCAGGTGGACTTCTTTCAGAGCCTCCTTTGCAGATGTCTTGAGGAAACACAGTGAGCTCTCAGAAAGGGTCCCTATGTGTGATTTAGTCTTTAGCATCTGCCTTTTTGTCAGATCCCATTTGTCATAAATTCAACAGATTTTTTTTTTTTTTAGTTTGTGAAACGTGTATGGCATCTTTGCTTAGCTAAGATAGATTCCTCATCTCTGATTAAAAAAAAAAAGACCATGATGTTGCTCATTTCAACTGGTTTCCTAGAGAGAGGTTGCATGGGGGCTGTCTATTCATGCTTCAGTCACTTGTACGATTCAGGTTGCCCATTCTTTCCTTTTGGCGCAAGCAGCCAGGCCTGCCTCTGTAGCCATTTGTAATGGCGTGTGTGGGGCCAGAGAGCTGTCTGCTGCCACTGCTGTTCCCCAGCAGTCCCTGGTTCTGCCATGCTGCCTGAAGCTTTGCTCCTGCCCAGCCTCCAAGCCCTGCTCTCCTCCTCGCGTGCTTTCAGGCGTTCACACACGCCTGCCATCCGACAGATGTCTATAGACGCTGCGGGTTTCCACTCTCCATACATGTCCACCCACGGCTCTGGAGCGACAAGACTGCCTGCCATCTGGAGATCAAGACAACTGTCACATCTGATACTTCTCCTCAGAGGACGACAGAGGCACTCGGTGAGATCAGTCATCGGAGATGAGCTGGGCTATCTGTTGAAAGTTTCTGAGGGTGTAGAAAACAAGAGACTGTGAGCTCTCACTACCCCACCTGCCTGCACCTGGGCTTGGTTCCAGAGGAGCTGACATTCTCAGCATCAGAAGTGACACCTCAGTGCCACCTCTGTGGCCTTGACAGCAAAGTTATCTTCAAATTCAGGAAATGTGGCACTGAAATAAAAAAGAACTGTCAGGCACTGTAGAGAAACAGACTCAAACCGAGCAAGCCTATCCCTTTTCAAGAACTAAGACAGATGATGTAAGCACATCAAAGTAAATGCACAATAATGGGCTGGGGCCCAGCGACAGAGAAGGATGTTCTCCGTAACACATGCTAAGCGATCCCTTGGGCGGGATGTGGCAGCCTATGAGGTGTCCCTGTGGACCTCCAAGCTTCAGGTCAGAAAAAGTCTGAGGACAGGATGGCATCTATTCCAGAGGTCAGCTCCTCAGTCTCCACATTCCAGGCCAATTGACTCTCTGGCTGCAGCCCTCTGAGGTGGCCTGGGAAGTCCAGAGGAAGTCAGGATGGGTAGGGGTGGGAGGGAAGGATGTTCTTTTGGGGAGGAGCTTCTCTTGGGGAAGAGCTTCTCTTGGGGAAGTACTTCTCTTGGGGATGATGTTCTCTTGGCAAGGACCTTCTCTTGGGGAGGAGCTTCTCTTGGGGATGATGATCTCTTGGGGAGGATCTTCTCTTGGGGAGGACCTTGTCTTGGGGAGGATCTTCTTTTGGGGAAGAGCTTCTCTTGGGGAAGAGCTTCTCTTGGGGAAAAGCTACTCTTGGGGAGGATGTTCTCTTGGGGAGGAGCTTCTCTTGGGGAAGAGCGTCTCTTGGGGATGATGTTCTCTTGGGGAGGACCTTCTTTTTGGGGAGGAGCTTCTCTTGGGGATGATGATCTCTTGGGGAGGACCTTCTCTTGGGGAGGAGCTTCTCTTGGGGAGGATCTTCTCTTGGGGATGATGTTCTCTTGAGGAGGACCTTCTCTTGGGGAGGAGCTTCTCTTGGGGAGGAGCTTCTCTTGGGGAGGATCTTCTCTTGGGGAGGACCTCTCTTGGGGATGATGTTCTCTTGAGGAGGACCTTCTCTTGGGGAGGAGCTTCTCTTGGGGAGGAGCTTCTCTTGGGGAGGATCTTCTCTTGGGGAGGACCTTCTCTTGGGGATGATGTTCTCTTGGGGAAGAGCTTCTCTTGGGGAGGAGCTTCTCTTGGGGAAGATCTTCTTTTGGGGATGACATTCCTCTGGGGAGGACATTTTCTTCGGGAGGGTCTTCTCTTGGGGAGGATTTTCTCTTGATGATGACTTTCTCTTGGGGATGACGTTCTCTTTGGGAGAAGCTTCTCGGGGAAGATCTCTTGAGGAGGACATTCTCTTGGGATCCTTGGCAGGCTGGTTTGTAGCTTTACTGAGTGGCTGCAGAGAAGGAGGTCAGAAAGCTGAATTCTTTCCCCTTGCTTAGTGATGCAGTGACTTGCTCTTTCTTTGGAAGGCAGTTGAATTACCGGAGGGTGGATATAGAGACCCCACTACTCAATTAGAAAGAAGCCCCAGAGTTATTCTCCCAGCAGCCATCAGCTTTTGTCCAGTCTATAGATTAATTTTTCAGACATAGTGTTAGTTCAGGTTAGATAAAGATAATGAAAGTTTCCTAATCCTCTTAAAGAAAATTTATCTGACCGAGTAGAAAGCTTTTGGAAGACAATAAGGCATGTATAAAACTGAGGCCTAATCTCACCTTTAATTTCAAACTGCTGATGGGTATTGATTTTGCAATGAGAAAAACAGAAAAATTTCCGAGCTGCCACTTGTCTGTTTATAAAAACAAAAAGGTGTTTATGAATCTTCTGTCCATTTGAGAAGGTGGGTATCTCATTCCTTCTGCCAGCCAGATGCCATCAGCAGAAGGGAGTGCACACCTACGGGGCCCAGCTTTTTCCCTCCTGCCACGGGAGTGCCTGAGAGATACTCCGCCAACAGCCTCCCTGCCCGCCCTTTCCTGTTGTAGAAGGTGGCCTTTGCCACATATCTGATGGAACTAATTTCCAAATCCTTCTCATTGAGAACAGAAGCTGCCTTCATTAAAATCGTGTCACTGATACCCGAGGTACATCTCAGCCACTGAGGGGATCAGCGCAGGCACCGTGTGAGCACGTGATAATGTGAGCTAGGCTGCATACCTCGATGTGGAGGAAATCTGGAGCAAGGGGGAGGCACCGCTGTGAGGTCGGATTAGTTGGGGGGAAAATCAGCCTGGCAGCCCTGCAGATCGGGAGCTAAAGCGGGAGAAGCTGGAGGCACAAGCACAAGCAGGAATGACTCCCATTCCCGCTAAGCAGTGCAGCCAGGGTGACCGTGGGCCTACCTGCAAAGAGCCAGATGTGCCTGAGAGGCACTGTCTACAGGAAACTGAGAGCATTCATCCTCATACCTGGAAAGAGGAAGAATTAAAATGACATCACCCAGATTTTTTAGTTTGGAGAAATGCTAGTGATTGGGGAGATACGATCCTATGCCTCCTGGAAAGAACAGCTTTGGGCTTACGAGGTCTAGGGATAAACAACACACAAACATTACATAGATGTTGCAGAACTAGGGAACAGGTGTAACCTAACACCAGAAAGGGTATATTTGAGACTCAGCATGAATTTCCTGGCTGGAGAGTAGGTAAATGTTCTGAGGTTAACTATTCCTAGAGAACAGTAAGAATCATAATTTATTTATATCCAACCTCAGCACTTAGCACACCATCTGAGGCATAGTAGGCACCTGGCAAATGTTTGTACAATGAGCAGAAGCGGATTGATATGGCTACTGGAGTGGCATAGGAACACAGTGATCATAAAGCATCTTCCCACAGATATGGGTGGCAGGGGAGTCAGACTATGTCCAGATGACTCGGAGAAGACAGTCATGGAGGAAAGGTCCCTGAAGGTGAGAGAGTCCTCAATGTGACAAACTGAGAGATTGTTCTAAAAGGATACCACAAATTCCCTACATTTATCTAGTACTTTACAGAGATGGCACAGTGTTTGTCACCTTTGACCCACACAACAAACCCTGGGAGACTGTAATGCAGTGACTGTTATCTCCATTTGCAAATTAGGTAACTGTAGCTCATGGAGGTTGAGCCTGACTGAGTCCCCAGTGAGTAAGTAGCAGAGGTGGGTCTTGAACCATGGCCACAGGACTTTGAGAGTAGTGTCTTTTCAGCATACTGCAGTCCCTCCAATGCCAACGACATCCAAAGTTAGTTCTTTGCTCTAGATCAATGGAACATTTTCAGGATTTCTCTCTCTTTCTCTCTCTCTCTCTGTGTGTATGTGTGTGTGTGTGTGTGTGTGTGTTTGTCATATTTCCTTCTACTGATATTACATTGCATTGCATTGTAGCAACAGAAGTTGAGGACAAAGATCAAGAAGGAAAATTAGTGGTAGGTGTGGGATATCAAAGCTACAATAAATGATGTAGAGAGGCTGTGAGGGGGACAAAGAGAGGATAATTAATTTTCTAGTAGCTCATCCCTCGAGGGATGTGCATTTTAAATGTTACCACTTTATCCTATCTAAGTACTGAAAACCCTGGCCCCTCTGCGGATCTGGAATCTCATTGTCATTCTAACTGTCACGAGCTCTTCGGCATTCTGAAAGAACGCAGAGATCCATGTGTACCAGTGTATGCCATTGTCGTTGTTGTTGGAGATAGATGGAGTAAGAAGACCCGTCTATAGTTGCTTCTTGGATGTTGGTATTCTCTACCTACTCTCCTGCCTTGTCTGGAAATCTCTTCACTACAGGGTACTTCCTTTTATGGAATGAACTCCTCTTGCTAAGCCCAATTTTATGCAGAGGGCTAGGAATGATCAATTTTATTAAATTCTTACATAGGAGGCTCCACAGCAAGCTTATACAATTTCTATGTAAACAAAAGACTCTGCATCTCTTAGCCTGGTGTCAGTTCGGGTGAAATTGGTTGGTATCTGAAGTTGAGTTTTGCATGTAAAGAAAATGGGTTCCCAGTCCTGCCAGTCCTAGATATTGTTAATCACCAACCAACCTCAGCATTGGGCGTGCTACGTATAAACGTTATCTCAGCCATTCCTTACATCTATCCACTTTACAAAATATACACCCTAGTCATGTTTGCAAATAAGGAAACGGAGGCTTAGAAAGATTAACACCTTATCCCACGCTGATGCAGCTGCCACATGCTTTAAATCCCTTTCACTAGACTTATTCGCGGAGGTTAAGCTTTTCTCATGAAAAAAAAAGGTATCAAAATACAAATAGTTAACAAGGCACTTTACATGCATTATCTCTTTTGATTATGCTTCCCAAAAGCCCAAGATGACAGAATAGAAAGCACACCTTTCCGAGACCAGCAAGTGAGATTCAGAGACTTGGAAGTGATTTATCCAAGTGAACACTAGCAAGGAAGCGTCAAAGCCACACCCAAGGCCAGGTGTCCTCACTCTGTAGCCAGCAGAGTGTTCAACACACCACTGACTCAGAGTTAAGTACGTAGACAGGCACTTGTTCTTAGGTGAGAAACATGTCAGCCTTCAGAGGTGCTCCAGAAAAGGGTGGACCCTGAGGAGAGAATTCTGGGTTGGGGGCAGCAGGTAGATCCTGGGATTGCACCAAGGAGCGGTTGCAGCAGGCCCAGGGAGGCAGGGCCATAGGTCACAATTTTGCCAGGGATTTACCTATTTTCAACTCTTTCTTTGTAAGCAACCTCTTTTTTTAGGTGATTTCCTCCTCTTTTCCTAAATGTTACCCAAACATTTAAACGAACATGTGTGCTCATAGACTTAAAGGAAAGCAGGCAGTTAACCTGAAATAAATTTAATATATTCAACCTCTATTTAAAACTGTGATCACATTTACTCTTCACGAAGGCAGGGCAGAAGAGTGGAAAACAACAGGACCGGCCAGCAGAACGCTCACTCCTCAGACTGAGCTCGGCTCCTAACAGTGCAGGCCTGCATCTCCAAGACGTTCCTCTCCCGGTTTCTTATCATGGGGTGAAGAGTAGAATTCAGAGTAATTTCTTTATGTGCACATATGCATACTTTAATCCCATGTGTGATTGTGTGTGTGCGTGTGTGTGTGTGTGTGTGTGTATGTCAATGGGAAATAAGATTCTGAGAAGGGGTCTCTAAGCTGCAAATTCTGTGTATTTGTGCAGATAAAGCACACAGCCAAAATTAGGTTAAGGACTTTACTGAGCGTCATTTCCTTGACTTTGCAATGGAAAGGTTGAACTGATGGTATGAAAATCCTTTCTAGTTATTCTGTTACAATTTTTCAGTGTAATTTATCTGAGAATTTGTGTGCGACCAGGAGTCTCTGCACTCTGTGTTTCTCCTACTTTCACCCGCCGATGGGACAATTATTAGGTTAGTGTGAAAGTAATCGCAGTCTTTTGTCATTGTTCTTACTATTTCTTATTTGTATTTTTCTCCAGAGGCTTTAGGATTTAGGGTCCCTTGCTAACACTGCTAGTTAGGGGTGACTGTAAACCTTGTTGACACGTTTTTGGTTAGAGAAGGTGGAAGAGAAAGATACCATTTGCTTCCCAGTTCTTCTTTGATATTTGTAACCTCCACAACCCATGTCAAGCGGACACATATTGAATGGACGGTAGGGTGGAATTCCAGAGGCCACAGAGGAAATAGCCATAAAACCTATAAAAACTGTGTGAGTGGCCGGGTGCGGTGGCTCACACCTGTAATCCCAGCACTTAGGGAGGCCGAGGCAGGCAGATCACAAGGTCAGGAGATTGAGACCATCCTGGCTAACACGGTGAAACCCCTCTCTACTAAAAATAGAAAAAATTAGCCCGGCATGGCGGTGGGCACCTGTGGTCCCAGCTACTCCGGAGGCTGAGGCAGGAGAATGGCGTGAACCCGGAGGGCGGAGCTTGCAGTGAGCAGAGATCCTGCCATTGCACTCCAGCCTGGGCAACAGCCACACTCCGTCTCAAAACAAAAACAAACAAAAACTGTGTGTGTGCATGTTACTGCAGAAGAAACAGACATGAAAGCTGTGTGTGTGTAAGAGTGTGTGTATGTGTGAGGGCATTTGTGAGTGAGTGTGAGTGGGTACGTGGTACCTCTGTGTGTCTTAGTTCCTAAGCAGAGCAGAACAAACAACATATTTCTTCTCACAACAATGGGAGAAGAGACCTGATAAATGGAGAAATCATCAAACATCAAGCATATATATGTATACGTGTATATAAAGATACACATATATATGCTCGGATATACACATATATATGTTCAATGTTGGAGATGTATATATGTATTTGTGTATATATACACAGGCTTTATGGAAGGGTTAGGGTAACTAAGAAGGCAGCTGCAACATAGAAGGAATTAAGAATGAAGTTACTGTCAAGAATACCCTCTATAGCACATAAAGAAAGGGATCTCAAGTCTCCCTTCACTGGGAGGGTGTCCCCACACCGCCTTCTGCACCTGCCCCCCCCCCGCCCTCAGGGTTAGAGCAAGGCCACACTCACTCCACCATGCAGTGGTCCTATCCCGGCTCTCAGATTACCGTGTTTCTCAGATATTACCTGAATCTGACACCTCATGTTGACCTTCACTGAGTCTCCTAGGTTGTCACCTTTCATGACATTGTGTGTAGTTGGTGACAACACACTTCACAACACAGCTTGTAAAAAAAGAAAAAAATAAAGATTTCTCCTTGTATCAGGCCTTTTCTCCCATTGTTGTGAGGATAAATATGGGGCTTTGTTCTGCTCTGCATTGCAACTAAGACACACACAGGCACTGCATACACATACGCAGACATACGCACTCACACCTACACACACTCTTACATACACACAGTTTTCATGGGTTTTGTCTGTTTCTTCTGTACTCACACACACACTTCACACAGTTTTTATAGGTTTTATGGCTGTTTTCTCCGTGGCCTCTGGAATTCCATCCCATCACCCATCAAATATGTAGGCTGAGCCTCTGTCTAGGGGAGGAGAGGGGGAAGGACACACTCAATTTCTCCTCGGACACTTATAGTCCATGAATTATAAAAATAGGAGGAGTCGGTATTTTCCAAGGTGAGTGAGAGCAAAACCAAATGTGACTCTGGATGAACACACTGTCAGAACAAAGCGGGGCAGACCTGCAAGAGGCAGCACTTCCACTTCCGAGGCCTGGCTGGGAAAAACGCAGAGAGACGCATTGACATGATCCAAGAAAAGGCTGCCAGTCCTGGCACCTGGTTTGATGATGATTTTTACAGTAGCCAGAAAAAATTAGCTGGGCCTGGTGGCATGCGCCTGTAGTCCCTGCTACTGGGGAGGCTGAAGCAGAGAGGCGGAGGTTGCAGTGAGCCAAGATCACACCACTGCACTCCAGCCTGGGTGACAGAGTGAGACTCCATCTTAAAAGAGAGAAAGAGAGAGAGAGAGAGAGAGAGAGAGAAGTGTCAGGGCCTGGAGCTGTCATCTGCCTTGTTTGCAATAGAATTAAACAAACGGAACAGTCATAATGCCTGTTCTCAAAATCATCACTGATATGGAGATGCAGGGAAAATGAAATGCCTGTTATGTTCTGCTCAATTTGCATGGTGATCTCAGCTTATTTCCTAAGAGGCCTGTCTGCCAATAGCTCCAGTAAATAGATCTTTTCCCTCACGTTCCTGCTGCTGTGAGTAGGGGAGCAATCACACCTCAGTAGAAGGAGAAATTAGTAAATGTTCATAAACTCTCCCGATAGATTAGTATCCACCATGACCCTCATATAGTCAGGATCTTACATAAGGTTTCAAGCCTCACCACCCAGGAGATTAGTTAGTCACTGTTTGGCATCCGAGTAAACTGTGAATTCCAAATAGTGATGTCTTTCTACACATCACAGGTGTACACAGATTTGGAGAGTCTCACTTGCATTCCCGAACCTGGTTTTGAGCTCCTAGTTAACAAGTTTTACCCTCAAACATAGTGCCTTGACAATAGTAACTGTTGTCCCTATTCTTATTCTGGCTTCTCAAAAAAGTCTTTGTTCATTCACTAAAATTCTCCTCTATAGGGATTGAAATTGAAGAGCAATAGAAGTGAAGCAAAATAATCACAGGAAAACAGTCAATAATCTTTTTTAGTAATTATAAACAATGGTTATCATCCATTGAGTACCGTTAACCCTTGAACCATATGAGTCTGAACCATGCAGGTCCACTTATATGTGAATTTTCTTCCATCCCTGCCACTCCTGAGACCGCAAGACCTACCCCTCCTCTTCCTCCTCCTCCTCAGCCTACTCAACGTTGAGACAATGAGGATGAAGACTTTTATGATGATCCACTTCCACTTAATGAACAGTAAATGTATTTTCTCTTCCTTATGATTTACTTAGTCTAATTTTCTTTTTCCAGCTTACTTTATTATATGAATGCAGTATATAATATATTTATACGAAATATGCATTAATCAACTGTTTCCTATTATCAGTAAGGCTTCTGGTGAACAGTAGGCCCTTAGTAGTTAAATTTGGAGGGAGTCAAAAGTTTTATGCAGATTTTCAACTGTGTGGTGGTCATCACCCCAGCCCCTATATTGTTCAAGGGTTAACTAAGTGGGTTGGCAGTCATAAACATTATCTGATTCTATTTTCCAATTAACCCCAGAGGGCAGGATTCATGTTCCTATTTATTTGAATGAGAAAACTAAGGCTCAGAGAAGCTAAGGGCCCCACTGATAAGTACAAGGTTTTATCTTAAACTCACTTCTGTTGACAATGGAATTCTCCACTCAGCTTCTAGTTTAACTTCCTTTCAATTCCATAGCTTTTAAATAAGTAGGTCAGACGACCTCGCCGGGTCATTTACAATACACATGCTTTCTTTGACAGGTTGCCTCTGCTTGAGGCGTTGTAGTCTAATCTCTGTGGAGTCAGGATCTGTCCTTCTGAATCTTTTTTCTCTCCTTCTGTTTTGTGTATCTTATCTTAGTAATTATGATGTTTTTTCTTGGAGTTAATATCAGCTCTATATCATTGACCTCTAAATGTAAATTTCCAGTTTTTAGTTCTTTGCTAATTCCGTTCCCTAATGTATGATTATCTTCTTAGTTCCTCAACTTGGGTATCCCTCAGAAATCTTAACTGTTCCACCCACAACTTATCTTCTTTTCTCCAAAACCTGTTCCTCTTCTTGTAATTCACATTTCTATTCATGGAAACACCATTGTGTGTAAAACCTTGGCTTCAGCCTTGACTCTTTGTCTCTTTTGCTTCCCTATCAAAGCAGATGTCATGTCCAATAACGTCATTCTCTCCCCTTCTGTTCCCACACCCACTGCCTTCAAAGTGTGGAATCTTACTCTCTACTGACTTTTGCCTGTCACATCCTAATTGATACCTAATCCTCGTCTCTCCCTCCCTATTATTCATTTTAACAGTGTTGTCTGAGTATTTCTGATGCACACGCTGATCATGTCACTTACCCCACTTGTATTTTAATGGCTCCCCATTGACAATGAAGTCAAGTCAAAACCTCTTAGATCGTCTTTCCAAGTGCTGAGCAATCCAGGGCCAAACCTACTTTTCCACTCTTATTTCTTCTCTTCTTTATTTCTTTTTTTTACTTTTTTGTAGGAGGAATGTTTCTTTCTTTTTTAATTTTTTTGTTCCCATAGGCTTTGGGGGAACAGGTGGTATTTGGTTACAGGCGTAAGTTGTTTAGTGGTGATTTGTGAGATTTTGGCACACCCATCCCCTGAGCAGTATAGACTGAGCCCAATTTGTATTCTTTTATCCCTCACCTCCCTTCCACCCTTTCCACTCTTATTTATTATTTCTCCACGTTTACATCCTACACACAACCTAGTCAAGTTTGTCCTTGTGTAATCCCCATTACCCAGGGTCCTGCATTCTTCTTCGTTTCTCATAGAATTCATCTGCCTTTAATGTTCTTCTCCCTGGATATCCAAATCCTACAGAAAGCTGTACTGTCCAATAGACCTTTCTGTGATGATGCAAATGCTCTGTATTTACACTCTTCAACATGGTAGCCATTAGTCACAAGTGTCTGTTGATAACTTGAGTTTTGACCAGTATGACTGAAAAGCCAAGTTATTAATCCATACAAATAGTAGCAAAATGTCATGAATATGCTTTTAAGATTTTATGAAAGATTGAGGGAAAATGTCAATTGTTCTTAGGAATGAATAAGCATCTCAAAGGGCGGCTTAGTGGGTGTTGGCAGCCACACCATGAAAAGCCACGTCCAACATGGATTTATTCCCTTCAAGTCCCTTCCCTTGGGACGGATTGCTGTACACTGTAGCATTGAAAACATGCCTGTTGAATAAGGAAGTTCTCAGTGAAACCTTAAAAAGAATTCCTGAACTTAGGGCTTCTGGGGAAAATTTCTAACACAGTCAGTTTGCTTTAGTGGTATTGAGAATCACCCCTAAACAAGGTGCCCTGATGGTTGCCCTGGCAGACAGAGCTGGAAGTGCAGGGACCCAGCCTGCTGCAATCAATTTAATGGGATGGATTATGTGCTCTGATTGGCCAGTAAGCAGACATTAATGACCAGTTAGCAACTGTGTTCAGGTCAATTAATTTATATTTGTATTTTGCAAGCTAAAAGTTGCTCTGTTGGATTATTGATTCTTTGTCCCTGTATTCAATTTGTTTTTAATTGCACCATTGCTGGGCCAAGCCCTCCCTCCTGGCAAGCTGGCAATAAATCTGCCACCATCTCAACAATCAACAATAAATGTGTCTCTTCATGTCGTTATTAATATGTCTCTTGGATTGGTTCATTACCATGGTTAACAGTTTATAAGGGTCCATGGCACACTGCCAGGAGGATTCCTTTTCCCAGGAGCTAGTTTGTCCTCATAGGACTGATGTTTTCAGGCCTGTGTGTGTCTGGGAAAGGGATCTTGGATTTGATTTAATTTAATATAGCTGGAATACAAGCTACCAAATCCTCTTTTTATCATAGATAGCTTTAGAAGATGACATTGTTGTAATAGATATTTGTACCCTCTCTTTCAATTCTTTCTTCTCATCTTTTTTTTTTTCCTTTTTAATTTTTTCTTAATTTCTGTTCAGATAGATTATTTCCCCTCAGACACAACATAACAGCTCCCTGGGTAATCTAAAATTCACAGATAAGTGAGCCATGTGTCCCCTGGGAGTCGGAGTTTTATTACTGGGTTTTTGGTAGTTAAAAGCAGAGAAGGAGTTCCCTCTGACTGACGGATGAAGGGTGATTAACAGAGCTGTAGAAATACTGCTCCCAGAATGCCACCTAAATTGTGGTGATGCCTACCACCACACCCAGCTCTTTTTGTATTTTTAGTAGAGACAGGGTAGAAAAAAAAAAGCCCTATCTTTTAATAGAAATAATAATTAATTATAGCATTGTTATTGGTTATTTTAGTTATTATGATTTTTCAGGGGAAAGCACAGATTTTAAATGAATTTATGGGTTGGCAGAAGAGATTCCTCCGTGTCCCAGAAATGCCAAGCAATAAATTTAAATAGAACTTAGAGTGTTTTGTAAAATTCCCGCAGTGATCTAGGATCAGACGACCACGAGGAGCGTTTGTCATTTCCAAGGTACAGGTTGCTCGAGGACGAAAAGTTTCGTCTCTTTCAGACACAAAGTTTGCAGTCAAGTTTTTGATTCAGGATATAGATTTTGCATGTAATTTACAATTAGCAAAACACACACACTTCTAGGCACATGGCTTTCTAACACGGACCAAACTGAGCTTGTTGAGTGAGAGAGGCATAGGAGAGTTTGACACTGGATGTTCCCCTTAATAAGAGTCTGAGGAGCCCAGGTAAGTGGAGGGCTGGAGGGTTGGGGCTCCTGCCTGGGAGATCTGGGAGAGTAAAAGGTGACAAGGGAAAAAGATGGAAGAGGAACTTGAAGGTGCCTGCAAAGAGCCACAGAGGTACAAATGGAGGATGTGAATGAAAGCAAAGGAAGCGGAGGAAGGTAGAGAGTCAAGAGAAAGAATGAAGAGACAGAGGAGCCTCGCCAGTGGCTTGGTGTTCTGAGGTCGCCTCCCTGGTTGGAGGTAGGAAAACCAAAGAGCAGAGCCAGCCTCACTGAGGCTCTAAATGCAGCCTTCGGGGTGCAAGCCCAATCTGCGCTTTGTTCCAGGGCACCCTGCGGTTCTCTGGGCAAACGGCACACTCCCCAGAGAGGGTCTCTGCTCTCCTACCACTCTGCCTGAGCTCCTTCAGCGAGAGGCAACCGCAGGAGCCAGCTTTTCTTCTTTTGAGATGGAGTCTAACGCTGTCACCCAGGCTGGAGTGCAGTGGCATGGTCTCTGCTCACTGCAACCTCTGCCTCCTGCGTTCCAGTGATTCTCATGCCTCAGCCTCCTGAAAAGCTAGGATTACAGGCTCATGCCACCACACCTGGCCAAGTTTTGTATTTTCAGTAGAGACAGGGTAGGAATGAGCCTTTTAAAATAGTCCCACGTGGGGCACAGCAGGAGCGGGCCAGGTGTCTGCCTCTCACTCTCTCCCACCCTCCTTCCTTTCCACACCACTACTGAGAACTAATCACATTGAGGGTTGGGCTTGCGTTTTCCAAGTGCTCTAATTTTGAGGTATATTCAACAGAAAAGGCAATACTAATGGTAGCTAAAGCCTTAATTCATACATATGGAAAAGAGTCTCACTGAGCTGCTTCTAGGAGGAAGGTATGTAAAATTTAACTCCTGGTTTGACCACTTGCTCTGTGACCTGAAATGAGTTACTCAACCTTGCTACGTTTCAGAATCTTCATCTGTCAACTGTGGGAAAGAAAGCCTGCCCCACCTTCTTCATGAGGTTGTGCATTAAGGTGCAACCCTCTAAGTTTATTAAAATTATTTGTTTTCTGCTGCTAGGTTAATTCCTGAAAATGCCTCTGAGATTGCATGACAAATATTATGCCAGGGTGGTTCAGCAATTTTTAGAACTGTCCCTTCACTTATCTTAATGTGATTTTATCACATAAAAGCATTGGCGTCATATGTTTTGATAAATTATGTTAGATTTTGTGGATAACATTGGAATAACTGCGCCTCCTTTGGAACACATGTGAACGTGTGTGTGTGTGTGTGTTTCTGTGTGATACCTCTGTCCTCAATATCTTATAACATTCTTGCTATTTTAAAATATTCTTCTCGTAACTAGTTTTGATATTGTCATAATTTTATAATCTCATGTTCAAGATGTACTTCTGAAAAACAAACACACACACAATTGTACTCATTGAGAGAGAATGAAGAATGAAGCAGATAACTTTGAAACAAAAGAGAAATAATATCAGCAAGACATCATCAAAGCTTTCATCAAAGGTTTTGCTTTCCTTAAGAGCCTTCCATCCCAGCATCGATATTCCTTATGCTAGGAAATAGAAAATGTGGAGACCTTCCCAAGACTGCGTCTTTCAGGGGCCATGACTGCATACCCAGTGGAATTTCTTCATTGGCAATGAATTTCCCTTGTCTGTAATCCCATCCACAATAAGATAAAATAATATACAATTAAATATAAGCTTATTCTCTAGTTTCAAAAGAAAAAAAGTCTGTAGCTGTGGTGCAGACATCTCCATCACCTCCTTTCAAACACCCTGCCGATGTGAGCGCTGAAAGACGGCCCCTGGGCACTGGCCACGGCTAATCCAAAGTACCAACAACTAATCACAGAATCGGAGAAGGCAAAATAGCTACTTGGGGAGTAAAGCTTCCCAGTCCTTGGTTCTGCAACAGCAGGGTGGAAAGTGAGGGGACAGGAAAATCAAAGTTCCTTTAAAAAAATGTATCACACATAGAGGCAAAATGTCCCCACAGCGGGAAAGCAAGTGCAAAACACACCAAATCAATCACCTTCAAAATAAGGCTTAAAATCTTCTACTGCATAAGATGTAGGTGGGAAGGGAAGAATGGGCCCAGCAGTTTGAAAATGTTTTATTAAACCGCATGCTGACTGCCACAGTGCATACAGGAAAATGCAATTAAGGCCAGGCCATTAAAAAGACGCCCAAGGATAGCTCTGAGAGAGACCAGGGGCAATCAGCAGGCGTCCAGGCAATGTTCAAAGGAAACTCACTTTGAAAAAGTGCCAGGCAGGTGCTGGGAGCATCTCAAACAGGACAGGCCTGACCTGGGATCTCTTGCACCTGCCTTAAGAGGTGAAAGTGGCAGCTCTGGGCAAGGAGAGCAGGTGGAGGTGTGCATGGAAGGGCCTCTCAGTGCCTTTCCTCAAGCTGAACTGGAATGAATTCTAACCAGCATTGAGGTCCTTAAGGAACATACGTGTTCGGGAGGTGGTGGCATGTCAAATACAAAGCCACTTTACCATCATGATGGGCCCCCAGTTTCCTGAGTAAGGTGAGCCTTGGTGCCTCTGAGATAGAGTCCTCACACAGCTTCTCCACCAGATCCTGTCCAGGTGATGCCTGCTGCCTAGACTTGCAGGTGTAGGCCCCTGGTGTGTGTACATGCCACCTGCTCAGCGGGAGAGACCGGAGGATAATGGAACAATCCTTTAATTGAGAGCTTGCTTCTGATGAGAAGGTCCACAACACATGATCCTTATGCCAGGCAGAAGTTGTCTTATTCAGGGCCTTCCCAGGAGGTGCAGTGTGCCCTGATGGTCATGTCATGGCACGGCCGGGGCGATCCCCACCCTCTCCCTGCCCTTCAGTGCACCCTGCAGTGCCCTACTTCTGCCTGCTCAGTTCAGGGCTCTCTCTGCTAAATACCTGAAGGTCATTTGAGCTCAGGCCTTCCCAATTCCCAAGCCCCTGGGTATGGCTCTATCACCCCGTGCTGGAACTACTGCGTTACACGTTACACCGTCTTCACCACCAAAATGTGTGCACTCTGAGGATGGGAACAGTCTTCCCCTCTATATGAACAGAAATGTTTATCCCTGAGGCAGAGAATGCACATAGATTAGATGCTCAAAAATGCTTATTGAATGTGTCTGGCATGTAATGAGTAATCAATAAGTATTTCATGATAAAAGAAATGACAATATTTGGTTGGAGAGAACTAAAACAAATTGATTTAGGCATATGTGTGGGTGAACAAATGAACTACAACTCCCATATTTTATAGGCGTGGGTAACTGCAGGGTGTGGCTGATGTTAATGACCAATCCTTTCTCCCTCCGCTCTAAGTAACTTCTTGATTTAGGAGACGTGAAGACGCTCCTCTTGGGCTTATCCCGGGGTTCTTAATTCTTGCTTCCATCCTACCAAGCCGCAGGCTGCTGTTTGCAGTCCCCCCCACACTGCACATTGCCTTTCGCTAGAGACGATGTGCTAATTGTTGTGGGTTTCCCGTGTGTTTTCGATGCCTAGGCTCCAGGATACGCATCCTACCTCGCTCTTTCTCCTCCCATTTCTTGCTGTGGAAGTCTGTGGAATGCTGGCAGGGCAACTCTGCCAGTGTGAGCAGGTTCTCCTGAGGTTGCTAGGTGAAATGTCAGCAACAAAGTACCTATTGTGGCTCTACCACAAGCGGTTTTAGAGACTTCTCTAACTTTAGGAAGGGGGAAACAATTTCTGGGCCTCATACAATTTAGAAGATGCTCACCTTTGCCTCAGAAACTATTGCCTTGCAGTGATTTTCTGTCTCTAGTGAGTAAATGCTCCCCAGGCCCAGGTACTGTGGATGACAGCCGTCCCAGTGCTACCTTAGCAGAGCTTTGCTTTCTAGCTGTGACTTGCTTATTTGTAGGAAGGTTATGCTTACGTCTTCTTTCCCCACTGTATTACTTTCTTAAGTTATCTGCTGTCCCCTCTCTTCTTCTACCAGCTCCTTAATCCTTCTCCTTCTAAGCAGGCAATGCTCAACTTTTGCAGCAGGAAAGGTCTCTTTGGAAGGCCTGAGGGCCAACCCAACTTGCCAGTACATTTGCATATATTTACATTTAGTTGGCCTGCAAACATGAGGATTATGCAAAGTGCCAGTCTTAGCAGTGAAAGGATTCTGTTCGGATTCAGAAACTTTAGGTTCCATAGAACACAAGGAGGTGGGAGGGGCTGTAATGATTGCTGTTCCAGGGAGAAGCAGAAGTGTGATTTATGGGAATGAGTGATGGACCCAGGGGTCCGGGCCAGCTTAAATCTACAGCCATCCAGCAGGGCTCCTGCCTTGTCCTGCTCACATCTCCCCAAGTGTCACCTTGCACATAGTTAGGCGAAGAGTTGAGATGCTGCCTCTCACATTTTGAGAGCATGCCTCTGGCAAGCTGCTGGAACTTTCTCCTGGGTAAGCCTGTTTTCTAGGGGCCTCAGCTTCTCTCATTTGGTAAATTCTGCACAGCTCTCTGCTGAAAGGAGCTTTCAGACCACGAGCCTGCTCCTTCTTTGTGTGTTAAAAGTTGTACTGGGTCCCGACCAGTTTTGTTTTTTCTAATCAAGGTAGGGTCCATAGGTAATGACATGTTGCCAACATCTTTTGACTGCAAGGGTCTAGAGCTCTCTTTGTAGAAAATAATCATCACTTGGCTGTAAGAAAGCAGTGTGGTGAGTCCAGAGATCTAGAAAACTACTCTAGTATCTCTAGTCACCCAACGAATTCTTCCTACCCCCTGCACAGAGCGGGTAGGAAGCTCACTGAGACACAGAGCGGGTAGGAAGTTCACTGAGACACGGAGCGGGTAGGAAGTTCACTGAGACACAGAGCGGGTAGGAAGTTCACTGAGACACGGAGCGGGTAGGAGGTTCACTGAGACACGGAGCGGGTAGGAGGTTCACTGAGACACAGAGCGGGTAGGAAGTTCACTGAGACACGGAGCGGGTAGGAAGTTCACTGAGACACGGAGCGGGTAGGAAGTTCACTGAGACACAGAGTGGGTAGGAAGTTCACAGTTCACTGAGACTGTGCCAATGCAGTAGATAAACAGTTTAATTGACGTGAGGCTGGCCACAGCAGAGAACTGGAGTTATTACTCAAATCAATCTTCCTAAAGGCCTGGAGGTTAGGGGTTTTTAAGGATGGTTTGGTGGGCAGGGGACTAGGAAATGGGAGTGTTGGTTGGGAATGAAATCATAGAGGATGTGGAAAATGGTCTGCCTATGGGTAGGGTTGCAGGGCCTGTTGCATCACAAGCAGCAGATCTGGATGGAGTCAGCAATTTAAAAGTCTGAAAAGACATCTCAAAAGGCCAATCAGAGGTTCCACAATAGTGGTGTTATGTATAAGAGTAATTGGGGAAGTTACATATCTTGTGACCTCCAAAACAAGTGTTGATTATCTTTTAACCACGCCCGTATCTTAGCAGAATTCAAGCCCCTGTCGTAACCTTAACTTTGTGGACCTTCATTAGTTTTACAAATGTGGTTTAGTTTTGGGAAAGGCTATTGTCATCCTTGCTTTAAGGTTAAACTATAAACTAAATTCTTCTCAAAGTTAATTTGGTTCACCCCAGTAATGATAAAGGACATCTTGGATGTTAAAAGCAAGATGGAGTCAGCTACTTCAGATTTCTCTTACTGTCATAATTTTGCAAAGGCAGTTTCTTATCTATTACCTGTGCTAACTTAGGGATATGTATTAACCTTCTAGGATCTGTCTCTTAATGCATAAAATAAAAGAGTAGAAGATGGTCTCTGAAATCCATTTCTGCTCTGATGTTCTAGACGTTTGCTCCTGGGAGTATACATTTTTAACACCTCTCAAAATTTTTTCACAGATGATTTTATATCGTAGTCTATCAGTTGTTTCATTTGCACATTCACCAAATATTCATTAATATCTCCCATGTGAAAGAATATTCAATGAGAATTTATTGAGCACCATCTCTGAATTAGGCACTTTGCTACACACAGAGGACAAATTAATGTAAATCATAACTATCTGTCTTTCATAGGATTATTTCTGCAACTCTCAGACTATATTTTAAGCACTTGGAGGACACATTGGTTGTGTCAACCTGAGCACCTAAAATGTGCAATGTGGATGTTTGCTCAATGGAATCAAATTGAATCCCACTTTAATTCTTTTGCCCATATTTTAATATTTTTAATGATGAACAGAGACATTGACAAAGGAGACAGTAGCCATATTTACGGAGTTTTCTTTTCTTTCATTAGAAGTATATGTTGGGAAATATTGCAGCAGATCAATGGCTGAAGTAATGTAGTCCTACTCTGAATATTCTAAGATACTCTGAATCATTCTATGCCTTCTGGATACCAAACCACCACTTCTTAAGAAATCAGTAGGCCGGGCGCGGTGGCTCAAGCCTGTAATCCCAGCACTTTGGGAGGCCGAGACGGGTGGATCACGAGGTCAGGAGATCGAGACCATCCTGAGCTACATGGTGAAACCCCGTCTCTACTAAAAAAAAAATACAAAAAAATAGCCGGGCGAGATGGCGGGCGCCTGTAGTCCCAGCTACTGGGGAGGCTGAGACAGGAGAATGGCGTAAACCCGGGAGGCGGAGCTTGCAGTGAGCCGAGATCGCGCCACTGCACTCCAGCCTGGGCGACAGAGCGAGACTCCGTCTCAAAAAAAAAAAAAAAAGAAATCAGTAAAATGACTTATTGATTTCTTGAATGTCAATTATATTTATGATATGTTAGAAACTATTGGGGAGGGGGTTGAGAAAAATCCAAGGACATTTTTATTTTGGAGGAGAGACAGAACATACATTCACAAAACAACTAGAGGAAATTATTTCAAATGAGCAAGAGTTAAACTACATTATAATATGGCCAGTGAGAGTCTATTTACTCTCCACGTAGACTGAATTGACATTTTCTTTTGAATGTCTTAGGGACACTTCGAAGTCAGCATGTCCAGAAAGGAACTCAAACCTGGCCTGTGTCCAGTGTCCCTCTCCCAGTGATTGGCACCTCCATGCACTTAGGTCCACGAGCTTTAAACATCACCAGTCATAGACATTGACTTCACTTTCTGTAGCCAATGATACTGTCTCAGTCTTCTCAGGCTGCCAGAACAAAATACCGCAGGCTGAATGCCTTGAACAACAGAAATTTATTTTCTTGTAGCCCTGGGCGCTGGGAGTCTGAGATGAAGTTGGCATCAAGGTTGGTA
Source organism: Colobus angolensis palliatus (assembly GCF_000951035.1). Classification (NCBI taxonomy): domain Eukaryota; kingdom Metazoa; phylum Chordata; class Mammalia; order Primates; family Cercopithecidae; genus Colobus; species Colobus angolensis. The sequence continues at coordinate 8,202,562 of NW_012114455.1, read as the reverse complement.
TGTGGTGAGAGCTCTCTCCTCTTGTAGACAGTGCCTCCTTGCTGCTGTGTCTTCACATGGCCTTTTCTCTGTGCTTACACACAGAAAGATCACTGACGTCATTCCTCTTCTCATAAGGACAGCAGTTCCATCAGATTGAGGCCCTAACCTTATGAACCCATTTAACCCTCATTACCAAGACAAAGGCCTTGTCTCCCAAAACCATCAAATTGGGGGTTATGGCTTCAATGTATAAATTTTGGGTGAACCTAATTCAGTCTATAACAGGTACCAAGTAAGATAACTCCTTATTGCAGCCGCAGTGTTTCAGTGACTTAACACAATGAAACTACTGCTTGTTCCTAAATTCCACTTGTCGGGGAGGTGGGAGAGGGCAAAGGGCTAGGTTACACGTAGTTACTCAGGATTAAAAGTTGATGGAAGTGCTGCCATCTTCAATGCATGATGACAGCACCAACTTTGGTCACAGATATCTAGCAGGCAGACTGGACACAAGGGTAAGGACTGAGTGTTAATAAAAAGTTTGTTTTTTAGTTTGGAGGGAGCTGTTTGTTTTTGTTTGTTGAATAGCTAGCTTGTCTGTGTCACACCAAATTTTTTTCAATGTTCTTCAAAAATACTGGCCAACATGGTGAAACCCCGTCTCTACTAAACATACAAAAATTAGCCAGATGTGGTGGTACACCTGTAATCTCAGCTACTCAGGAGGCTCTGGCACGAGACTCACTTGAACCCGGGAGGTCGAGGTTGCAGTGAGCCGAGAGGGCACCATTGCACTCCAGCCTGGGTGACAGAGCAAGACTCTGTCTCAAAAAACAAAAATACTTCTCAAATCTACCCACTTCTTTTCACCTTCACTACCCAACAATCTAGTTCAGAATACCATTGTCACCTGCCTGAATTACCACAAAAACTTACCAACTTATTTACTCACATATATCTTGTAATTGATTTTATTTTAGTAAAATATACATAATATAAAATTTACTATTTTAACCATTTTAAAGTGTACAATTTTGTGGCATTAATTACATTTAAAACATTGTGCAACCATCACCACTCTTTATCTCCAGAACTTTCCCATCATTCCAACCTCTTTTAATGCACTCATTAAACAATAACTTTCCATTAATTCCTCCCCCACTCCTTGTAACCTGCTCTTTACCAATGCCAATTACCCTTGCAGCCAGAATAATTTCCTAAAAAGTCTGATCATTTAATCATTGTACACATACAAGCACACACACACACACACACACACACACACACACCGTGTTTAGAATTTCAAATGTTTCCCTATGGTTTCGAAGGAAAGCATGGAAGCCACTGCGATGGCTGGCACCCTCTGAAGCTCTCACCCATAGCTATCACTTTAACCTGAGTTAAAGACACCCTCCCCTCTAGGTTTTGTACTCCAGCCAGCCAAAATGGTCCTTCAGAGCTTCACGTTCCTCAAGCTCTGTCACTTCCTCAGCAAAGTCATCTCGCATCTTCCCAAGTAGGCCAGGCCTGCCCACTACGGAGTCTCATAGCACTCCCTACATCTTTCAGAATATGTATTGCATTACTACATATATCTTCCTAATTCTGTAATAGAATCTCTCTGCCTATTGGACCTCAGATTTCACAAAGGCAGAGACTGCACTGTTTATGTTCACTATTTTATTTCTAGTACCAAACATAGTGCCTAGTGTATGGTAGGCACCTAATGAATAAGTTATGAATGAGCAGCTGAATGCTAGTGGCATCAGCAAGTTGAAATCAGAGTTACACAGAAAATGGCTTGGAATAAAGGAGCGTGGAAGCATTGGTAAAATTGGCCTAAAATGGCCAGGTGCGGTGGCTTATGCTTGTAATCCCAGCACTTTGGGAGGCCAAGGCAGACGGATCATGAGATCAGAGATCAAGACCATTCTTGCTAATATGGTGAAACCCCATTTCTACTGAAAATACGAAAAAAGAAAAAAAAAAGAAGAAAAAAATTAGCTGGGCATGATGTCAGGCACCTGTAGTCCCAGCTACTTGGGAGGCTGAGGCAGGAGAATGGCGTGAACCCAGCAGGTGGAGCTTGCAGTGAGCAGAGATCTCACTACTGCACTCCAGTCTGGGCAACAGGGCGAGACTGTGAAAAAAAAATTGGCCTAAAACAATGGGAAAATATTCCCTACTGAATGAAACAGCACAATTAATTAATTTGCTATTTTATTATTATTCATTTGACATTAAATCTGTTTAGCATATCACCTTAAAAAATCTCAGTGATAATGGTATGATGGTCAGAATCCTATTGAAAAATAAGAGTTTTTCTTAATTTTAGAGCATGCTTGTCTTTGAAGGAAAGGAGAAGAAAAATCAATACTGTTGAATAGTAACCACTGTGTAAGCAATTTCACATGAGATCATATTTAATATTAAAGTTCTCTTAAAAGAATATCTATTACATTTCTACTGCATCTTTGAAAGCTTTAACAAAGGGTGAACCTGAGTCACAGCTATAGACTAATGCATTGAAACTCACAGATACAGAAGACAAGACTAGAACTTGGTCATTCAAGCTCTCAGATAAGTTGTTTCTTTCTCTCTTGGCCTGGTATCCCAGTCACACACTCACATTTCAGCTCTTGAGAAATTGGATGGATTGGCAATATTGATAAAGTCTAGTTAATATGTGAAGGAATTTTTCTTCAAACTATCTTACTGCTGTGTCCCTAGAAAACAGACCTGGAGGGAGTGATGAAATGCCAATACCTTATTTTTGTGGTGAAATCACAGAGCAGAGAGATGGAAGGCTAAGGGAAATCAGGAAGGGAAGAACAGGAAGCAACTCAAGGTGGTGCTTTGCCAACACTGGCTGCATAGCAACAATGAACAGGGGAGAGAAAGGGCTGGTGACTTGGCCAGTGTTTCTGCTCAGCCATGCCGGAGGTCTACAGAGGGACCCTGGAGAGAGTGTACGCCTTGGAATCATTGGTTCTCAGAAAGAACAGATAGTGAATGCGTTGACCTGGCTCCCCCTCATCTCACATCCTGTCTTCCTTTGGTGTAAGTTTGCTTCACAGGGAGTGAACACCTTGGATGTCTGGATTGCCTTCCATGTCCCCTGCAGCAATCACTAGAGAAACCGGATCCCATGCCCTGAAGAATCACATTTCTTCTGAGGTTGGATGCAGCAGAGGAGCCAGAGATTTTGGAGGTTCAGCTGGTCAGCTTCAACAGGTGGAACTGCAAGGTCGTGCCAGCTGCAATGGCTGGGGTATCTGAGCAAACAAACAAAGGTTTGGGAGTCAAGGAAGCCAAAAGAATCTGAGGATCCATGTAGGACACGTGTGCTACACAAGGCTTTTGAAGGACTGGCGCATTTAATGTGGTTGGCTTGTAAATTCTAACCTCCTCTCATAGCTACCAGATGGCTAAAATTTTAAAAGACTGATAATACTGTCTTGCTGAGGATGCATCTTAAGTGAGACGTTCAAATAGTGCTGCAGGGAGTTGGCTCAACTGTGTTAGAAAACTGCTTGGTAATTTCTATTAAATCTGAACATGCATCACTTTATGCCCCCAAATTCAACTTCTAGGTATATTCCCAATAAAAATCAGTAGTTGTACATTCAAAGGACATGAATAAAAATGTTCAGAGCAGTTTTATTCAAAATGAATAAATGATAAAAACCAACCAGTGTTTATCATAAGAGAATGAATAAATAGATTATGGAATCTGTAAATGGAAAACTACTCAGCAATTAAAAAAATGAACTATTAAAACGCACACAGCATGGAAGGATATCATAGATATTATGTTGAGTGAAGGAAGCTACACACAAATGAGTACCTCCTAGATGAATCCATTTATATGAAGCTGAAGAGAGTCATACTAGTGGTGATCTTTGGTTAGGGATTAAATGCGAAAGGGCGTGATTAGAGCTTTTGGAACAATGGAATGTGTTATATGTTGACCTGCATAGTGTTTGTATGGGTGATTACACATATATAAGTTCTCCTTGCTGTACATATAAAATCTCTGTCCTTTTTTGCATGTAACTTATGCCTCAGTTACACACACACACTCCAAACCACTGTCTTCCTGAGGTTTCATGGAGTAAGTTTGCCATGAAAACATGGATAAGAGCACAAAAACCCATAGCTTTTGGATGTGTCCATTAAAACCCTTTTTGTAGGAGACATGGAATACATTTTCCCTCCGTGGAATTTGTAGACACTACAAGAAAAGAACTGGTTTCCGATTATTGAAATGGAGATCAGCCATCATCTCTTTCTACCTCTACAGCCCAGACAGCTACAATTAAAGTAATTGATTATAAAAGAGAGAACAAACATTTAGGCCAAGAAAAGCCATCAAATGAATTACACAGACTGCTAAAAAATATTTGCTTTCTGTTCCAAGAAGAATGATGAGAATAAAAAAAAACAAAAAAGTTGACTCACAAAGAACAGAAGGATGACAAAGCTTTAGTCCAGCAGTAAAGATCAAAATTCAAGTCCGTCAAGTGACAGAGAAAAAATCTCAGGGAGAATAACAATGAATAGAGGGGAAAGGCATCCTAAAAAGAGGAGTCAAACAACAAAGACAACTGAAGAAAGGGGGCCTCTTACAAAAGAGCAAACATGAAAAGAGGAGAGGGAAGCGTGGAAACCTGTAGAAAGGCCACTGAAGAAGCCAAGAGCACAAAAAAAGGACTTGAGATGAAAAATGAAAATGGAAAAGATTAAAAGGAAGAGGTGAAATGGCAGAGAGAGAGGGACTAACCAACTGCTCTGTGGAAAAACATGGCTGTGCTAGGAAATTGATGTGTTCACGCCAGTGGGGGCCGAGCCTGATGTGGGTCAGGAGGCTGCCTCATCTCTTCTGCTGGCTTCCGCTGGCTGGCCCTGGAAGTCCAGTCCGGCCAGGACCTCAGTGGAGGAGAACTCTCAGGACCAGGAGAAATGGCAGTGCTTCTCATATCCCCTGGTCCTCGGATGGAACCATGGGGTGCTGGCAAGAGAGTACCACATGGTGCTTTGGAGGCTCTAGTGCCCTTGTCTTGTGTTGATCCTGGTTGCAAGCATTTATCGTATCCCATTGGTGTTGGGGAAGCAGCTCCATGCAGTAGACAGGAAAAGAATTTGGAATCAGAAATCTGGGTTTGATATTTAGTTCTCTGCTTACTGTACAGCCTCAGGCAATTCATTGTATCTCTTTGACCCTCAACTTCCTTAACTCTAAACGGCAGTCATTTAAATGAGATAATGCAGAAGAAAGAATTTCATCCAACAGAAAGTACCTTATAAATTTTAGGAATTTTATTATCAGTTTGGGTTATTCGGAGGATGTTGGAAGCCTCAGGTCATTTGCTAATAAGGTCAAAGGGGAAAAACACACACATTCTGAATGGATGTCTTGGCTTCATGTTTGCTCCACAAAGGAAAATGCTGGCATCTGTTTCTGAGCGGTAAAACCCCTGAGACAGAGCACATAAACCCAAGTTTATTAAGAAGTGTGACTACCTATCAAACATGAAACAGCCTCGGCTCTGAGCTTCACTTCGCCTGGAAATTTTAAATGGCTCCTTCATCGCCCACAGTTGCACCTACCTAGTGCGTTTTGAAGAACTGAGACGTTAAAAATAACAACAACGAAACAGAGCTGATTAATGACTGCAAAAGCTGTTTTGGGGGAAAAAAGAGAAAAGTTGTTGTCCTATTATATCTCTGAAAAAAAAAAAATGAGCATTTTATTGCTTCTACAAATTGCTCCCCGGAAAGTACTTTCATTTTCTAATTGTTCATAAATTTACTGACAGGTGGTTACACAGTAGGTATAACATCGTTATTTTCATTTTATTATATACACTGTTTTAACGAGAAAATCTGGAAGGGCTGGGTGTCATATATCATCCGATATATCCTGAAAATGTGTGGGTGGGCAGGCATGGCCCAAGGCTGCTACTTCCCCTAGCATGCCTAGGTCTGATTCCCCTGGCACAGGGTCAATTTGGACAGCTGTGACTGCTTGAAATACATTAAGATGATGACAGTAGCAATACACTGCTTTTCTATGCTTACTCTTTTGCTTAAAAAATAATATTAAAGAATAGTCTCCACTTTCACTGAAAGAACTGTCACAAGCTTGCATTACCAGGAGCAAGAGAAATTTGGGAGTTTATACGTACACTAAACACTTGATGTTTGATGACCATTAGTGGTGTTGGATAGACTGCTCTTTTCAATTTAACATTTTGGTGCTCCCACTTCCGATTCTTGACTCTGTGAAGCTAAGAATTGTTTCAGTGCTGCTAAGCACATCTGCAACATCTAACGTATTGGTGAGATCATAAGAAGAACTTAATAAATATTTGCAATTTACTGTTCCAACTGTTATTCAACATTTATCTGTAGGGATTCATATATTGATTAATAAAACTATCCTCTCATGGAAATAATAACCTTATGATTTAAATAAAGGCAACTGTAGGCAAATGCGTTCAGCAGATAGGCTCAAGTGTTCATGAGAACTGAAGAGGCAGAACAAGTTTGTATAGCTGGCTTCCCACCACACCCTTACTGAAACTGCTCGTATCACTAGCATAGTATGATCACAAGGTTACCATTAACATCCAAATAGCTGGCTTTTTTTCCTTTCATATTTCTCAACAGATTTTGAAGCCGTTGGCCACTTTTTACTTGTAGAAACACTCTTTTCTTATTTCTGTGATATCACGTACCTCATACTATCTTTATGCCTCTACCAACTCCTTCCATTTTCTTTCAGGGTTGCCTTGTCCTCTATGTAATCTCGGATCACTGGGCTCCAGTGATTCCATCACAGCCCTTCTCTGCTTGCTCTAACCCCTACACCATGTTGGTCTCATTGATCCAAGTTTCCAGTCATAACTCCACTCACTCTACCCATTGCTCCATGTTGGTCTCATTGATCAGAGTTTCCAGTTATAACTCCGCAGTCTTTTCAGCAGCTAAGTCCTTATCTACCGGGAGACACAAACATCTCAGTTCCTACAGGTTACCTCATGCTTAATGTGTCCAAAACAAATCCCCATACTCACTCCTTCTGCTCTTTCTTTTCTTTTTTCTATTATCAAACATGTCACATATTAGGGTTGCTGGATTTAGCAAGCACAGCAACAGGACATCCAGTTAAATTGGAATTTCAGATCAGCAGCAAATCATTTTTTTTTTCAAATTTAACTGGGTATCCTGTATTTTTCTGGTAACTCTTCCCCCAGTCAGTTGCCAAAGCCTAAAACAAAAGACCCAACTTTGACACTTCCCTATCTCTTGTTCCCCCCAAAATAATATGTTTAAACCTACTTTTCTGTTATTTTGAGTTAATGGAATACTTTTATTTATGTTCAAAATCAACATCGTTATACAAGGGTCCTGTCGCTTCTTACTTGGATTCTCTCAAGTGCCTCCTGTCTGTTCATTGTTTTTTGCTTTTTCTCCTGCCTCACCTCCCTCCACTCTGCAGCCTACAACACCATCTTGCTAATCTTTGTGGATCAGGTTAAGTTACATGAACAGTGACCAGAAAAAGAGCACCAATGTAGGTTTCTACAAGAGGAGTGTTGTGAGGAGGTGTATATTTTAGAAGCTGTCCATGATCTGAGTGGGGCTTGTTGATTTCTGTCATCTCAGAGGTTTCTTCCTCCCTCTATCAGCACTAATATCTGCCGTGTTATACAGCCTCTAAGTCACCACCATCATCTCCAGCATCTCTGAGCTGCGGCAGTTACTTATGCCTCTGCCAGAAACAGCTCTGTTCATCCCTTCAGAATGCAGATCAGAGGGCATCTCTTCAGGAGAGAAGAGTTTCACATTTCCCAAATGTGAAACTGAAGTAAGATGCTTTCCTATGTGCTAACACATGACACACATATACCAGTGTTGTAGGAGTTTGTGTCTGCTTGTATTTCTGTCTTCAAAATCATACCATGAGCTGTTTAAAAACAGATAGGAAGTCTTTTATTTCTGCATACCCAGCACCTAGCACAGTGCCTGGCATCAGTGAGCTCTCAACAGGTATATGTGATGTGAGGAAGAACAGCCATACCTGCAAATATCTTTCACAATTCCTAATTGTAATGGGTCCCGGGAGTCCTCACTGATGCTAGCCATTTTGAAACACCTCTGATAGAGCTGTTGGAACTATAGGCTCTCTTTTCTATGCATATTGGCCACATCTCTATTGTAGCGCTTGTTATATTGTTTTATTCATATGTTTAAATACCTGTCTCCATTTACTTTTCCAAGAAACATTCATTGAACTCCTCCTACGAGATAGGCACCAGGCCATATGTAGTCCCTTTCCTCAAGGAGCTTGCACCATTTGGTATAAATAAAACAAGTAAGGACGTTAATAGATAAAGCATCTCAGGCACTATACTAGATGTATGAACAGGGTACAGTGGGGCTTAGAGGAGGAAATGGTAACTCCTCCTGGGGCATGGCTGGAACATTTTACAGAAGGACTGACACTAAACAGAGTCTGAAGGATCATCAGGAGTACCACCTGACAAGGGAGTACAGGTGTTGCAGGCATGGACCTGAGCAACTCTCAGCCTATTCCAGGCATTCCAGGTTGCTGTGGAGGCTGGGGCTGGGGCATAGGGGGAAGATAAAGCTGGACAAAAAAGAAAAAGTAAGGTACTATGAGGGATAAATGCAAAGATAGGGAATTTGGAAACCACAGAAGGATTTTAAGTTGAGAAAGAAATAAGATTAATATGATGAGATTTTGATGTTAAAAATGTATGTATGCTATGAATTCAGATAAGGTGTATAGAAGATAGGGAAAAGGCTTATAAAAATGAAAAAATGAAAAATTAGCTAATCTGTATGAATGAATTTTTCTCCAATCAGGGCCTCGTGACATGGCTCAAAGCCATCTTTGTAGAAGTGGGTTTAGGATTAGAACAAACTGCTTCATTGTTATTTGCTATAAAAAAACACATGCATTTACTAATCAAGCTGCCCTGAGTTTTGGATTATATACTCTTTCAAATTTGTTCTTTTCTGAAAATATCTCTGGTGTACAGAACAGTTTTAAAGGAAGATTCTCTGTGTGTGTGTCTATATATATATAGACACACACATACATATACATATATATCTTATATATATAACATATATAAAACTTTATATATAGCTTTAAAAAAACAGTTTTCCTAATATATTCAAATGATGAAACGCATCACACCTGCCAAGGCTAAAAAGCTATAAATAGAGAACGAAGTATAAATCTAGAAAGAAAAATAAGCAGATCCATTCTATATCTATTGCAATTAGGGGAGTATTTTGGTAGCAAACGAAAGGGAAATGATTACTGAATTGCTTACAACACTTAGGAAAAGGAGATATAAGATATATAATGGCCAGAAAAACTATGTATTTATTGAAAGAATCATTATGAAAGTGTTATGAATTATCCTATAACTCCAACATCCCAAATGAATTGATTAGATTCACTAACCTATAGGTGAAATGTCAAACATCCTCTTTAAAAAAGAAAAAAAGAATAGTTCAACCCAAATATTGCAGCCATCTTTATATCAGGAATATTGAGGGTGGGTGTTGTAGCCATAATTCCTAATATTAAGTATCAATGCTTCAGAGATACTGAGCATTTTCTATATATTGCACAATCTATCAGGATATAGAGATGCAATGACATGTAGGTATGATCTCTCCCCTTGCACAGTTTACACTATGGTGGTGGAGACAGAGAAGTAAATTATTGTGATCATATGCTGAGATACAGTTATGTTCAAACAAAACATTATGAATTTGTGGAGGAGGAAGTGAACTGTCTGGAGTGGTCATGGAGTCTTTAATGAGCTGAGTTTCAGATGTTCGACATGTAGATGATTTCCAGCTTAAGTAAGTCATGAAGCAACATTGCCTGTAGAGAGAACCCAACAGCATGCAAAATGGCAATAGTGATTAAGTTCTCTCCTAGCCTAGTAGTAAGTGAAAATAACAGACTTGCCGTCAAGGAACATCCAAGTTAAAGAGAAAGCTGATGCATGTAATATAGACAATAAGAAAGCAAATTCAATTGGAGCTCATTTCCATAACTTTGGGAAGAAGAGTTTGGTAAGGCTAGGGTAGTGTTTTGAAATGGAGGTGGAGCTTGAACTGGGCCTTGTATAATGTGTAATATATTTGGAAAGGTGATAGTAGTGAAGAAAAAGGGAGTGTAGAGAAAGCATATCTAAATCTAGGCTGAAAATTTTTGGATTTGACATGAAATAAAATAAAAAATAAGGGGATATTTACAGATTTGCAAGCAGGTAAGGAAAAGCAGTGTTTAAAGATTAGACTGCCCAAGGTAGGCAGAAGAGCTGAGAGAGGAGAGGAGACAGGAGCCAAGAAGGCGAGATGGGAGGGCATGGTGTTACCTTGGCATAAGTAATGAGGGGATGAAAGAGAGCTGGGAACAGAGCAGGAGAGAGCCCGAGCAATATGGCTCACATTACCAAGGGAAAAATGAGCGAATTGAAGATGGTTTGGATAAAGAGGTTAGAAGAAATGTATGAGTGTAATGTTTGGAAAATATGTGAAAAAAAGCATTTTTCAAATTTTACTGACAACATAAAAAAATTGAGAATTGTTTCTGTTGACATGTGTGTGATTCCCGTCTTTATTTTCTTTATTCCGATGCTTTGGCATTTGGGGTCTTGCTGACCGTGGAAGGCCTGCCCCTCCCAGGATTAGCCAATTTTCAGAAATAGGAAAGGACTCACCTGTAAGTGAACAAACCTTCTATATGCAAACAAACCAATCCAGAGGCCACACCTTCGATCATCTCCCTTTCCTCAGGCTTTCGCACTCTGGGCCACTATCCCCTGCCCTGATTACCCTAGGGCCAGGTACCAGATAATTACACCCTTATACCACCTATATCCCCATCCAAATCTCATCTTGAACTGTAGTTCCCATAATCCCCACCTGTCGTGGGAGGGACCCAGTGGGAGGTAATTGAATGATGGGAGCAGTTACCCTCATGCTGTTCTCGTGATAGTGAGTGACTTAGGGGGGACACGGTGGGAGGTGATTGGATCACAGGGGCAGTTTTCCCCATGCTGTTCTCGTGATAGTGACTTCTCACAGGATCTGCTGGTCTTATAAGCAGCTTTTCCCTCTTTGCTTGGCACTTCTTGCTGCTGCCATGCGAAGGATGTTTTTGCTTCCCCTTCCACCATGATTGTAAGTTTCCTGAAGCCTCCCCAACTATGCTGAATTAAACCTCTTTGCTTTATAAATTACCCAGTCTCGGGTATGTCTTTATTAGCAGGATGAGGATGGATTACTACACACCTTCACTTTCACCCTAGAGCCCACTGAAATTCTTCAGGCCAACCCATCCTAAGCCTGCTTGCCCTTCCCTGCTCTTTCCTTTCCATGGAAAGCACAACACTTTCCTCGCACTTCTTCTGCTTCCCAACTCACCCTGGTGCTTCCTGATTTGGTCCTGCGTCATATGCTGTGCCCCTGTTTCCAGGAATCTGTGAATATAATGAACTTCTTCCTTGTGACAGTCATCTCCATGTCTGCATGTCCTACTATATCTAATTAAAGCAAATCCCAGGTATCTGATTAAAACAACTTACTGAGTACAGTAGATAACGCTTGACTTGCTTATGCAACCTAGCTGATCAGAAGATAAATGAGAATTATATACAACAAAATTACTGTTTTTAATTTCTACTTGGACCACACAGACATGACCTTAACTATGATCGACTAATTTATGTATAATCTTCAGTGAGGTTTTTTCTGGATTAATGATGTCCTTATTGCATGTAAAAGGGGGTAACTCAAGAAACTTTCAGAAATTAGTGCCAAAATACTGTTACGTAACCACTGTCTTTTATTATGCCAATAATATCCTCTTTTAAAATGTCAGAAACGTCTAAAAATTATTTTTTGCTTTGTTTTTTTTTTTTTTTCCCTACTTGGCCCCAGGTGCAGCATTGAGCTTATCATATTCTTTAGTTTATGACACTTTGTCATCTTTGGTTTGTGGAAGATTGTTCTACTTAAAACAAAATCAAGCAGTTAAAGAAAGCTGGGAAAAACCTTAACTAGAAACATGTCAGAATTAATATTATTCTGTAAATTGGCTGTAATAATTGATATAAAGAAAACAAAAGGTATTAATAAGTTAAAATATATATATATTTTAAAACCTAGATGTAAAAATTGTTAACCTAAGTATGTTCATAAAATAATCTAATTCACTTATGAAGAAATTGTACATTAAAATGTCATTTTTCAATTACTATACTGGCATTTAAAAAAATTAAAGCACTTAATAGTGAGAAAGTCATGGTTAACAAGGGCACTGTTATAAATTTTTGGTGAGGTATAAGTTATTTTACAAAGCAGTCCACAATATGTATCTCAGCCCTTTAAAATGTTCTTGTCCCTTAAGCCAGTGATTATACACCAATTAATTCTTACTAAAGAATAACAAACATCAAATGTCAATGTATAAAGATGTTCATCACATTGTTATTTATGACAATAAAGAAAAGCTATTTGGAGTCATAAAGAAATGGTAGGGCCAGGCACGATGGCTCACGCCTGTAATCTCAGTACTTTGGGAGGCCAAGGCGGGTGGGTCACAAGGTCAAAAGATCAAGACCATCCTGGCCAACATGGTGAAACGCCATCTCTACTGAAAATACAAAAATTAGCTGGACGTGGTGACACACAGCTGTAGTCCCAGGTACTTGGGAGGCTGAGGCAGGAGAATCGCTTGAACCCGGGAGGCAGATGTTGCAGTGAGCCAAGATCACACCACCACACTCCAGCCTAGGTAACAAAGCCAGACTCCGTCTAAAAAAAAAAAAAAAGAAACGGTAGATTACAATTTAGCCATTAAAATTGTACTTCAAAGAACATTTGGTAATATGAGAAAATGTATTCGTTACATTGATAAGTTGAAAGAACAGGACACAAATGTGTGTGTGTGTGTGTGTGTGTGTGTGTGTGTGTGTGTGTCTTCTCATGGGTGAGAGCAGAGAGCATACACCACTACATTACTAGAATAATTAATAGTGTAAAGACTGGCAACACCAAGTGTTGGTGATGATGCAGAGCAATTGTGATTCTCATACATGGCAAGTGGGAGTATACAAATGTACAGTGATTGCAAAAATGCCTGATAGTTTCTTATAAACTTCACCATATATCTCTACCATGATTCAGCAATTATACTCCTTAGTATGAGAAATAGGAACTATGCCCACAAAAAGATTGGCACAACAACATTTATAACAGATTCATTCATTTTTACAAAAACCTGGAAACAACTCAAATATATATCAACTGGGGAATGGATAAACAGACTGTAATATATTCATATAATAAAATACTACTCAGCAAAAACAAATAAATGAACTATGGCTACATAAAAGACAGAGGAAAAATTCAGAAGCATGATGTTAAATGAAAGAAGCTAAATGCAATAGATATATACTGTATAAAATCATACATAAGAAACTCAAAATTAGGCAAAACAAATTTATGGTGATAGACATTAAAGCAGTACATTTCCTCAAACCTACGGAGATATATAGTATTTCCCTTTGTTCTCTCATAACTTTCCTTCAGTAGTAGCCACTGAAGGAAAGTTATGAGAGAACTTAAAAAAAAAATTCTTTGTTTTGGATGGCAGTTACTTGAGTATATAAACTTCTCAAACTCATCAAATTGAACACTTAAGATCTGTAGTTTGCAAATTTTATCTCAGTAAAAGCATCCAGATGAATTTGAAGATGGATTAAATACTTAAATGTTAAAAGAACAAAATAAGCATATATATATATACACACACACATATATAGCCTAGGTGTAAATATACATAAATTAAAGATGTATATGATCTCCCTAGGTTTTAGGAAATACATTTTTAAACCAAGACAGGAAGCCTAAAAACTAGTTTAACAAGAAAAATATATTCACATTTAACTCTGTTTACTTTTTTAAAGAACTTACCCTATGATCAAAGTATTATTAAAAAGTCAATAGATTAACAATATTAGGAAATAGGTTTAAAGGCACAAGACAGGTAGTGTCTATAAAGTCCTTCAGCATGGCCAGATGTATCATGGAATATTAAGATCACAAGTCAAATCAATAAATTCTTTGTATGTGTGAATGTGTGTTAACATCCAGGACATCCGTGAGACTCTAAGGACCTATTCACAGAAGGCCACTGAATCGTAAGTTTTGTCCAGGTTTTCAGTTGGGTAACGGAACGCATTGCTGGAAATGAAAATGTTGCAGCCACGCTGTTGAAATGGTTTCTGCCTGAAAGAGTCTCTTCTGTAAACATCCCTAGGATCGGGAATGCAGATCCAGCTTAAAAAATGAGAACATGATTGTGCCACATGGAGATTTGGGCAGGACCTTGTGAGGCCCCTGAGCGTGCCTCAGGCATCTTTATTCAAACAGCTTTTTTTTTTTTTTTTTTTTCTGGAGGGGGCAAGGAGGAGATCATACATTTGTGGAACTGTCATCAAAGCAGGTAGCTGACATTTAAATAATATTATGATTTAAAAGGTTCCTTTGCATTCATTCCCTAACTCATTACACCTTCACAACTCTAACACAAGAAGAGCAGGTGACACTATTTCCATGTTAAAAAATGAGAACACTGATATTCAGAAAGATGAAGTCATTTTTGTAAGGTCAGATATCTTTTAAGTGATGGAGCGGGGACTTCAAGTGAGGTCTGTCTCTCTCTGGTGGCTCTGTGGTTCTCAGGATATCATCCTGTCTCCACGCAACACAATGTCGCCACAGAGGAGTCGCTTCCTGAGTGGTTCCATGATAGCCAGCCTGGTGTATCTACTCCTTTCGGTCTTTTTCTGCTTCCCCATCTTCAGCAAGGCAAGGTAATCACTCTCTTCTTGGTATGTGAGATATGTATCTATTCTGTCATATCCACCTCTCAGTTGTCACATAGCCAAACTATGCAAATGCGGCCATCTCCACATCTCTGTTCAGCATGGCTGCTGCTCCACTCTGGACTCCTTCCAACTGTTCAGATGGGCAGGGAGGAGTTTCATCATCAGAGATGATAAAGAAACATGACTATTCAGCCTTTTCCATACATCTGCCAAATACCTAACTAATGATGTTCTCACCATATTGAAAAAAAAAAAATCCAGAATGACGAATTTATTCCCTGAGTGCCTCATGACAAGTGAGTCAGCTCTCAGCCACCAGAATTACAAGTGGACTGAGCTGGGTGATGGCGGAGCCTAAGGAAGTGCAGCCTGTCCTGACTATAAAGGTGGTCCTAGGCTAATCGAAAATCTGCAGCAACAACACATGACGAAGTGTCTAATGCTGCGAGTAACAGAGCACCCAACTGTTGGTGTTTGAGGGGGGCAATTGGTAGCTCTCTCTTTTTTTTTGAGAGAGAGTCTCACTCTGTTGCCCAAGCTGGAGTTCAGTGGTGCAACCTCGGCTCACTGCAACCTCTACCTCCTGGGTTCAAGCGATTCTCCTGCCTCAGCCTCCCGAGTAGCTGGGACTACAGGCACTGGTAGCTCTTTTCCCTGCCTAAGTTCAGAACAACTTGAGAGACAAACAAGGAGAAAATAGATGGAGATAAAAATAGCCCTTTATTTCTGATAGAAATTAAAAGCCGGGAATATGATTTATATCTTTACATAATCAAATGGGCGTCCCAATCCTGAGCCTCAGGATTAGACCCCGCTCCCCCAGTCATAGGAAGTGCGAGGAGGCCCCAGGCGTGGGTCTGAGCCTGGTCTTTTCCACCGCACAACACAGGACATCTGTTGGAAGGTCAGTTTCTGAGACAAAATAAAGAGCTGGTATCTCCTGATTTATTCTCCCACAAACCTGATCAGATTGAGCCATCTCTCCTCCCTGGTGGTGAGGGATGTGTATAGGTGTGGGGTGGGGACAGTGGGAGGGAAGTAAGGGAGGGTGCCAGGAAAGGCACAGAGTGGTATGTGGCAGAGTTTCTTTTGGGTAAAAGAGGCATCAATTGTGTTTCCTTCCAACACCAACTAAAAAGGGTTTCAACAAGAAAGACGTTTATTACCTCATGTAAGAAATCGGGGCTGGGGGGCTGGAATAGAAGTCAGGGCTACAATGAGAGCCTCAAGGCCCAGGTTCTTCCTGTCTTCTCCAGTGTGTGACTTGGACTATCACAATCCAAAGATGGGGGCAGCAGTTGCAGGCAAGCATGTGGACACAGCAATATTTAGCAGAAGCAAAAACGGAAAGGGATTTTCCTTGCATGTCACCTTTTGTTAAGGAAGGAAAGCTGCTCCAGATAGCTGCTCTCGGACTTTCCCCTGGATCCTGCTAATTAAGATTTGATGGCCTGGCTATGCCCAGCCTAGCTTCCAGGGAGTCTCAGAAAAGGAGTTTATGGTATTTGAGCTCCTTTAGAGGAAAGCGGCTTCTCTCATAAAGAAAGCAGGTTGTTGGTGTTAAGGATGGTGGAAATAGCTATTGCGTATGTAAGCAACAGTGTCTGCCATGATTACACCCACAAGTTCCACAAGGAACATCTGCACATGTGGAAAATTTCTGCAGGTTGGACTATATATGACAGTCCCTAATAACTCAATATACTTTTGAGTTCTCATTTCCAATCCAAAATAAAATGAGGCAAAGGGAGACTGAAATGTAAATATTCTGTCCTGTCTGAGCCCGTGCCTCAGTAGTTACATGCTTCAAGGGACGGGTCATAGAGTGGACAGATCAACAGATGATTAGATCTGCACCTTGAGGATTTTGTAGTGCTGCTCCCTCATCTCTAAAGATGGGTTGTCCTCACAGGAAGAGACTTTAGAGATGAGGAAGCAGCACTTTCTTAAAACTTCTAACATTTTTTTCCATTCACTCCACCCTACTGCCCTTGGAAGCCAAAAGAAGGTTGTAAGGCATTCATGATCACACGTTATCACTTAGAATCCAGTGGCAGGAAGTTGACCTTCAGTAGATCCCAGAGTGAAGTCACATTTTTTCCACTATCACCCAACTTGTTAGGGAGGATTAACTGGGCCGATACACTCAGGACGAGAGCACAAGATTCTAACTCAACCTTGCATGCAAGGTAAGAATATAACGCCCTCTTACTGTGATGTAAGACCAGCTGCAGAGGAGCTCATGTTCCAAAGGGAACATTCTCTTGGAGATTTTAGTAGTTTTAAGATTTGTGCAATTGTGTTTGGAAACCCAATGTCATTTTTAACTGTGCGACAGAAACACTGCCCAGGAGTATTACAGTGCGGTGTAGTTCTTCCGGAACAACTTTTGGGTATAGAATTGTGATGGCCAATTATTTAGACATCTTTCTCCCCTTAAAAATCTGCAAAAATTGTGGAAATCTAAATTTCCCTATCTAAAACTATGGGGTATGCTTATTTTTAAAATATAATAGAATCCTCCCCATTGCAAAATAAAAATTGGTATGGTTAAGAAGTCCTAAAGAACACTTAAATTATTTCCAGTTCTATTCCTCCCTCCCATCCTATTGTTCTTGAAAGGAAACAATAACAAAAACAAAAACTTTAGTCAAATGTTGTTAAGGCTCAGGAATGATCAATGGCTTATATGAAAAGCTCTCATCAAAGCCTATGATTTAGAAAAGAGACTCATTTTTTCCCTCAATATACCTTGTCATGATTTTTTCCTTTCTGAAATGGAGTTTTTTTCAAGGAAAAAAAAAAAAAAAGCAAGACTTCATGATGTATGTCTTGCCTACCAGAGAAATTTGACAAAAAAAAAAAAAAAATTTGTTGCCCAAACTCTAGCTGGCAGACATACTTAATCTATTCTCTCGATAAAATCAACTTCAAGGAAGATCTCAGATTGTGCTGTCATCAAAATTGATTTTATCAAACAAGATAATATTTGCTGTCAACAAGCAGCACTTTCTTAAAACTCTTAAGATTTCTTCTATTCACTCCACCCTACTGCCCTTGGAAGTCAAAAGACATTTCCAAGGTAATCATGATCATAAGTCATCACTTAGAATCTCCCCAAACAAAAGCGGCAGGAGGTTGAACTTCAGCAAGCAGCTTTCAGGCTACATTCATGTTTAAGAAAAAGAAAGCTGAAATAGTAAATTTAGAAAGCTGCGTGTTGAAAATAAACACCCCCCACGCCCCCAGGATACAGGATGTCCATTGTTTGAAGCAATAAAGTGCAAATGAAACCCGTCTTTACATGCACAATTGGGCATGTGCTTCCATAAATGCCTGATTGTGTATGCAAATGAGTGTTTTGCTCACTCAGTTACCTGTTTGCTATATTCATATTTTTAGGGTCGATGTAAGTGCTTTTATTATTTTTTTTAATAAAATTGTTCTAAATTGTCTGTGGATGAATGATGCTTTAGAAAATTGTTATTTCCCTAAAATCCAGTTTAAACAAGTCTCTCTGAAACTTTGCAATGAATAGATATGTGTTAGTAAAATCACGTGCAGAATTAAAGCAATTATCTGGGTGCTTCAAGGAAAACATACTACTGTGTATACATTTGTCACATAATTCTGTTATTTTAGGTAGAAGAAAGGGCCTAGTTTGTCCAGCTCATGTAGCTTTGCACTATATTTAACTAGTTTAGTCACAACACAGGACCTAGACTATAACCAGTCTCAGCCTCCTCTCAGAATACATGCTGGCATAGGGAAGTGAATCCATTGCACCACAGTGATCATATGTCCAAGCAAATAAGCTTTCCATTTAATGCCTCCTGACTTGCGTTTATTCCAGCTTTTCTCGGAAAAGAAATAGCGAATGTGAGGATACACTAAATTAAGGTTACAGAACTGTGAGTGGAGAGGAAAAATCTCTGAATAATTTTCTTGACACTTCATTCAACCCCTTCAGGACCCATGGTGATAAAGCAGTGAAGATTTATTTTAATGTGTAAAAACCCTGCTCTGTTCCCCTGGGAGATGCTAAAGAAGACTCTGGGAGGCTCGGGGATAGTTTATATTTATCAGGTGAAGTACTGTCTACTCACTAATAAGCTTCATAAATATTTTTCCCTTCTCTTGAACTTAAAAAAAGATCCAGTCTTGCAATCTAAAAAAAGAAAAAAGAAACAAATTTCAAAGGTTCTAATATGTTAGTAGAAAAATGTATCTGCTTTACTAGCTGCTTTTTTGGCAAGGCTGTTTGAATATCATTTATGTAATCCTGACTTCATTGACATGCCATCAACTAGCCAAGCATTTAATCACCAAGACAGACGACTAGGTCAGGCGCATACTACCTATTTATATATTTTTTACTTCTGTAGTTGTTAAACCTAGGAAAGGAATTAGATTTTTTTTTTTTATACTTTAAGTTCTAGGGTACATGTGCATAACGTGCAGGTTTGTTACATATGTATACTTGTGCCATGTTGGTGTGCTGCACCCATCAACTCGTCAGCACCCATCAACTCGTCATTTACATCAGGTATAACTCCCAATGCAATCCCTCCTCCCCACCCCGCCCCATGATAGGCCCCGGTGTGTGATGTTCCCCTTCCCGAGTCCAAGTGATGTCATTGTTCAGTTCCCACCTATAAGTGAGAACATGCGGTGTTTGGTTTTCTGTTCTTGTGATAGTTTGCTAAGAATGATGGTTTCCAGCTGCATCCATGTCCCTACAAAGGACACAAACTCATCCTTTTTTATGGCTGCATAGTATTCCATGGTGTATATGTGCCACATTTTTTTAACTGAATTTGAAGCTGAATTCTTCTGGTGAGTCTTTCTGGGTGAAAATCTCAGTCCACAAGATGTGACATCACAGTCTCTTACTGATGAGTTCTCCTTATTTCCACTTTTTTTTCCCCAATCCTGTCTGATCGGACCTTCTTAAGCCTCATCACTGGGACTAGACCACCCCTACATTTTAGGCCTGATTCTCCCAAAGTAGGGACGGACCTGGAATCATATGCTAGCCTTTCTCGGAGCCTGCTGATGAGGCAGTTCGAGGCTTGGAAACCTCCATCTTTCAGTGGCCACAGTTACTACTCTTGAGTCACAGCTTCGAAATAATTTAGCCCATAATCTAAGTTGCCCTTGTTCAGCAGATGTGTGTCCCTGACATTTGCTACCAGCTATCTTTGATGCTGAATTTATTGTTTTGGCCTTCTAGTACTTCTAGGCTGGCATCCTCGATTTTGGTCTTTGCTTGGACTTTTGATTATGTATCTAAGTTCTATTTTGAATATTAAAGTTCTTAAATATTAGTTTATATATTTACTTCCTCCTATTCCCACAGGCATTAATTAAGTGACTAATATGTTCCAGGCAGGTATTAGACCCTAGCAGTGCTCAGGACACACAGACATTGTCCATATGGAACTTTCTTGTGTCTAGATTCATTCACACTGATCAATCACGTGCCTGTGTTTAGAGACAGGCCCTTCTGGGACCCAGAGGTCACCTGCTCTTCCATGTCCCCCTCAGGATAGTCTCTGCCTTTGGGAGACTTCTAATTTGGATTGGAAGATTGGGAAAGCCCTCCTTATTGGAGCAGCCACTGCTGTCTTGTCCACTTCATGGGCCATGAAGTTGCAGAAGGACTTAGGAACTAATATCATATTCTAAAGGGAAGAGTGGCATAGAAAACATGAACTTCTGCATTTGTTTTATCTAAGAGGCACTACATGGAGAAGCATAGTATTAGATGTCAACTGCAATCACTTTTCTTCAGAAAGCTAAAGAGGATGTATACGGACTCTCTCTCTCTCTCTCTCTCTATATATATATATATATAGAGAGAGAGAGAGAGAGCATATATACAGACTATATATATATAATATATATATCCAGCTTGATGTAATTCATATATTAATATGGATCTTGTAACTCCTGTGTTCAGACCCCTGTATTTAATAGATACAATAGAAATCACTATAGCTGGTAACAGAAAGAAAAGTCATGTTCTGTGGCTTTATGTCGAGAGAATTAAATGTCAATAATGCCAACTGTAAATTTTCCTAACAATGTGTGCATTAGTTTAACCAGTATGCATGTGTAAAAATCTTGTCAACTGTATAACAATTAGGTGAGTTTCCTTTTGCTGCTCCAGGTCTTCTGTTAACAAAAAATGTTCGTATCTCATTTTAAAACACACTGAAAGCCATGTCTCCAAAGATGAAGGTGGAATTAGATAGTAAATACAAAAAAAATTTTTATTGGGCATAGGTAGAATTGTTCTAGGTTGATCAATGCCCCAGAAAAAAATATCCTGAGGTATCTATTTTTTGCCCAGATAGGTGTTGGAAAAACCAGGTAGTCATAAACAGACCTACTTCTTCAAGTGTAGCCTAGATTCATTGGCTCTCCTTCCTTTCACTTTACTTTTATGCATCTTGCAATTGTGGCTTTGACCCTGGCCAATTTGCTGTTGTTTCCCTCTTGGTTACTCACCTTCTGTTTGTTCCTAAAACATATACTTTGCCTATGATTCTTCTTCTCTACAGGTTATTTTCCTGAAACTAATAATAGCTTACATTCATTGAGTTCCTGCTATAAGCTTTACTAAGTACTTTGCATGTATTACAGTCATTTCTTGGTATCAATGGGGCACTGGATCCAGGACCCCAACAGATACCAAAATCAGCAGATGCTCAAATCCCTTGTATAAAATGGCATAGCACTTGCATTTAACCTATGAACTTCCTCTCGTATAAATCATTTCTAGATTACTTATAATACCTAATACAATGTAAATGCTACATAAACAGTTGTTATGCTGTAGTTTCATATTTTTGCTATTTGTATTGTTATGTGGTTATTTTTATTGCTGTATTTCTGTGGTTGGTTCAATCTGCCGACATGGAACCTGCTGATGAAGACAGCCAGCTCTACTTCATTCAACCCTCACATCAATGCCTGGAGGAAAACACCATTATTAATCCTGTGTTGTAGATGAAAACCAAGGCTTAGAGACTAGAAGCAGTTTTCCCAAGATTCCACTACTAATGAAGGGCAGAGCAAAAACTTCTGCAAGTTTTGACAGACCTTATAACTTGCGCTTTTTCCCCTGTACTGTAAGAATTCACTGAGAGACCACAAATATCCATTTCCTATATTATTGGCAATAACCAGTAGTCCTCTTACTCTTTTAAAATTGTTATTTTTGAGCTATCTCCTCTGCTGTATCCCATGTTATAAGCACATCTTTGAAAAAATTAATAAATAAAAAGGCAAGCTCCTTGAAGCTCAAAGACTGTTTTTCTCATTTTTAATCCTTTGTAGAGTATAGATAGAATAAAATACATGTGCATTATTTATATGTGCAATAAATGTGTCACATTTTAATTGGACTTGAACACTCCAGCTAATCAGCGAACTGGCAATAAAAACTGTCAAGCAGTATAGTGGCAAAAGTTAGAAAGTGCTTGTTAAAGTCATCAGGTTTAAAACAGTCAGTGACAAAACTGTAAATCTCAGTATGTTACTGGATTTCCAGCTTATGAAAATAAACAAATTGTTTCTGTATGTCTGAATTCTCTTAGATACAACCTCTTTTAAGATCACTTTGGGAAATGCCTATCCCATCATCAATGCCATTCCGAAAATTCTACCTGTGAATGTAGATTGAGAGAAAGATTTGTTTTTCTCTCCTCATTTCAACTAGAGAGAATTATCATGTGTTAGATATTTCCCTGTGTTTTCAAGATTCAACATTTCGGGGAGACCTTGTCCTACAGAATCAGCTCGTTCGTGGGGAGAGAAGGGACTGTGGTGAAGAAAGTAAGACAGACACACAGGCGGTATAACATGAAGACACACTGGTGCAGAGGCCCTCAGAGGGACGGAAGAGGAAGGTGCCACTGCCACTCACTGCTGTGGAGCCTCAAGCAAGCCCTATTTTTTGGGGCTTCAGTCTCAAAGGTTATTAAATGAAGAGTTGGCTAGGGGTCACTCAGAATTCTTTGAACTTAAAAACAGTATGATTTTCATGGTGACAGGGCTTCATCAAGGAGGTGAAATTCAGGCTCAGGAAAATCTGATGGGGGAAGCAGGGAGAGGATGAGTGTTCTAGGGAAGGGAAAAATAGACCAAGTCCAGCAGGTAACAAAGCACAGGGCGTGTCTGGGCAGCACAAGCAGCAGACTGAACGGGAACCGGGAGTCCTTTGAAGAAGGCAGCAGGCCTAAGGCATGGGAAAGTTGGCTGGGGTCGTATTCTGGATGGCTTGAATGCCTTTTTCGACTTGGGCAACGTTATGGAATAAAACCTCTACTTTTACCCCATTTATTTATTTAGTTAACATGGATTGACTTTGTTGACTGGTCATCTGAGTACTACACAGAAAATAGGTGTTTGGTAACACACTTCATGTCTGAAAATAAGCACTTGAGAACTCAACAAATACAGCAGTGCACCCCCAGAAGAGGTTTCAAAAGAGTAGTCTTTTTTTTTTTGA
This sequence comes from Colobus angolensis palliatus, assembly GCF_000951035.1. Lineage (NCBI taxonomy): Eukaryota > Metazoa > Chordata > Mammalia > Primates > Cercopithecidae > Colobus > Colobus angolensis. The sequence goes on along the minus strand of NW_012114455.1, from coordinate 8,179,108 downwards.
GACGGAGTCTCGCTCTGTCTCCCGGGCTGTAGTGCAGTGGCCGGATCTCAGCTCACTACAAGCTCCGCCTCCCGGGTTCACGCCATTCTCCGGCCTCAGCCTCCCGAGTAGCTGGGACTACAGGCGCCCGCCACCTCGCCCGGCTAGTTTTTTGTATTTTTTTTAGTAGAGACGGGGTTTCACCGTGTTAGCCAGGATGGTCTCGATCTCCTGACCTCGTGATCCACCCGTCTCGGCCTCCCAAAGTGCTGGGATTACAGGCTTGAGCCACCGCGCCCGGCCCAAAAGAGTAGTCTTGTTCATTCCATGCAAGCATACCCACGTACAATGTGCTCCCAGAAATTTCTCCAGCGACCCTAATTTTGCTTCCCAGATTTCTTCTTTCTCCAGCCATTCTGCATGCCTTGATAATACTATTTCTACTTTTCTCAAGTAAAAAAATATGTCTGTTCTCTAAATTCAATGCAAGGTGTTATGTGCTGCCCCTCTCCATCTTGCTAAAAGGCCATTATATTATTTCATCTTTCAGCATTTGTAGTTACCCCTAAGATTCGTCATACAAGGAACAGGGAAGAACAACTGGGATTCCAGTATCTATTTCCTTGGTTTTCTTTGAAGTATTTCTTGGGACAGTTCCAGTGGTTTGGCAGACAGGAACCCCATGGAATTCTCCTAAAGGTGAATTATTAGGCATATAAAATCAATTCGCTGGCTTTGTTTTGTTTCGTATGCATGTTTAGAGTTTATGCAGTTCTTGCAATAGACTGAAAATATAACTGTCTTTGAGGTTTTCTTGAATTGATTTAAAGCTCAGGGAGGATGTCCTGATTTAGATTCCTGAACAATGAGCTCCCCTTTTTGTAAAAGGGCGCGTATCCTGTTGTACAGCAGCAAAGGTTTACCCGATATGTAGCTTTTTTGTTAGAGAGAACAGGATTACAATGCTCTGCTTTTCTCCAGGATAATGGCCATTGGCCTTGTCTTGGGAGGCTGTCCAGGAGGCCTGGATGAGCAGAAAGGGTGACATCCCCGCCAGCAGCTCATCCCATGCCACTTCCTCTGCAAGATGAAGAGATTTTTTTTTTCCAGTTTCTTTTCATCCGTTCTGCCCCTATCTAATTTTAAGTCACAGTTAAGGGAATGTGACTTCGTCCAGGAATACGTTTCTAAATGTATTGCTTAGTCACAGATTTCCTCTAACCATCCTCTGATTGGTTGTCTAGAATGAATTGAGGCTGTGCCTTGAATCTGATGAGAAGCCACTTATGGAGCATTTATGGCTCTCTGGGGCAGAATTTCCCACAAACAGAATAGCAGAAAATAGGAGACTGGACTGCAGAGCCCAACCATCTACCAAGGCTGCACTAAGCCCTGCGCTCACACGTCTGTTCTGGCTGTGAGTGAGGCACTTCTCTCAGCTTCATCCCAACCTGATTTCCTGTAGCCCCTCAGCCCTGCAGGGGATCATTTGTTTCTGGTTAACCTGCTTTGGCTTCTCAAGCTTCTGCTTAGGCTGTGACCACTTATTCCCAGTTGGACCCATTTTCTCTTGCTAGCATTTGTCTTCTCTCCTTGCCCTGCTATCAACTCCCAGCTTCCAGCCTTTGTGATATTTTCCCTTCCCACACCTTCCTAGTTCTGATGAATGGAGTATGACTGAATCAGCACGTTGAGGAGATGCTCAAGATAAAACAGGTCTCACAGTCTGCTATTCATGTAAAGCTTGAGAAAAATAATGTGAGCTAGAATTGGCTCATTTTGCCAGTTAGTCTACAAAATTGAAAGCTGTATTAATTTTAATATCTATAATATCAATTATTTATATTACAAACTAACGCTTCATAAGTGCATGTTCATTATTGCATACACAATAAATGAATGTAAAAGTTAATACCTCCAGAGCTGTTTTGTTCCAAGGGAAAAAGGTTTTGGATGTGGACAACACTTGTTTTTTCTTCTAGGTAACTTGATGTGAGAAAACTCTTCCTGAGATCCAGTCTACATTCTTCTTGATGAAATATAAATCAGTCCAAATCATTTCTTATTTAACCTTCAGTAAACATTAAAAACCTGATTACCATACTCTTAATAGTTATAGAAAAACTTGAAGGAAATTATTATACCATTTTTTGGCAGCATCTATAATCAAACACCAAGGTCAGAACCCTTCCCTGGCTGTGGCAGGCTGTTTCTCCTGTGGAACATCTCCTCCTGTCACTACTGTTAATGAGTCTTGGCCTGGAGTGGGATGACCACCTCATCAAGGTTTGCCTGGGACTGTCCTATTTTTTCCCATCCTGAAAAACCCTTCAGTCCTGGGCAGATTAGAACAGCTGTTACTCCAGCCTTGGGTTATTACTGCTGCCTCCAATTAAATTACCGACTTTCTCTCATTGGAATTCGTCGAGCCCCTGGTTTCCATCTCCTAATACTGACATCATTTTTCTGCTTCAAATTGTATTCCTCCCCCTTTCTTCTCACACACATCCGCTATAATATAAATAATTTGAAGAAATTTGTCCTTTCATTCATATAACACATTTGTTTTCAGTGCCTCATGCATGCTAGTCTCTGGAGAAATGCAAAATTCATAAGATAAAAACCTTGTCCTCAAATAACTTAAAGTCTACCTGAGGAGAAAAGAAAAAAGCAATAACTATATAACATGGTTATTAAATATCCATGTGATGAGAATTTTCCAGATAAAAAGCTATGGGAAATCTAAGGAGGAAGGGTGGGATTATTTTTAGTTACAGGTGTCACGGGAAGCTGTGTGGAGAAATGGAGATTGGAGCTGAACCATAGTGGACTGGGGTTAGGGAAATGGGCCGTGCTGGGGGTGCACTCCAGGTGTAGAGACAAGTGGAGCTGCAGCACGCAAAGATTTCTCCTTACTCATTTTTGTGTCCTCTCTGTATCTAAATCTAGGGATCCAGTTACTCATTTATATCTGTCAAAATGAACATACGACATCGTTAGAAACGGCAACTACCCCCGTTAAAAACCGGGCCAGCTTCAAACTCTGTATGTGAAAACCAAACGAGTTAGGTCTTCAAAGAATCCCAGAGAAATGTCATAGAGTTCTCCTAATTAAAATCAGAAGTTAATTTTCAGGTGATTTCTTAGCCGTGCAGCCAGAACTAAAGTAAATCTCGAGTCCCTGGAATGAGCGTAGCAGAAAGAGAGCAAAGCCATTGCTCACCATGGGACTCTAACTGGGAGCTCTCCCCTGAGGTGTAGATGAGATCAGAGAACAAAGCCATAGGGAAGACAGAACAATCATTTTGAATACAAAGTGATCAAACCACTGTAATTGTCTATGGAAAATGTTTTTCTTTCCAGCGACTCAAGGAGGTTGAGGTTGATAGCTTCTTACACGACAGATCACACATTTGCAGTCATCCTTTGCATTTGAGAAGTAATTAAACATTTGTAAAATGACAGTTTTCAAATGAAATGTCTGGCCAGAGTCTCCTTCAGAAATAATGATGTGGTTTCTTTGGCTGCAAGTAATGACAAAGACCATCGAGCCTCCCCCGCCCACTCCCCGGGTTCCAAGCGCCAGTCTTCAGTGCAGCTATTGCAAAAGCTGCTCTCACCGAGTTCATTTTCCCTCAGTGCTCTCTGGTAGACAACTATCCCATGAGATAATGCGATACAAATACCTGCACTTTGCCATGGTTTCAGCCCCTTCCTCTTAGTGTGCTTTGTCATACATGATGACATCAACGAGGATGGGAAGCTTAGATTTGTGCTGCTGCAGGGTCATAGATCACTTCATTTGGGGAACACTTTAGTTAAAAGTAACTGGCAAGAGATTTACAGCCAGATATTTATATTACAGAAGTTTGTGACTTCTCCAGCGGTTTTGGCAGAGTTGCCTAACTAACCGCAAGAAACAGCTGAGTAATCCCCCTAGATGTAAGCACTCTTGTTATATTATGGAGAGGAGGGGCTGGAGATGCAGCCATGGGTGTTCTTAAGCTAGCTTATAAATTAGCCAGGTGCCAGTAGGAATGTTATTTTATAAAACTGGATATAGAGTAATTGATTCTCATGCACAAGCATGGTTGCTTGATTTACACAGAGCTGATTTAGCATTTTCCTTGCTAAATTTATTTGAAAAATGTTAACTCAACGTAACCTGAATTTACAAGGAGAAAAAGTGTTTGTGTGTGTGTGATGGTTACCAGAGAGACAGACAAATGTCGGTGCAAGGAAAAGAGTAATTTCTGGGATTGATATTTTATTTTTCATTTATTCTCATTCACGAAAGTAGATGTCAGCACCTTCTGTGCTCCCTACACTGTGCCAGGCACTCGAGATACAGATACGGATCAGACAGCTCCCAGGCATTGAAGAGAGGTGGGGAGGTGATATGTAAACCTGTGCAACGATAATGCAGCATTAACACAGAGGTATATGAATGGGAAGGGTGATGGCTATTTTAAGGTAACACAAAGGAAGGAACAACGAATTTTGCCCAAGGAATCGAGGAAGCTTTCCTGGATGGGTGGCATTTCAAATGACTTTAAAGGAAGAGCAGGGATTGAACCACAGAGGAAGAGGAAGCGTGGTGGGAATGGTGTGCTAAGCATACAGCAACTCTGTGCAGAGGCTTGCAGCCTGAATATTTGCATGCTGTGGGTAAATGTTGGTTGTTTGGCGTGGCTCCTCCAAGCAGAGCACAAGGGTAGGCAGAGAAACAACTGTGGCTGGAAATGTTAACCGGAACCTGCCAGGAGTAGCTTGTGAATGAGGCAGTGAGGCCTGGTGGAAAGAACACGGTCTTGGAAGTTAGACCCTATGAGGTCAAGCATTCACACCAAGACTTTTGACAAGGTACCAAAATGGTCTGATTCTCATTTTCTTTAAACTGGATATGAGAATAATAATAAAACTTATCTCGTTATGTCATTGGGGTGAATTCCTGGCAGAATGGGCAGACCTACATGACAGTTCCTTTTGAGACCCCTTTCCCTTGCGTGCCACACACAGAAGGGTTTGGCATTGATTCTGCATGTGCCGAGAAGCTTATGAGAAACACGAATTAAAGAAGTGATGGGTCAGTTCTTGGTGTATTTAAAAAGTCACTCTCACACTAGTATGAAAGAAGGCCTGCATCATAGTAAGACAGGGGAAGCAGAGAAACCAGTTGGAAGCCTGTTGTACTATTTCAGAAAGGAACTAAGGGCTGGACCAAGGTCAAAGTGGGGGCAATGACAAGAAAGAAAAATATCTCAGACATACTGAAATTCACGACACACTGGAGGTACATAGTGGAGCAGGAGGAAGCAAGGATGATGTGGTGATCAGATTCTCTGGTGAGCAAAGGAACTCCCGGGAGTAATTGCACACATTTATTTGGAATACCTGTATACGCACTGAATGCCAGGCAGCCCTTAGGAAGGCCCAGGAGGGACTGGTTTCCTGGAGTATGCCCATTGGCAAAGGTTAGTTTACTCCCCAGAGGCTCCAGTCCTATATTATTACCATTGATTATTCCTGCTGCAGGTCATATTTGCAAAGAGTGACATAATCATTTTTTATTAATTCTCTTCCACAACAAGATGCCAAGCTAGATTGCCCAGCATCTTCAGCAAAGCTGGGACTGACACCCTGGAGTCTGGGTTCAACCAACTAACCTCCTCTCTATTACTTGGGCTTTACTGAAGCAAGTACCGTAAAGCCTTACTTAATTAAAATCAAGACAACACGCTGCGCTGGCAGGGTTTGAACAGCCTCTAGTGTTAGAAAGAAATAAAAATAGCAGTCCCTCTTCCCTGGACTGGTCAGAATGATAAAACGGAGACACAGTATTGTGTCTTGAGCAGAGTGCGGATCTGAAGATGCAAGGAACTGGCTGCTGACTAGAAGTATACAGGGATCCATAATGGCTTACAGCAGTCAAGCATATAGAATTCACTTGAGCATGTGCTTTCTGCGAGAACTGTGGTTTGTATCTTATATACATTGGTTTATTGAACCCTTCCAATAATTTGTTTATCTTATTTTTATTTATATATAAACAGATGCACATATTTTGGGGTACATGTGATGATCTAATACATTTATATAATTCGTAAAGATCAAATCAGCGTAACTGGGATAGCCATCACCTTAAATATTTGTCTCTTCTTTCTTCTGAAACATTCAAATTATTTTCTTCTAGATGTTTTGAACTATGCAATAGATTATTATATACTACAGTCACCCTGCTGATCTAGCAAACACTTGCTCTTATTTCCTCTACTGAACTGTATGTTTGTATCGACGACTCAACCTCCCTTTCTTCCCCCCTCCCTCCTACTCTTCTCTGCCTCTGGTAACCACCAAACTAATTCCTGTCTTCATGAGACCCACATATGAGTAAGAACAAATAAGTCTTTGTTTACCCCTTCTGGTAGTGCTATCAATAGTGTTGATTCATGTAAAATGAAACTGAAACTTAGATGAGACAAATTACCTAAAATTACATGGCTAATAAACTCACAGAGCTGAAGCTAGAACCCAAGTCTGACTCTAGAACCATGCCCTAACCACTGTGTGATATGTCCTCAGTATAGAAAAGCAGGTGGTTTAAGGCTAGGTCTCTATTCTTTGTGTGATTCAAATATACACTGTGGGCTTCTATCACTGGTTCCAGAACACCAGGATGCAGGAACCACAGACCCGACCCAACTCAATGTAGCCCCGTCAGTAGTTATTGAGTTCCTCCTAATGTGTTCAAGGCAGTGTTTGGCCCTTCAGAGACAAAAGCTCGGTAAGAAATATTCTGGCCTCCATACTTTGTGTTTAAACAACCTACAGTCTTGTTATAGATTATCCCTAGAGACCCCACCCAACCTCATGATGCTGTACAAAAGGCTGGGGGCTCCAAATGCACAGTGAGCATGCTCCTCCCTGGCAGTAATGACAGGAAGCTAAGGGGTCCAGTTGACTTTTAAGATATTCCACTGTTCACAATAACAGTAACAGCAACAACAACAACAGAATATTAGTAATTATAATAGTAATTAGTCCAAGCCCTATCATTTGTTGGGCACCTACAGGTGACTCAAGCACCTTGCTGGTGCTGGTAACTTTACTCGCTTACTTAATTAGTGATGTGATTGAAAAGTCTGCCTGAAAACAAAATTCCACCAGAAGCCAAAATACAACCCTTTTTCTCTAAGTTATGTCACACATACTCACGGAACTGAAACCGAACAGACAGAAACCCCTGGGAAGCAATTTCTACAGACTGTCTCTCCAAATTGGCTCTAACAGTACTAACAGAAATAATAAGAAGAACTGGGGTGAGTGGTGGGTGGGGGGAGACACTGCTCATTTACTTATCAATTCCAGCCCTAAGTCCATGGGATTTTTTCTTATTTCACTTGCAGATTTTTCTTCGTTCTAGTTCTTAATGTATCTGTGTCTTCTTTTTCTCTGTCTCCTAACTTCAGGAACATGCCCTAATTGGCTCCTGGGTGCAATCACAGTCCCATTGGCCCAGAAGTGGGAAAAGGGGAGAGGCTCGGAGGCTGGTGTGAGGGTCCTTGCAGGGCGGCTTTACTTGATGTAGAGACAGAAGGTGGAGGTGGGAGATGGGGGTGGTGACAGCCCTCCTGGGTCAGCTCTTCCTGAAAAGACCTCTGACTCTGTGCCTTTTCCCTCAAATTACAAAGCAAACCCCGCAGACAGCATCCTGTGAAAGGAGATGCTTTAACAAATGCAGGGGAATCAGGCAGCGGAGGTCTAAGATGAGCAGGGCAGAGGTCAAGGAACTCAGAGTCTGTCTGGGAGTTCTGGACAGCTGCCATCGTGGGACAGGATGAGCGTCTCCCCAGCAGGCAGTTCCTGGGGCTGCTAATTGCTCATTTCTCTATATATATCCGGCTTAAGCAAGGGCAATTGTGTCCAGAGAGAAAGCCAAAGAGCTGAAGATGGATTTAGGAAGGCACAATAGATCCATAAAAGTAGATGAATAAATAAAGGCATTAACTTTTAATGTAAATAGGACTGAAGCATTCTTACTACCTTTTCTCTTGAAGATACAAGAGGAAATTCCTTCAGCCAATTTGAACAGCTTTAAAGTGTACTTGAGGACACTCAGAAAGAAGAAAAAGGGCCCAAGTACCAGATAATATCTGCTTACAGGTGCCAAGGGTAACTCAAAAGTGTTCACAGAGCTGGAGCAGTATGCTGCTGCTCAAATAGCTGGAAACCTAACTAGAGCTGAAAGGAAGCTGCTGGTCACTGGCAAACCATGGACTTTGCTCTTCTCATTCAATTGTTCATGTATTCGTTCATTTATTCAGTCAATGCATATCGAGTTCTTCCTATGTGTTGGGTGCCTACTATACTATGTAGATTGGACATGGACAAATCTGTGTTCTCAAGGAGGTTGTGGTCTGAATTTAGGATAGGAGACATTCTTTATGGTGTTGATGAAGTCTGAGTGTGTCTAAAAACAATCTCAATATTCCTTGAGACTAGACTAAGTTGTAGCTGGGGCTCAGGGCCAGGGGAGCCAGAAAATGAAAGAAGTCCTCTGGTTAGTGGTGTCCTTTTTATTTATTTTTACTTATTTCTTTTTTTGACACGGAGTCTCTCTCTCTGTAACCAGGCTGGAGTGCAATGGCATGATCTTGGCTCACTGCAACCTCCGCCTCCTGGTTCAAGCTATTCTCCTGCCTCAGCCTCCTGAGTAGCTCGGACTACAGGCGTGTGCCACCACACCCGCTTATTTTTTTGTATTTTTAGTGGAGATGATATTTCACAATGTTGGCCAGGATGGTCTCGATCTCCTGACCTCATGATCCACCCGCCTCAGCCTCCCAAAGTGCTGGGATTACAGGCATGAGCCACTATGCCCAGTTGTGGTGTCATTCTTAAAACCATGACAACAAGTTATTTTATGCTGCAAATGTGCTGACACTATTAAAGGCACATTTGCATGCATTATCTTTAGCCCATGCAATGCTCCTGTGATCAGTATTATTGCATTTATTTTCTAGAGAGGACACTTAAGCTCAGAGAAACTTAATACCTCACCAAGTCACACAGCTGGCATGTGACTGGACTATGATTCGTAGTATTTTAACTTTAAATACTCCCTTTCCATCATTCTAAACCCTCTGCATGCCAGGGCCAGATTAATTTTTACTAAAACTTGTTTCTTATAATAGGTATACTCACCACCTTCAAACTGTCCTTTTGAATGGTTTCCAAGTTCCTTAGCTCAGATTTAAGCTTCCACAGCATCTGATTGTATGCTTACATTTTGGTCTTATAGGCCATCAATGCTTCAGTATACCCTCCACATCAATTAAACCAAACTATTTGTCATTTCTGAAAACTTTGTTACCCCACATTCATATTAATTAAAAAAGCTGCTGTTCCTGATTAAATGTGGGAGGCAGAGAAGAAGAAGATGACAAAGTCGATTCTGCATTTTTCAGGGCTGAGTGATTAAGAATGTTGGCGTCTTCAAACAAAACAAGAAAGTCATGGGAAGAAGTGGCTTGGGGAAAGAGGATACATCTTATTTTAAAGTCTTGTTTGAGCTAGTGGTAGAATATTCAGGAGAACAGCAGCCTGGCCTCCACTTAGGAAAAGCTCCAAAGTTCATAAGGGCATCAGAGCAGGAGCTGATGATTTTGGAAACTTCTGCAAGGGAGTGAGAGCTGCAGCTGCAGGAATGAAGGATGTGAGCCAGGAGAAGGGACCGGAATGAGAAGGAAGAACTCCACACTGAATCTTAGGAAAAGCTCAAGGGCCTGTTATGGTTGAGGGTAGGCAAATAGATGTAAGGGAAATTAGAGGAAAACAAAAACAAGTCACAGATTCCTCCCTATATTTTTTAAAGGAAAATAAACACAAAGAAGCAAGGGATAATTTGGTTCCCAAACCAAGACTCCTCAACTAGCTCCATGACTTTGAGGGGCTTTCTTTAACTGTTGAGGACAGAGGCATGGAGCCCAACAGAGGACACACATGAGCTCCTGCTCATCTTTATACTGTGGCTCTTGCTTTCCAAATAAATATTTAGAACCATTTGCTAACAATTGTGGAGCACCAACGAGTACTCCAGGCACAGAGCATGAAATGACGAGTGAGATAAAGGCCCTGACCTGGTGGAGTTGACTTTCTTGTGAATTACATCCCCTTGCAAGTTCATTAATAGAGCTAGCGTAAAGTATCTGTAAAGTCTCACGGGTGCTGGGGGACTCCATCAGGGAGGAATTGGAAGCTGGATCTTATAAGATACAAAGTCATTGCTCAATCTAGGATATAAGACGTAAATGAGTTAATTAGGAAGATATAATACAATTAAAGTGTTAGAAAGCAAGATTTGTGAGAGCACCTTCAAGTAGTTTAGTATTCCTGGAGTACAATCAGGTAGGAATACAGTTTTTGGCAAGCATGAGATTAGATAGAAAAGCAGGGGCCATTTATACACTATGATAACTTTTGATGTTATCCTTCAGATGATAAGAAACCACTGAAAGGTTTTTAAGCTGGGCAATTATATAGTTCAGATTATTTTTAGAAAGACCACTCTGACAGAGGGAGGATGAATTGGAGAATGGGGAAACAGGGAGATAGTTTAGGAAGCTGCTATAGTTATCCAGGCAAGTGATGATAAGGATTTGGATAAGATGAGTGATGGCAGAGATACAGAAGAATGTATGGATTTAAGAACTCTTTTGGAGATGAAATTGCTTGAACTAGTGATGAACTGAATGTGGAGGATGAAAACAAGGGGCTGCAGAAGATATATACGGGCCCGCCTTTGGTGACTGAGGAGATTATAGCACAAGATACAAGCACAGGAGTAGGTACTGACTTAAAGTAAAAAGGTATTAAGGTCAGTTTTGGGTGTGTTGAACTGGAGATTCCTATGATGGATCAGTAGGAGATCACTGGCAGACATGTGAATATACAAATGGAAATCTTGGACAGTCTAGGCTGGACATAGAGATTTAGGAAGAAGAGGGTTCTTTCCTGGAGAACACCAACATCTCTCAGGCACCCAGATGAAGAGCAAACTAGGATGGAAATAGAGAAACTCTCAGAAACAGGCTAAATTTTGTACAAGTTTTGTAGAAATGAGGAGAACGCAGAAGCCTAAGAAGGAGAGGACACTGATCTCAAGTAGAGCAGAGGTGTCCATTAAGAAGAGAACTGGACTAAGCAGTCAAAACACCAGGTGGACCCTCATGATGCAACTCCCTACCCTCCATGACCTGAGCACTAAGCTGTCGGTTTAGGGAAAGTGAACAACAGCGTGATGCAGAGGCAAACTTTGGCCACATGTGGTTTCCACGATTCCTTTTACTGCATTGCTGGACCTCAAGGGACGCTAAGGTGGTTCTACATCTCCTCATGGACTGGGATTTAATTTAGGTGGTGCAAATAAATCATCCTTACTTAAGAGATAGGGATGAGTCCACAGACAATGCCAAGGTCTTCACAGGCAAAACTGATTTCCCTGAAACTTTAAGGGAGTAGAGAAATACTTTTAAAATGCAGCACTGGGGACCCCGCACAAAGGAGCAGGAAGGTGTCGCCAAGGCTCTCTTGGACAGCTCCTGATCATGGTTACTCAGTATGTGTGAGAGAACCAAACTCTTGCCTTATAGGACTCAGAAACAAACAGATTTTTTTGTAACTGTGAAATCCAGGCTGGTAGAACACTTGCTGCCTATATTAACCTACAAAACCAAGCTATTTTTAGAATTTTAAAAGAGAAAAATTAGATGTCTTTCATGGGAGGTGTAGTATAACAATCTATAGGTTTGGGAGGATTTTTCTTTTACATTTCCTTGAAAATAACACATCTTGTAGGTGAGAATATATGGTGTCGATGGTAATTGCCTTTTTGCTGGAGCTACATTTTCATTCTCCTCCCCTTCTCCTCCAATATTAATTATCAGGACTAAAAATAGTCCATTGTGAGATCTTTGTGCCTCTGGGAGGCTTCTGTGGAAATCTGACATCTGTGCAGGAGGCTCTGCTGCGATGTGTGTCTCTGTGAAGCTGTCTCCTGTTTGTGAATTCAGTAAACACTTGCATAGTGAATGCTGAAGTGTCTGTCTCTCACAATGGCTGTGAGTGGCAGCCTGTGAGAACAGTGTCTTTTTGAGCAGACATGACTCATAGTGCCTGGAGGGAATAGAGAATGCATGGAATATTTATGATTAAGAGCATTAGTAACAATAGGAAAATATTGATACAAGAACATGCCGCAGTGTAACTGTAGTATGCAACCAAACTGCCATGGCCTCTTACAGTTTTCCTTTTAGTGTGTACCTACAAACCGATGTACCCCTCACCCTGACTCCATTTGGAGAAAAATAGTATAAAGAAACTTTTAAAATAGAAAAATTGTGAGTTGTTTGTATCCATGATCAGTTTAGGTGGAGTTAGGTGGGTGCTAGGAAGGTCTTCAAGGACCAATACCTAGCTGCTGGAATCAGAGACTCATGGATCTGTACTAAGCCTCTTCCTAAAAAAACAGCTGTCACAGCTGGTCAAGTCATTCTACATTTGATGAGATTTCATTTCACCAGATATTCTTTAATTATCTTCTTGGACTGAATGTTAGTTCTGATGGGATGCAAGGTGAGGGGAAGAATGGAGGATTATGTGGTAGCGTGGATATAATATCCGTGCCTTCTAATCAAGACACATGTTTTAACAAATGAGTGCATTTCTAGGGAAAGCAAGATTGATTACTTTAAAATTGGGCTGTTCTAGAGAATCTGAGATATATGGTTATGTAACCATGGGGGATTGGTGTGTTAAGTAATCCTCGGTGGAGCTTCAAAGAGGGGAGCTCTATACAGTCATGGAGCAGAGAAAGAACTCTGGGAGGCAGGGATAGGACTAGGAGGAGGCTGTGGGGCAGACCAGGGAGGAGGGCATTCTGAGCAGGAGGAGAAACCATTTCACAGCTATGCCCACATGGGGGTAGTTTACAGAGAGTGGTTGGTGCTACAGAATTTTTCGTTTTAATTTTTCACCCCAAATAGTCATTTTACAGTCAGCTCTTCTCTTCAACTTGGCAGTTATTATTTAATTCCCTCAAATTATTTAATTTGTATATATATTATACACTAGCAATCGAAAAACAAGTTTTATTAATGTTAACTATTTAAGCCAGGTGCGGCGGCTCATGCCTGTAATCCCATAATCCCAGCTACTCAGGAGGCTGAGGTGGGAGGATTTCTTGAGCCCAGGAGTTCCAGGAGTTCAAGTCCAGCCTAAGCAATATAGAGACTGTGTCTCTACAAAAAAAAAAAAAAGGTTAACTATTTGATTCAACAGATATTTACTGTCTCCTAGGTATAAGAAAGTTACAAGTCACTAAGAATGATGAAATATGATATACATTTAGGGGTTGAGAAATTTACCTGTTATAAAAAATAACCTGGGTATTTATCTACTCTGATAGTTTCCATTTAACATTATATAAACTACTCATTTTGAATTAAGAGTAGATTTCGGTCCCCAATTATTTTCTTGTTGTGACACATCATACATCAGGGTTACAGACTAGCAGACTAGTCAGTCGGTGTACATAGGAGTTGAAAATGTACTTTTCTTTTTAGCCTAAGAAAAACATAATTTGGAAGACGAATTTGTTGCAATAAAAATCTTACAGCCCCTCTCATACAAAATAAACTACAGCCACTTGTCATCTCAAATGATAAGCAAGGAAACTCCACATGGAGAGGCTGGGAAGACTCACGCTGGCCTTTGGTCCCTCCACATTTAGGCCTGTGTGAAGACTATTTCCAGAGTGTTGTCACTTACAGAATCTTCGTCTTTGTAAAGATGAAGGCTGGCCAAAAATATTTGGTTCAACATATCCACCCGAGTGAGTGGCTTTTCTGATCTCTTGACCAGTTGGTCTGGTATCTTTATCTCTTAGAACAGAGCACCATTAAGCTTTTTGTCCTGGTTCTTTGAGTTTTCCAAATTATGGCATGGGAGCGCCAGGATTCAGTCAAGATGCCTAGAGTTTGCTGTAGGAGCATGTGGGACCTAGCAGTTCAGAAAGACACCCCACAACTGTGCTGTCGGCTCCAGATCCTGCCCATACCTCTTCCCTTAAACTGATCTTTGACTAGAGCAAATCTTCTTTTATTGATTGCATTGTATTCTGGAGAACTCTGTAACATTTCATTTAAAGGCAAAATAATGATTGTTCAGTTACATAAGTTTGAAAAACATTGACTGAGATTATCCAAAAGCATCCCAGAGAATAACCTGATTTTCTCCTGAAAGGGAATGTTTGAGTATACTATGGCTCAGTTTCACTGTGAATATTATGCTGCAGATAAAAAGAATGAAATAGCCCCGTATGCTGTTAAATAGGAATATATAGTAATAGTGTTAAGTTTTAAAAGACAAATGACAAAACAATATGTACAGTATGATTCCATTCATGTAAAAAATATGCAAATCAAAACTATAGACTCCTGTATGTACAACTAGGTGTACGCACTCGGGACTTCTTCTATATTGACCTTTTGGTAATGCCACCAACGCCTACCAGAAAAAGAGAAATGTGAGATGTGAGCCTGCCATTTGGAGTTGTATTTTTGTTTCAGAGACCTTCGGTTTGTGCTTGGCTTAGGTTTTCTCTCTTTTTCTTCTTCTTCTTCTCCTCCTCCTCCTCCTCCTTCTCCTCCTCCTTCTCCTTCTCCTTCTCCTTCTCCTTCTCCTTCTCCTTCTCCTTCTCCT
>NW_012114455.1:8147028-8163814 GCF_000951035.1 Colobus angolensis palliatus | reverse complement strand
GGGTTTCACCATGTTGGCCAGGCTGGTCTCAAACTCCTGGCCTCAAGTGATCCACCCACCTTGGCCTCCCAAAGTGCTGGGATTACAGTTGTGAGCCACTGCACCTGGCTATGCTTGGCTTAGGTTTTCTGTCTGTTGAATAGTGATAAAATTGATCATGGAACTAGTAAAGCCTTTTCCTCAAAACTCAGGACTAAGCTAAAGGAGAGAGAATAACCTCACAAATAAAAGCCAAGTTATATTGAAGATATATATTTTTAAAAGGTTAGCTTTAGTATTCAGCAGAGAAATTTAAAAAAAACACATAAACTAGAAGATGCTCACAAATATTGACCCAACCATGGGAGAAAAACTATTAAGTGACTCAAATTTCAATGTATAAAGGATGATCAATCAGGGAGTTATTTGTATTAAATTCAGAGGCAGATCATTCTCATTGTACTTCTCTCCATGGCCTCTCTAAGAAACAAATTATAGTGCAAATCTATTTTTTGACACACCAAACATTACTAACTTATTCGGATTAATATTACAAAGTGTTGATGAAATTTTCTAGGCAGGGCCAAGAACTAAAATGATAGTTTTTTTCTTAAATAGAATGTGTTGATACTTGTTTTCATGGTGACTATTAGTTGCATATTTAATTTACAGAAATGGCGTGCTTTGGAAATTATTGCAATAGTTTGAGATATTGAGTATCTGCATGCCTCCCATGCCTCAACTTAAAAGAAAATTCATTGAGTGCCTACTATGTTCCAGGTAGCCTGCAAGGGGTCGCAGTGCAAAGATAATTTTTAATTGTTACTAACATTATGAAATGAATGGTAGGTGAAACAGACACATACCAAAAATAGCAATAAAAGGCAATATATGTTAGAAAAGAGGTTGGCGATTGCTAATATGAGGATGGAAAAGAACTAGACTGCAAATTCCAGGTGGGCAAAGACTGGGTTGCGTCTCTTTTTCTCTGTATCATCAAGCCCCTACCACAATGCCTGATACTTGGTATATGTTTAGTAACTATTGGTAGAATGAGAGAAAGAATGGAACTATGAGTGGAGTGAGAGTTGTTGGAGAAAGCCTCGTGGAAGATATGACCTTTCAACTGGGTCTTGAAAAAGAAAAGAAACAAGTAAAGTGGGAAAGAAACAAGAGGGTGTTCCAAGTAGAGGCTTGAGCACATTAAGGAAAACTCATGTCAAACATGTGGAATAAAAGGAAACTATGCCACATTAAAATGCATATATTTAATGTGTTAAATCGCATGCATACATACACAGATAAAGGATATTTTGGTTATGTGTGCTTTATCCGTGTATATTTTATCCAAATATTGGGTATCCTATATGCACAAATTTAAAAATTCTGCAGCTGTGAAGCCATCTGCTCTAGAGGATCAGCTGTGGTCACGCCCTGCCTTCCCTGTTATACCTTGATAACAGCATTTGCCATCACAATTGTCACTCATGTGTTCTATGTAAACCTCGTGCTTTTCAGGCCGCATGTTAATCAATCAGTAGTCACTGTCAATAATTACCACAAAACCTTTGAGGAGATCAAAGCCCTGACTGAAATGTGATCTTTCCTTTCATTTGTCTTGCATCTGATAAAGCTTGGGGCTATTCCAAAGCTTGTTAGCAGAAAAGAGTCAAGAATAAGAGGCCAGTAAGATCGTCAGAATCATCTCGGGCAAGCAGATATATGCCAGCCATATGTTAAAAGCCTTTAGAGACAGGTTAAACAGTCTCTTCCAAATGCCTTTGTGTTATCCTATTTCATTTCAGCTTTATTCATCATATTCAACAATGAGAGAATATGTCTTCATTATTTAATACCTTTTCACATAGCATGTTGTGAAATGGAGTGGTAATAAAGTCTAAATCAAGCTGTTTTTAAGCTGAGGTAGCTGCAGAAAGTTCCTAGAAGAATAGAAAGATAACACTTTAGAGTTCACAAAGAAAGCAGCATGTTGGTTCTTTCTCTTTCTTTGATTTTTAAATGTTATCAAACTCTATGAGTAGACATGTCTTGTGTTCTCTATTTAGCCAAAAGGATAATTTCTCAATAAATGTTATTTGCTGTCTACATAGATTCTATATGAGAGAAGAAGCAGGGTAGGGGTGAGGGTGGTGATATAGCTGCTAGAAATTCAAGTGCTTCAAGGAGGTATGCCGTAGATATATCTGTGTAAGCAAAAATATCTGCTGTAGCTCAGCTACCTGAAAGGAAGGATTACGCCCTCTACGATGTTCTTAAACAATCTAGTCAATTTATGGCATACCCATTTCAATGGGAAGCCAATTCCTGGGCTCCGTTTTGCTATGCTTTTTCAACCAAAGGTCATTTTTACATACTTTGGGAAAGACAGATATGGTGCTTAGGAATTAAGAGTAAAGAAGAGAGTTTTCCCCAAGACTAGGAGCCCTGTTCAGTTTAGGTAACAAGTCTGCTGATCACAGAAGCAGATTACCCCTCCTCCTCCCCACCTCCTAGATCTGTTGTCTACAAACTGTTTCACATAAACACAACACAACCCTCAGCAGAGCAGGTCCTCAGAGGTTTTCGCCCTAGTCCGTGGGGTCTAGCGGTGGGTGTATATGCAAACTTCTCTGTCTGTCATTTTCTCCCTTTCTATGTTTCTTTCCTTACTGGCCCCAACAAAAAAATTAAGAGATATTTTGTCTTCGTAGAATAAATGTTCAGAAACAAAACTATAAGGCAGAACTCCAACTGGCAGTTTTTGTTAAACAAACAAACAAACAAAAATAAATAAAAGAAAAAGAAGAAAAGAGGGAGACACATACAAATAAAAGTGTAGATAGGACAGACATATGTCTATTCAAAACCATCTGGCCTCTTAGGCATTTTTGCAACTGATGCTTTGTCCAGGAATAATAATGACAATAATAATAGTAGCCAAATTTTATTGATTATTTAACTCTGTGTCAGGCATTATCATAAGCACTTTACCTTTATTTTCTCATTCAGTCTGCACAAAGCCACTATGGACATGACATGATTATGTCATGTATGTGAAAATCCAGTCTCTGGGAGGTTGAATTCCTTGCTCACTGTCACACAGCCAAGTGGTTAAGTCTGCACAGTATCCAGATCTAACTGATTCCAAAGCTACTTATTTTAACTAAAACAATGTATCACTTACTCATTGAAATTTGTAGCCAAATACAATAGAGGGTAAGTACCTGTTAGAAAAAGCTAGTTCGATTTACAACCAAATCAAATTTAGGCATATGCTGTCCGTGGCTCTTAGCTGATCCAACCCTTGTCATCCCAGAGATAAGCAACATAAACACAGATTTGACATAGCCCAAGAAAGCAAGCCAATTAAAAACTTCTATGACTGATGCCTCTGCCACGCCCTACTGATGCCCTGAGCTTTAACAGCTTAAGTGCTGGTGTTGATTTCCTCCAAGACCTTTAAATGTCATGGACGAAAATTACTATTTTGTTCTGAATGCACAGGTCCTAATTCTGGGGCTCAGAGAGTTCTGTGGAGTCTGTGAAATCAGCACGTGCCCCATCTTCCCTAAATGCCTTTACCTTTCCAGTACTGTAGTTGATTGTCTACAGGCAGCTCCCAGGGCTGAAATAGGTTTCAGACTCTTCAGAGTTTTCATTAATGGAAACTTGCAATTCAGCAAAAGGGAAAAAAAGAAAGTAAAAGCGTTGTGGTACAGACAGGTGTTAGAGAGGACCATCTGCTTGTTAATAATTTACCCACAGATTTTCATGCAGCAGGACAGGGACACATTTATTACATGATGCTGGGCCCATTCCATTCCACTATCATTTCTGTAGAAATATTATTACTTGCCCAACGTGCTATATTTTTTAATTTACTTTTTAAAATCCTCCTCTCCCTAGATCATGTTCTCAATATGCCTTTTCCCTACCTCCCCCACCTCCTCCTCCCCTTTCCTGATGGACCACCCTTTTCTCAGCTCTCTCACAAACTGCAGCACAGCCTCAGACAGAAGCCATCATCACCAGCAAAAACAGTCTCTCAGTTCACAGAGAGACAAAATTCACTGAGAGACAGAACTCTGATTGCATACATTGAAAATAATACTTTCCAATAGAGGTCAAAATGTAGCCCAACAACTCAATGATGGTTTTAAAATTTTGATTTAATTTTGTATTACACCCATGCCTTGAAATAGAGCATATCTGCCTTGAACTTGGGGTTGGGAAATCTGAGTGATAAGAAAGATCATGTGTAATTCTGGCTCTGCCGTTAACTAGTAGTGTGGACTTAGGTTTTATGTATAAAACAAGTGCATTGCACTCAATCGATGGATTGATTCATTCATTCAGGACCATTTGTTATTTTCCCCAGACTTGACCAGCTTAGATTTTCATACCTGTTTTGGAAATGGTGATATAACTGGATATTCATCCTTGGCCAACAGACTCTCTGGAGTTAAAACCAGCCCATCCCTTTGAAAGCTTACGCTTTTTTCTCCCTGTACCTGGCTGTGTGGTATGTACTGCATTCTGAAATGAATATGGCATTCATAATTTGACCCCAAATTATTTTTGAATTAGAAATGTATAGATATAAAAATTATTACAAAAGGGTTGAATGTAAATGGTAATTTTAAAATTATAAAAGCATATATCTCAATATATTTTGAATATACACACATTATTATTCGATTATCTCATTGTTATAGCTGTTGCTATATTCTTCTCAATCTTTTCTCATGCATATATTTTAAGAAATTTAGTGATTTATTGAAAGCATCAGATAGCAATATCTCCATATCTGCTCCAGGACGGGATGTTATTATTTAAATACCATTACAATTTAAATATTTAAATATCATTTAAGTATTAAATGATATTTAAATAATATTTAAATATTTAAATTGTAATATTTAATTTAAATGATTTTATTTAAAATATTATTATTTTAAAATATTGTTGGCAAATCTGTAAGTGAAAAATGTCATTTCAATATTATTTAACAATATTATCTACTTCAGCACTTATGACCTTATGTATTTTCTTTTTAACGTGCCTTTATGTCTCGAGGGTAAAGAATCTTCATCTCAGCTAGGTTGGCATTTACTCACAGCCCCTTTGGATGTTGCTTTGTAGGCTTATAGATGGTGAAGCAGAACAAAATCATAGCTAGGAACACAGACAGATGGGGGCACACATCCCTGTTTTTCTCTTTATTATTTGTGTGGCATTAATCAAATTTGTTAATCTTTCTAAGCTTGCAGTGACATACAACTTTCTTCATTACTGTTATGATAAAATTGAATGAGACAATATGTTTACATACTTGGTGCACTCTTTAGCACCAGCAAATCCTCTTAAAATGATAATCATGATCATCATTTTTTCCTTTAATCCATTAAATAATTCTTTCTTCTAGAATTGATTTTTCATGGTTACAGGACAAGTATCACTAATTAATTAATTAGTTGTTGTAACCATTAATTGATTAATTTATTCTTTGTTCAACTAATCCTAGGAGTCATCTTTATTCTCTTACCCAAGCCACAGGTGATTCTGTTAGCTGTACCTCTAAGCGTCATCTCAATTCTCACCATTTCTCTCCCATGTCTAGTGCTACAATGATCTCAGTGATCTCTCTCCTGATCTACTCAGTCTGCTGGCTGGCCTCTTTTTCTCTATAACTTTTTCTGCCCAGCTTCCACCTCCATCCATTTTCAACACTGCAAGCAGACCTCTTCTTTAAATATGAACGAGGCTACATATTTAATTATTTCACAATTAAATTCTTGAATGTGGTCTAATTGTGTTTGGAATACGGTGCAGACTCCTTGCTATGGTCTACAGGAAACTGAGTGAGGTGCCCCTGCCTGCTTCCACCACTTCACCGTCCACTGCTCTCCTCCACAGCTGCCTCTCCCAGCCACACCGATATCCTTGCTGGTCCTTGAATTCACCAAGCTGTTTCCCTCTGGGGGGCTGTTGAACTTGCTCTTCAGTCTGCCTGGAATGTTCTCCTCCCAGACCTTCACACAGGCTCCTGCCCAGTGCCACGTTTTCCTGCATGCCTGCCTTGACTTTCTTGCCTGGACTTCAGATACCTCATATTCCTTTATAGTCTTTTACTTTCTTAATTACCCCCATCACTGTCTAAAATTATTGTCATTTCTATTTATGTCTTCCAGTGCTTTTTTTCCATTTCTCACTCTCCAGAACTTCATGAACATGCTCTCTCCTTGAAGAGAAAGGCAGTGTGTTCTATGTATTGCCGTATGCCTGACACCTACAACAGAATGGAGAATCAGAAACTATTAGATTAATAAATGAGCAATTATTTGGGGGGCTTAACTACATTCCAGGCGCAGAGAATTACTAGGTCTTAGACCAAGAAGTTGGTCATCGATCTTTTGTGATTTTGGTGGGTCTTCCTTTGATCTTCGTACATTCTGGACCACTCCTTTCTTTGGGGAAACACACAATGAATGCAGGCCTATGTAACCAAGAATGAGCTCTGGTCTGCACATCCTGGCTGTGTTCAGAAAGCTTAAGCCAAGCATGTCCAGGAGGTCCTGCACTGCAGGTCCCTTGCTGTAGGCATGCTCACTCACTGGAGGACCCAGTCCCCCACCCAGCAAGGTAAAGCACTAGTTTATATGCATCAGACAGCTCGGAGTCTTGGCAAAGCCTAGGCCTGGACAGTCACCTGTATTCCAGCAGTTGAGGTCCCCGGCCCTTTGCTGTCTCTCACATAGTAAGGTAACTTGGATCCCCATATTCTCCATCTTTTTTCCAGATACCAGCCAGGTACCCTGGCTTATCCTGGGCTAGGTTTTAAATTTTTCCCCACAGGTCTCTTCCCCCATACACCCCTCCCTCAAGCCCCAAGGTACAGCCATGAACTGGTCCATCTGTCACAATGCCTCCACTTGCCCATGCGTGTGCCAATACGCCCACAAAAAATGCACACTTTGAAAGGTAGCTTGTGGCCCCCTAGACCTTTGGAAAATATTCCTCACTTAGAGCGTAGAGAGAGGCTTCTGTCTCACTTTGACTTGATGAGTTGATATTGCTCCTCGTATAGCTTTCTATTTGGAAACAACTCTGTTTATATCACACACATTTTCTGTATTTCTGTGGTCTCATTTTTTACTATTAAGGACACTTGCCTAGAAACAGAATCTGTGCTTTTCTTCCCCAGTGTTCATCTCCTCTCGCTGCCTGTTCTTCACCTGAGTATATCACGTTTGATTGCTACACTGCAAAGCTGGGCACAGCTTTATCCCCACTATATAGTATCAGTCTGTTTACCCATCTATCTTTCTTCCTATCTTTATACACACACGAACACATAAATGTCTCTAGTGAAATGTGCATGTGCTAACATTTCTCAGAGATGCAGGGACGATGTTTCCCTTTATTTCTCCGATAAACCACAAAATAATACTGCACTTAGCATCTACCTAACATTTCATTTATTTTAAGTAATTAATCCTCATAGGTGCCTGTGGAAACACAATCCTTACTGTTCCCATTTTAAAGATGAGGAGACTGAGACAGAGAGATGAACTTGCTTGTTCAAGGCGATGTGAAAATTTCTCAGCACAGTGGGGTATTAAAATTCAGAGTGACAAACTCCCTAATCCTGTGATTAGATCATCAGATCCTGGTGCCATGTATCCAACCTCTTAGAACTTGGAGAATCAGGTACTTAATATTGCTAAAGGGAACTGATGGAAAGGTCAAACATAAAAGGTACAAAGAGCAGCTCCTCTTTTACTCTACAAGTAATGAAGCAGATTTCTTAGTGTTTAATTTAAGAACCACTTGGTATATGAAATACATTTCTTGAGAGAGAGAGAAAATGGCTTCGTGTCTAGACTCCCAGTCTTTGGGATTAAGAGCACCTGCCTGGTTCAAGGATCTGCATTTCTCCAAAGTGCTCCCCTCACGCCCGTCCCTGTCTGTGGCGCCATAATCATTTCCACAGCAACTCCAAAAAGGGCGATGATTGTAGCATCACATGTAGGAGATTATATAGCCTCAGGCCCAGGATAACTAACAGAAGGAGAGAGATTCTCATTGAACAACAATCTTGGTTTGTGCAAATCTGAGCAGGAGAGAAGAGGGAAGGGAGGAGAAATACAGGCAATCCAAGATCTAGGGGAAATTGGTTTTAAATAGGTTGTTTTTCAAAGGTTTCTGGAAGATATTGGTTCTTCTAGAGAATTATGGAAAGTGCTGAGATAATTACCTTAGCCTTATAAACTTAAAAAATATACATTTATTAAAAAGTGTGTTTAGTGTTCGGCAAGCTGTCAGATAAATTTGCAAGGAAACCAGAATCTCCAGGAGGAAAGGGCTCCCAGCAGGCAGAGCACACAAAGGGATGTTAATGTGTTGGACAGTGGCCCACATTGGGACCCTGGTCACCGCTTAACTGCTCTATTGTTCATGCTGGTGTCATGCATGTGTGCCATTTGTTTAATTCACGCAGAGGCATGGTTAAGAGCAGAGACTTTGGAGTCACAAAAACCTGCGTTCCACGAAAGTGCTAAGTAAGCTTTCTAAGCTGTTTTACTTTATCTGTAAAACATGAATTTTACCTACCTCATGGGAATCTTGAGAATTTTAAATAAAACAGTCCATGTAAAACATTCATAACATGGCCTTATAAACCACAGATGCTGAAAAATCATGATTTCTCTGGTTCTTGTTATTGATATTACCAACATGAAAGCTATGGCTGATGATTAAACGATCTGCTTCAGATATCCATTTTCTTCATTTCTGTGAAATGAACTCTGTATTACACACTGTAGATGTGGTCTTGTACTACACACTGTAGATATGGTCTTGTACTACACACTGTGTAGATGTGGTCTTGTACTACACAATGTAGATGTGGTCTTGTACTGCACACTGTGTAGATGTGGTCTTGGAGGAGGCACTTTGTTTTAGCCTTAGATTTGTTCATTCTCCCATTCATTTACCCATGTTCATTTTATTCAGAAAATATTTGAAGTAGGTTACAGAAAGACATAAAATAAATTTTAAATCCGGACCTCTTTATTATGTATATAATATATATGAAGAAATAAAATTGGAATTTTAAGAATATGCAGTTTATGTATTCAAATAAATGTTATGAAGCCCTGCAGAACTAATAAGATAGGAGTTCAGCTGTGAGTTTCCTGATTCCTGAGGCAAAGAGGGAAAGAAGGTCGTTAAAAGATTTACATTGCCCATAAATAGAAACACACCAATCTCACTTAGGTGAGGGTTCAGCAAACCAAGCCCAGCTGGCCAAATCCAGCCCGCTGCCCGTGAGCCAAGGAGAGTTTTACATTTTCAAGTGTTGTTTAAAAACATGAAGAAGAATAAGCTACAGAAACAGCATATGATGCTCAGACTGTACTATGTACTCTCTCTTGCCCTTAACAGAAAAAAATTAACAACTTCCCAGCAAAAAATATCTAAGGAAAATTTCTCCCCCGCAAAAGAGACTTCCTTTCAAATTCATCTTGCTCCACTTTTCTTCTTCTTCTTTTTTTTTTTTTTTTTTTGAGATGAGTCTCGCTCTGTCGCCCAGGCTGGAGTGCAGTGGCGTGATCTCAGCTCACTGCAAGCTCCATCTCCCGGGTTCTCACCATTCTCCTGCCTCAGCCTCCCGCCCGGCTTTTTTTTTTTTTGTATTTTTAGTAGAGACGGGGTTTCACACGGGGTTTCACCATGGTCTCGATCTCCTGACCTTGTGATCCGCCCGCCTCAGCCTCCCAAAGTGCTGGGATTACAGGCGTGAGCCACCGTGCCCGGCCACTTTTCTTCTTCTTAACTATGCTCCAGCCACTCTGCCCATTCTCCTATTCTCTCCTCCTGGGTTAAGCTTACAAATGAGAAGTCCCTCCCCACTGTATCCTAGTGGCCTAGAACACCCAGCCTTTGCCTGGTGCTTCAACTGGTCCTTCAAACCTGCACTTAAATGTTACCTCCTCAGAGAGCCTTCTCTGATCACCTAGTCCAAAATATGTTATCTTGTGTCTTGAATAGCAACCTGTTACTTTCCACTGTAGCAATTTTCAGAATCTGAAAGTTTCTGTTCACTCACTTACTTGTTTGTTTGATTCTCCATGAGGATAGGGATCATGATTCAGCTAATCTCAGCTAGATAATTCTAGTTCTCAGTATGTAGTACAAAATAAACAGTAAATAAACATTTGTTGAATGAAAAAATAACAGTAGAAATGTTCAATGGGCTACTTATATATATATATATATATGTGTGTGTGTGTGTGTGTGTGTGTGTATAGAGAGAGAGCATCCACATGGAAACTGCAGGCAAATACCAAAGTGTTCTTTATTAAGGTGGTGTTGGGTGAGAGTTTAAAAAGTGTAGAGGAGGTTGGGAGTTTTGGTGTAAAACAATGGTTTCTATGCATTTTTGTCTGGTTGATTCTAAAATCTATGATACTCAGACTATTAGATGGATTACATATTCTTCAGACTATCTTTGTACCAAATTTTCATAACTGATGGAGGTTATATTCACTTTCAAGGATCCACAGACATTATTTATTGTGTCTGAAATGCAAACCAAGATAGGCTATATCATGCTGATAAACAATCCCAGAATTTTAGAGACTCAACATAATGAAGGTTTATTTCTCAGTGTTGCATTGTAGTTATATGCAAGTTTGGGCAGATTATGTTAGATTGCATTGCTTGGAAACAGAATCTGAGATAGAGTTGCTTGCAGAGAGTCTATTGGGAAGTACTTCTGGGAGATACATCTGTACAGAAGTGAAGAAGGCAGAACTGGACAGAGAGAGAAGCTGACCCAGAACCTGGCTACAAGTGAAGCTGTGGCCAATCCCTGGTGAGACGTTCATTTTCCTCAATCAGTTAGACATTGGCCATGGATTCTCTCCTGAGTGGACCCAGCCTTACACATGGAAGTCCTAAGTGCAAAAGCCATTCCCATAGAGAAATTCAGTTCTGAGTTACTGTCAGTGGGTATTCCTGGCAGCCAAGGGACAGTACATCATCCCTAAAGAAGTGGCTGGAGCAGAGCTGCTCACATCTGCTTGCTTCTTAGAGGAATTTCAGTCATCTAGGAACAGCTGTTAAAAGTTTTGGAATGGTCTTGTTTCCTGGGTTAGAGGGATGGACTGTGGAATCCATTGCTGTAGTAATACAAGACTGTGATTGATCATTTTTATTTTCTTCCACTAACACCTGTTCTAGACTCTCCCCATCTCAGCCAGCATCTCTGCTGGTCTAGACACTTGGCCTTGTGGGTCGACCAAGAACCTCATTTCTGTGGGGTCTGAAGCCTGGTTTCTATGACCTGCTCAGGCTGTGGCTACTGTATTTGTCCATTTACTATTAAAACTGGACATGGAACATCAAAAGCTGCCCCAGGGAACCACCAGATCCCAGACATAGTCCTACCTGATGCCCCGATGATGTGAAAGCAGCCCTACCACCCGGATTCTGATCCTGGTGATCAGAATCAATTGTCACTATCAGTGTGGTGACTTCTTTTCTGATTTTCTGATCTCATGGCATGAGGAGCTTTAAGTGACCTGGTGGCAACTATAATGTAAAGTATGGTGGGACTCATTCTGTATCCCCAACGGGTGGCCCCGCACCTCTGGGAACCGTAACATCTACACCCGTATCCTGAAGTTACAAGAACAGGAAGCGCAGATTTCCCCAGTGAATCACTGGGGTAAACGGTGATCAGGGTTGTTCCCACATCCAGTCTTTGGTTTCTGTACTGATGCGTTTCACCTCTTGAGAAACCAGCCCCATAAAACGGAATCCTTACAGGGTACTGCCACCACGTTGACACCTCAGCTGCAATTTGAAGAAGCCACTCACAATTCCATGAGGGGAGGAGCTTTAGAAAAGCTTAGAATGTGGTAGACTCATGGAATTCTCATGGCCCTACGTTCATGGCTGTGCCCCCTTAGTTGTAAAATGCGTGCTCTAGCTCAAGGCAATATTGTGAAGGATGCCCTATCACTGAAGAACATATGTTCTTCACCCATGAATAGAGCAAGTCCTTTGTCCTCCTCCAACACCTGGTCACATCCTCAGCTTCCCTGGTGTGGGCTGCGGGAGAGGCACATTTGCAGTCATGATGGACAGCTTGTACATGTGCTAACTGATTGTGCAGCCTCCTGTGTCCGCGGACCACGGCTTTGCCTAATCCTCTGACGGTTTGCTGTTGGGCTGCCCAGTCTTATGACCTGATGTGTCTGAAGAATCAAGACCATGATGGACAGCTCTGATTACACGGTCATTTGATGTCTTGTAAGCAGATAGTTGGTCTCTTCCTGAACCACCTAATATTATTGATGTTGCTTTGTGAATGATGTATAGTTCTCTGTCGGAGATGTGATGTCCTTTTCCAAACCCCTCAAAGTCTTTGTGGAGATTCTTCTCTTAGTGCTTGCTATAAGCTTCACTCTGTGTCTTTCCCCATGCTAGTTAACTCCAGTATCATTGAGTCTGTTGGTCATTTGGCCTATGCATCAGGAATGCTTGCACTGTAGCCTGGACTGGCTGCAGAGCAGCTTTCTATTCTGGATCTCAGTCAACAAAGGCTCCCAACTTCTATGTCACCCAGTAAACAAATCATATTAGTATTCCCGAATGCATAATATTCTGCCTCCAGAGCCTGCAGAGGGCTCCCAAGCCTTGTGCTTCTTTATTAGTGTTGGGAAGCATGAAATGCAATCATTTGTTCTTTATTTTTGAGAGGCTATCTTAGAATGTTGTAGACTACTGAATCCCTAAAAACTTCACGGTATTGTACACCTCTGAGTCTTTGCAGGGTTCATTCCTTCTCTGTAGAGTAAATACATCTTGCCAGAGCCTCCAATGCACTTGCTACGCCTCGCTCATCTGTTCTATTTAGCACGGTGTCATCAGTATAGTTGATTAATGTCATATTCTACCAAGTGTCCAGGCAGTCTGTGTCCCTTTGGAATATGTCAGAAAGCTGGAGAGCTGTCGTAGCCCTGAGACAAATCATAAATGCACATTATTGTTCATCCCAGGAGTATATAAAATGCTTCTGATTTTCCCTTCTGATAGGAAAGGAAAAGGACGCATTCAATATACCACTGACCACATAACAAGCTCCACAGTCTGTTTTAATCTGCTCTGGCAGAGATACCACATCTGGCACAGCAGGGGAATGAGAGTTACTACTTGGTTAAGTTTGTGACAGTCCACTGTAATCACCCATGACCTATCTGAATTGAGTAGGAGAAAGAAAAATTTCAGAGGTACATGGGGATATAACAGGGAAATATCACATTTCTTTAAGTCTCAGAAATTGAGAATTTCAGATGCAGTTTCATTTTTTTTTAATTGCTAGTTTGGTTAGGGATGGGGTAGAGGCATGTACAAAGATTTCCACTTGGCCTTCCCCACTATGGTAGCTGTTAATAGGCAAATGAAAAAATGTGGGGGCAGTGTTCATCCTATTGTACATTTAGGAACTGAGATGTTCCTCCTGTGGGATCCTCCTGTGGGTCTGTGGACTCAGCGTCCCCACCCTCGCAAGGTATGGGAAAGGACGCCATCTGTCTCCCCTACACCTCCCTTCTAGAAAGCAGGTGTGATGATACTTTGAATCCTCAGTAACAATGTCAATTCGGATTCTACATCCAACAACTTACCCCTTTCCAAATGTGTGAACGTTTGAGAGAATGGCTTTCAGTCCCTTTAGGAAGGCATGAAGGAATTTCTATTGAATATCTTTGCCAACTCTCTTTCCTGCAATTGATTCTGAGTCTTAAAACTATTTAAGATCCAGAAACTGGACAAGAGATAGGAAGTTTTGATTGTGGTAACTATCCTCAGACTCCTGATAACCTGTCCTTGATTTCTTTAGATTGTACAAATTAAGCAGAACTCATCTCTCTTGGCTCTAAGTACATCATGTTTTAGTCCCATAGGTCTTGAAAAATTTGACCCATCCTTAGTGACATTTAAATATTGTCACTCATTGTGACAATTGCCCCATCTTGATTTTGATGACTTATCACGGTGTTAAACAAAATTATCAGGGCTATTGTTTTGGACTGAGCTTATGCACTAGGCCATGACAGGCCAGACAAAGCCAAAACGGAGTCATTCATGCTAAATGTCAAGTAATCAAACTGAAATGTTAAGGAAGCAGATAAATCCCAAAAGAGACCAGTTTTTTTTTCTTTTTTTCTCTTCTGAAAACAAGAAATTCTAACATAAGGAAGTCCCTCTTCTCTGACCTTTCCAAAAAGTAACCTTAAGTAACCCAATATTAACCTATCAGTATTTTTTTTTCTGTTTTCTGTTTCCTTGCTCCCATCTTACAAAACCCTCTGTTCTGCTACTTCCCAGTAGAGTTTGAGACAAAATAGTCCATTTATGAATGAGACAGAGTGACATCAATGCCTAAAGTTTTGGCCAGCCTCTCAAAATTGAGAGGTTGACCAAAAGTGGAGAACTGTTAAATTAAATTTAACCCAAAGCTGCCTCCTTACATAATTTAGGTTTGACCTAAAGATGTCTCCATACACAGTGAACCATAAGTCAACTGGCTGTGTAGACAGACTGTAACCTACTCTCATAACAAGTCAGTCAATTACAGCCTGTGATGGCTGGGCCAGTCATAGGCAGCCAACTGTTCAAATAAGGCAAACACTTAGGTGTCACCAGTCCAGCTGCTTCCATACCTCACTTTAATTTTCTGTATGCCACTTTCTGTTTTCTGTCGATAAATGTTATCTAACCATGTGACAGGCACAGAGGCACGCTGAACTTATTTTGGCTCTGGGGGCTTGCCAATTTGCAAGTCATTCTTTGCCCAGTTAAATTCTGTTAGATTTAATTTGTCTAAAGTTTTTATTTTACAACTGTTACCTAGCCTGTATTATTTGGGAATCCTGTAATCTATTAACTATTATTTTGGAATCTGATCATCCTCATTCTTCTCAGGGAGCCCAGTTCTGTAACCACATTTCACGCAGTCGTCTCTGTCTACAGAGAGCAGTACACACACATAAACAGAATCCAGCTAACTAGCTAGCTCTATAGATTAATGGATTATTATGCTTTATGAAATTAAAATCATATTTTTTGTTTAATAAAAGTATTAATGCATTGATCACTTAAATTTATCAAAAGAAAAAAGAAATTTAAGTGCAAATGAAGGAATAATTGACCTTCAAATAAACATATTAGGTCTTAAAATATCCCTCTGCTGTTAAGAGGATAGGATTGTGACAATCATTAATAGATTGGCTTCCTTGTATCCAGGTCTCCTTTTTAATAAAAAAATGCTTTAAATTTAAGTAGCATCAATTGATTGACTCCAACGAAGATGACGACACTATTATATTTGCATTTTACCCTATCTTTGCTCCTACCTCTACTTGATATCTGTTCATTTTATGTGTATATATTCAGGTATATAAACTCCTTCTTTTGTTCTTTAGTCACAAGTTCCCATAATTTTTTAAATGGCCCTAACTTAACCATCTGTTTTTTTTTTTTTAATCTTGTCTTCTATATTGTCAAGTTACTTATTTTGATTTTTGAATTAATACACTAAATTTTGTAATTATGTAGGGTTTTATTCTTAGATGCCGCATTTCCTAAGTTCTTTCTTGTTTGAAAACGCTTACACAATACTGTACTGGTGAACTATAAAAAAATCAGCCTATAGGCTGGGCACGGTGGCTCATGCCTGTAATCCCAGCACTTTGGGAGGCCAAGGTGGGCGGATCACCTGAGGTCAAGAGTTTGAGACCAGCCTCATCAACATGGGGAAACCCTGTCTCTACTAAAAATATAAAAATTAGCTGGACGTGGTGGTGCGTGCCTGTAATCCCAGCTACTCGGGAGGCTGGGGCAAGAGAATCTCTTGAACCCGGGAAGAGGAGGTTGCAGTGAGCTGAGATCACGCCATTGCACTCCAGCCTGGGCAACAAGAGCAAAACTCTGTTTCAATAAATAAATAAACAAATAAATAAATAAATAATCAGCCTATGGCTGGGCTCAGTGACTCATAACCGTAATCCCAGCACTTTGAGAAGCGAAGGTGAGAGGATTGATTGAGTCAGGAGTTTAAGACTTTGTTGCATAAGCAACAAAGCAAGACCCACAATTCCATAAAAAATAAAAAATTAACCTGGCACAGTGGCATGTGCCTGTAGTCCCAGTTTCTCAGGAGGCTGAGATGAGAGGATCACTTGGACTCAAAAGTTCGAGGCTGCAATAAGCCATGATCACACCACTGCACTCCAGTCTGGGCAACAGAATAAGGCCTCATGTCAACCAACCAAACAAACAAACAAAAAATAGCCTAAGTACAATAATCTTGGATCAAACAAACTTTCTTTTAAAACTGTAATTTAAAAAAATTAGCCAGGTGTGGTGGCACATGCCTGTCATCCCAGATACTTGGCAGGCTGATGTGGGAGAGGTGGGAGGATGGCTCAAGCCCAGGAGGTCAAGACTGCAGAGTTGTGATCCTGTCACTGCACTCCAGCCTGAGCGACAGGGGGAGACCCAGGCTCAAAACAAAACAAAACAAAACAAAATAAAAAAATCCCAAAAGTACAGAGACATTTTCCTATTGATTTTGCATCACAGTGATGTGCACATGTAGTCTCAGCTACTTGGGAGGCTGAAGTAGGAGAATGCATTAAGCCTGGGAGTTTGAAGCTGCAGCGAGCTGTCATCACATCATTGTACTCCAGCCTAGGTGATAGCAAGACCCTATCTAAAAAAAAAAAAAAAAAAA
>NW_012114455.1:8129812-8146978 GCF_000951035.1 Colobus angolensis palliatus | reverse complement strand
GCGAGCTGTCATCACATCATTGTACTCCAGCCTAGGTCAGAGTCAGACTCCATCAAAAAAAAAAAAAAAAAAAAAAAAAAAAAGGTGAAACAAAAAAACAACTCTGAAGACACTCCGATTATTTTCCTCTTGCAGATGATTTGCTGCCTGCATGACTGAACAATTACCGCTTTATCTTTGAAATTAAGCATATCTCTATATCGACTACTCTATATGAAAATGTCCTGGAACCTTTTGTAACTTTCCAATTTTAAGAGTCAGTTCTTCCTTCATTTTGGTGAAAATTTTCTTGTATCTTATCTTTGAAAACATCTTTTATTACATTTGTTTAGTTGAATATTCCAGGAGTTCAATTAGCCTTACTAAAGATTATCATTGACTGCCTTCTATTTGTAGTAGTGGCTTCTGAAATACATAGTCTACACACTTTAATCTAGCTATTTTTATTATTGTTGCTGTTGTTTGCATCACTGGGATTATTTAAACATTTTTGCTATGTAGGCATTTTGATTTTTTAGCAGTGTCTATTCTATTTCTTGATAGTTCTTATGTATTTCCTCCAAGTTTATTGTTTGGCCTTCAACTTGTTTACTTAGGTTTATGATCTTTCTTTCAATGTCCTTTCATTGGTATAAGTTTCTATTTTATTGAATAAACTGTTTTTAGGTTGTTCTATATTAGAAATTATCATAAAATTGTTCTCTTTCCCAGTTGTACATGGGATCCTTTGTCTTTTGCAGGCAATCTCTCTTTCCCTTACACACACACACACACACACACACACACACACACAAAGTATGTGTGAATAGTTGTCCCACCACTTCTTTCTGTTATTGCTCATGCTAAGATAACTCTGTCTGGGCGCTGAGATATAGATGATTTATTAGTCATTTGAGCCCAGTTTGTTTCACTGGGGGTTGCAGTTCTTGGGTTGACTCTTGACGACTCTACCCAAGTTTCAGGGATTGAGACAAGTCATTCCTGGTCATGGGCAGGTGTCTGTCTTCATAAGAACACCTGGAGTGCCTTGGAATTCCCTCCCCTTGAGATAATACACTGGGGCTTGCGCGTATCCACCAGTGCCAGGAGCAACCCAAGACCTCATGGCAGTCAAGCAGAAGCAGCCCAGTTTCTCCCAGTAGACATTGCCTCTAATCGTTAGTCCAAAAAGAAAAAGTTTTCTCTACATAAAAGTATGTGTCTGTGAGGGTTATTCATCAGAATACGTGGACTTTCTTAAGTCCACGTTCAGGTTTAAGATGTAGGGAGGTGGGACAGGATTCAGAGCTGAGCTCTCTTCTCTGCTTTAGTTTTCTGTCCCATCCCCATTGCTTAGCCATCAGAGGTCAGCAAAATAATGTACTTTTCAAAACAGATTTTGTTACCTATGTGTGAACAAAGTAGGTGAGATACAGTTCTTCCTTCCCTGGGAGACTCCCATCCAGTTGGATGTGATTTTATACATAATCACAAATAAACCAAAGCATAGGAGAGCAGTTAGCCTGGCACCTATAGAACCTAACTAAGTCCTTTGCATCCATTTGGACTGAAAGCATATGTACACACAGGGGACAGGATGTGGTTGATTGGTTTAGTTGTATTGAAGCTTGGCTATTTTTGAAGTTAAAATAGAGCTGGAAACACAAAATTAAATCATTAAATAACTGTAACCCATGTAACTGGGAGACTGTTGTTTCACCTTCATGGTGCTCTATAGGAAGCATCATATAATTCTTGGTGTGGGGAACAGCATTTACCTGAATTGGGGCAAGTCACACTTCGTTGTCTCTAGCTACTTTAATTCTATCACATTAAAGACCTTTTCCTATTGAAGACTGAAAATGCTGTTACTCCAGATGTGTAGTCATCTAGACCCTCTTCCAACGTACATAAGACATGGTCCGGACTGGACTCAAATCCCTCCCCCGGACCCCAAGCTGCTAGAATCATTTAATCAAATCTTACCCTCCTGTTAAATCTCTTTTAGAGCATTATTTGAAGCAAAAAGAAAACAAAATAAAAAGAATGATGGAAAGGTCCCCTATGGAACTAATTCTTCTGCCAGACCAGTGCACATTGATTTGGTTAAATGAATTTTCTATTATACAAGGACCACGTTTAATTCTTACGCCACTGAGAAGTGAGTAAAGGGAGGTAGAAAGGATGGAACCATAGGTGTAAGAAATAAAGCATCTTCTGTCTCCAGTTATACTTTGACTGTAGCTTTGGGAGAAAATTAAATGTGTGTGCTGAAAGTATTAGTATTAGATAATTACTAAGCAAGAAAGGCAAAAGGTGTTAATAAATTAAGTTAGCTCCTATTTCTTATGGTTTATTAAAAATATATACCTTAAGAATATAATGTTACAACATTGTTAAATGAATTTGAAAATGAAAAAATCCCTGCATAATCTCTTTCTTCTAACATAACTAGTTTCATCTGCACATATTACTTTCCAGTCCTGACTGCTGTGAATTCATGGCTTCACATCTATTCTGACAGCGCTGTAGTCTACATTTTCATTGAGCATTAAATCATAAATACTTCTCATGTTTCTTTCCATTTAATTTTTATAATGATCATTTAAACAGATTCGTCATATTTCTCCAGTGGACATTCTGTAATTTACCAAAATGTCTCCCTATTATTGGATAATTAAGTTGTTGGGTTTTTTCCCCCCTGTGGAGTCATACAGAAATGTGCTCCAAGCTGCTATGGTGGCACAAAGACATAAGGGAAAACACAGCATTAGAAAGATAGAGGCTGCATTGTCCCATGGGACCAAATAAAAACTTATTTGCTGGTTCCCCTTCTCTCAGGCTGCAAAGATGCCAAGGTTGCTAAGAGCCAGGGTAAGGAGATGTGGATGTTATGGGGTGTGTGTTCTCCAGGAGGGACTGGAGTCTGCCCTTGATGAGAACTCAAACCAGGGAAGGCGTAAAGCTCTGTACTTCAGCTCTCAGTGTTAACTACATTTTTCACAAGTCACCAGTGCACACTTTTCATTTTTGGATTGCTGGTTTCCCCTTAAGGACTAAGACAATCTCCCTTTGATATAACAGACTGTACTTCTATATTAATGTGTCAAGTTGCTGCGAAATTTACTGCCTCATTGGGCCCATTAGACTGCTGAGATTCAACTCTGTCTTCAGCGTGTCTCAGTGTATCAGAGCTCGATCGTCTTTCTCAGAACAACTTGTCCCCATGTGCCACTGTACTGAGCAAAAGCTCTTAATGGGAAGAGTGAAAATGAATTCTTCAGGTCCTGGGAACTTTGAGGGGGCAGGAGGATGCTCTCTCCCTGAAACCATGAGCAGGAGAAACCTCTGATTTCCAAAGGGCATTCAATCAAGGGTCTTCCTGGGCATTTCTGCACACCCCCAGTTACATTGCCACTTGCCCATAAGCTGTTATCACCACCATGGCTGAAAATCATGCCTGATGTGCAACTACTCTCATTATCCTCAGCCTCCTTCATCACACACACACATATTCATTCTAACTTCCCTGTCTCCTTTGTTTGACAGGCCTGTCTCCTTGACAAAGGCCACCCGAGTCACTGATGTGTGTGAAGTTGCAATTGGTGAGGAAAACACTCTTCTCAAGAGAAAACAAACTTCTAGTCACCTTGTAGAAAGTGCCCAGGAGTTCTTGATTGCAGGAAGTGAGCAATGTAGACAGACAACCTGGAGACTTTGCTAGCACCCGTGATGCCGTGATGCGTACTCCGTGTTACCACATTTGTTTGATTAATATAGGCCTCCCCCCAGGTTGATCATTACTGTCTGCCCTAGAAAAATGGCAGAGATAAAGTCAGGGTGCATTTTCAGTTTGTTTCTATCCTTTTAGAAATAAATTGCTAATTTTATTTCTTAAAATTTTGCTTTTTTTTTTTCTTTCCAATATAGTGGGGAAGGGGTAGGGGCGGGAGACTTGTTGATTCAGGGAGAAGCACAAATTAAGCCTGCAGAGTGATCTCCAGAGGGTAAAACCCATGTGTGACTTTGCTATCATATTATTTTCCAGCCATGCATCCGTTGTTGTCAGTTCTTGAATATGTAATATTGCATATGATAATGCTCCCTAATGGGTGTTCAAGATAGAGTCAGAATATTGTACAGCAGCGTGTGTCATTGGGTGTTGTTAGCAAGCTCAGATGAACATTGTTGTTTTCTTTATTCAAAAATCATTTGTACTGCTTTGGCACAAAGACGGGCTGAGCTACTGGTACAATTTTATTTTTAACATTCTGAACCATTGTAAGCCTAGTGAACTGTTTAATATGTTACATTCAACAAGGATGGCTTATACATTACCAAGGCTTTGGAACTGTCATACCTTAAAATGAATGCAAGTTGTGGACAAAAGCTCTTTGTTATAAAGCTCCACAAATGCAGACCAGTTAGCATTAGGACTTAAGAAGGAACCAAGAGTTATTTTTTATTTTTCAATTTTTTGCTTAGTGATGGCTATAGAACATCCTCTTCTGTCTGTAGCAGAATTTATGGCTATTGTTTTCTTTCAGGCATTGGCTACAATGAATTTGTTTTCTTGGAATATGATTTGCAAACTCAAAGCATTGGTTGAAGACTGTACTTTCAACTCAGCAAACTCAATTTGGAAAATAAGATTCTCTAATTGCACTTGTAAACAGACACAGGAGACATCACAGTAAAAGCTAAGTGGGCTGGACATTTGTATGCAGAAGCCAGTGCTATAAATTCATTGTTGAAAGCCCGGAAATTCAAACTGAAGGGGCATTCATGCATACATAACTTAGACACCAGGTAAAGCCTGCTTTTATAAGACAGGGCGAAATACCAATAATGAGTTGCATATTCATTTTTTTCTATGTATCTTGTATATGTGCATCTACATATACAGTAGTCTGTTGGGCTGTAAGGGGGCGTTACCTGTTTGATCACCTGTTATGTACTGGTATCAGTATAACCATGAGCATGGCTGATGAACTGAAGGATGTCCCTTTCTAAACATTAAGATCGGGATCAAATAGTTAAGAGTTAAACTCCAAGACTTTAGAGGAAAAAGGAATTGAAAGGAACCAGTCATGGGTTGATTATAGACAGGGTTACTGAGCAGATAATATTGTCACTTGTATTACTAATTACTGTCTGAAAAGAGGAGGTGGTGTTTACTAAGAACTCGCCAAAGGACTAGGCAGTCATCTAGCTAGAGAAGGTTTCATTTCTGGTTCTTCTCCTTGCCGTCATCACATTATTTGCAAAGAAGATAAAATGACTCATAGTTTACCATTCTTAATATTTTTGCTAACTTTCAGTAGGATATTCATTGCTGTGGTTGTATTTTACATACTAGGGATGTGGAAGCGTTGCTATTAAAGTTTGATATACATGTTTCCAATCTCCTATGTATATGTTTGTGAAGGTGTGGGCATGTAAATATAGCGGAATTGCAATCACACTATTAAATAACAGTTTTTGAAGTCTTATTTTATTTTTTAAAATTAAAAATTACATACAATTAAAGATAATATTTTAAAAATATCCTTCAATTCCCATGGCTACAATTGACAATCATTGATATTTTGCTTAGTCTTTTCCTAACATAAGCAACCAAAGGAGTGATATCAGCAAGATAGAGGACTAGGAAACCCTGGACCACCCTTTTCCTGACAAACTCACCAATTCAGCAACAATTCATGGACAATTTCCCTTTGTGAGAAATCTAGAAGTTAAGTGAAAATCCTTCCCAATCCAGACAACTGCAAAACCAGACTAACTAAAGCTCTAAGGGGGATTCAGGACACTCTCTCAATGGAGTCCCTGTCCCTGACACAGGGCCTTACAATCAAGGGAGAAAAGGGGATGGCTTGTGCATCCAGCACCCAAGCATTCCTGAATGGGTCAGACTCTGATCTCAGTCCTTCCAGTCTTGGAGCTTGGATGGGTCAGCAGCCTGGGAGAGAATGGAGGTGGCAGCTTGGATTGGCAGACACTATAGCGCCCTTTCCTGGCTCAACTCACGGAGCAAGCAGACGGAAACACAGCGGTCTACTTTTCCCTAGGGAGGGAAAGAGTTGGTAGAATTTCTAGCTAGGCTGATTGGTAGGAGTCATTTCCTCTATAAAAGAAGTCAGTGAAGACCAGGATAGATGATCAATGTAATATGCAGACACCAACATAAAGAGTCAAGGAAAATGAAGAATCAGGCAAAGATAGCCCAAATAAAGGAACAAAATAAATCTCTAAGAGTTATATAATTTACCTAAGAGAGAATTCAAAAGAGCTGTCATAGAGGCTTACCAAGGTCCATATAATAATGGATGAACAAGGTGACAATTTCAACAAAGAGATATAAATATTTTGTAAATGCCAACAAATTTAGGAAGTTAAAGAGTGCAAAAATTGAATTGAAAAATTCACTAGAGGAGTTCAACAGCATACTAGATCAAGCAGAAAAAAAAGGATTTGCAAATGCTAAGACAGATCATTGGAAATGACTCAATTGGAGAACAAAAAGATAAGAGAATGTAAAGAAGCTTTAAAAAAACCATATATGCATTATGGGTGTTAAAGAAGAAGAGAGAAAGAAAGGACCCGAAAGTTATTCAAAGAAACAGTAACTGAAAACTTTCCAAACCTGGCAAAGGAAATGGACATCTAGATCCAAGGTACCAAGAAGTAACAAGTAAAATGAACTCCTAAAATTCTGGCACCAATAAACATTAAAATCAAATTGTCAAAAGTCAAAGACAATAATTCTGAAAGTATCAAGAGAAAAACAACGGGTTCCATACAGGGGAATTCCCATACAAGTATGAGTGGATTTTTAGCAGAAAGCTTACAGGCCCTAAGGGAATGGAAGAGGGAAAAATAAATAAATAAAACTACCAATCAAGATTACTCTACCTGGAAAAACTGTTATTTAAAAAATAGAAGACAAAATGATGTTTTCAGACAAAAATAAAGCCCTGTGTATTCACCACCACTAAACCTGTCACATAAGAAATTTTAAAGGAGTTCTTCATGTTGAAATAAAAGGACACTAAATAGCAATACAATATGATACAAAATAGCACATGAAATTATGAAGCTCATCGGTAAAGGTAAGTATATAAACATACAGAATACTGTATTACTGTAAT
The DNA here is from genome assembly GCF_000951035.1 of Colobus angolensis palliatus. NCBI lineage: Eukaryota > Metazoa > Chordata > Mammalia > Primates > Cercopithecidae > Colobus > Colobus angolensis. The sequence continues at coordinate 8,139,851 of NW_012114455.1, read as the reverse complement.
GGTGGTGAGTAAGTCACCTTTAATTCAAAAATAAAACTTGAAAGACAAATTATTACAAATAAATATAAGTAAATATATGTTTAAAATATAGAATATAAACAAATAGAAATTATGACAATAACATAAAGTGTGGGGGAGAAGTTAAAGTGCAGAATTTTTACATATGATTAAACTTAAGTTGTTATCAGCTTAAATTAGGCTCTTATGTCTATATTTTGTGTAAGCTCCAAGGTATACACAACAAATAAAATTATAGAACTTACACAAAAGAAAAACAGAAACAAATCAAAGAATATCAGTACAAAAATAAATACTAAAACCCAAAGGAAAACAGTTAAGAGAAGAAAATGCAGTCAAAAGAACTACAGTACTAAAATAAAACAACTAACAAACTAGCAATAGTAAACCCTTCACTATCAATACTTAGCTTAATCAAAAGACATTGAGTGACTGAGTGGATTTTTAAAAAATGAGCAGAGAAAAACATGACCTCAACTAAAGTGAGGGGAAAATCATTTGAGATTTAAGGGCACACATAAGCTTAAAATTAACGAATGGAGAAAAACAGTTCATGCAAATGGTAACCAAAAGAAAGCAGGAGTGGTTATACTTACATGAGATAACACTGACTTTAACTCAAAAACTGTCAAAAGAGACCAAGAAGCACATTACATAATGATTAGAGGAATAATCCATATGTTTACATAATAATATCTATGATATACCTAATATCAGAGCACATAATAGGTAAAGCACACCTTGACAGAACTGAGAGGAGAAATAGACAACAGTACAATAACAGTAAGAGATTTCAATTCTCCACTTTTGATGCTGGACAGAACTCTAGGCAGAAGATTAATAAGGAAACCAAGGACTTAACACCACAGGTAAAATGAGTCTAACAGACATATAGAGAACATTCCATCCAACAACAGTAGATACATATTCTTCCCAAATGCACACAGATATTTCTCCAAGGTAGATCATATGTCAGATTTACAAACCAAGTCTCAGCAAAATTAAGAAAACTGAAATTATACTAAATATATTTTCAGACCACAAAGAGATGAAACTGGAAACTAATATTAGGAGAAAAATTAAAAACTTCATAAAAACATAAAAATTACACAAAACATTCTTGAACAACAATATGTCAAAAGAAGAATTTTTTTAAAAAAATTATGTAATACTGCAATGCAGATGAAAACAAAGATACAATATACAAAAACTTATGGGATGCAGCAATAGTAATACTAAGAGGAAAGTACATAGTGATAAATGCATACATTAAAAACAAGAAGGAAGATTACAAATAAACAACTTAACTTTACACCTCTAGGAGTTAGAAAAAGAAGAACAAATCAAGCCCAAGTTTAGCTAGGCAAAAAAAAAAAAAAAAAAAAGGAAGAAAAAAAGAACATAACAAAGATTAGAGCAGAAATAAACAAAACAGAAAAATAATAGAAAGAAACTAATGAAACTAAGAATTGCCTTTTTTAAAAACAGATAACCAAAATTAACAAATTCTTAACTAGACTACTTAAGGGAAAAAAATAACAAGACTCAAATATATAAAATCATAATTGAAAGAAGAGGGTTTACAACTGATACCATTTAAAATAAAAAAGAACATGAAAGACTACTATGAACAATTAAGTGCCAATAAATTGGATAAACTAGAGGAAACTCATACATTTCTAGGAACATACAAACTACCAAAACTAAACCATGAAGAAATAGCCTAAACAGACCCATAACTAGTATGAAGATTGAACCAGTAATCAAAAATCTCCCAACCAAGAAAAGCCCAGGTCCAGATGGCTTCACAGGTAAATTCTACCAAACATGGAAATAATTAAGGCCAATCTTTCTCAAACTCGTTTAAAAAATTAAAAGGAGGAAACACTTCTAAACGATTTTTATGAGGCCAACATTACCCTGATACTAAAGCAGACAAATAAACACCACAGGAAAAGAAAACTATAGGCCAATATTCCTGATCAATATAGATGCAAAAACCCTCAACAAAATGTTAGCAAACAAAATTGAACAGCATATTCAAAGCATCATACGCCAAAACCAAGTGGAATTTAATATGTGAAAATAAATTAATATGATACACCGAATCAATGGAATAAAGGATAAAAATCACATGATTATCTCAATAGGTGCCGAGAATGTGCTGGACAAAATGTAATGCCCTTTCATAATACTCTCAACACAGTATTCCTTCTAAGAAAAGAAGGAAAATATATCAACATGAAAAAAGTCATACATGAAAAGCCTACAGCTAACATCATATATAATGGTTAAAAACTAAAAGTGTTTTTCTCTAAATTCAGTAACAAGTCAGAGATAGCTATTCTCACTCCTTCTATTTAAAGTAGTCCTGGAGGTTGTATAACAGCAAGAGAAATTAGACAAGAAAAAAAGTTTTAAAAGTATCCAAATTGGAAAGGAAGACACAAAATTATAACTGGAGACTATGTGATCTTGTATAGAAGAAATACCAAAGATTCCTTAAATAAATTAATAAACAAATTCTGTAAAGTTGCAGGATGAAAAACCAACATACAAAATTTAGTTGTGATTGTATATACTAACAATAAACTATCTTAACAAGAAATTAGAAAATCAATCTCATTTACAATAACATCAAAAAATTGAAATACTTGGAAATAAACTTAACTATAGAGGTGAAAAATTTTTACATTAAAAACTACAAAAGATTGATAAATGAAATTCAATAAGACCCAAACAAATAGAAAAACACCGCATTCTTGTGGATTGGAAGACAATATTGTTAAAATGTCCATACTACCCAAAATAATCTACAGCTTTAATGCAGTACCTATCAAAATCTCAAAGACTTTTTTACAGAAATAGAAAAAGAACACAATTCTACAATTCATGTAGAACCACAAAATACTAGGAATAGACCAATCAATCCTGAGAAACAATAAAGCTGGAGGTATCACACTTCTTGATTTCAAAATATTTTGTGAAGCCATAGTAATCAAAACAGTATGGTTCTAGCATTTAAAAAGGCACACAGACCAATGGAACAGAATAGAGAACCCAGAAATAAATTCACATACATAGTCAACTGATCTTCGACAAGGGTGCCAAGAATATACAATGGATAGCAGACACTCTTATCTGTCAGTGCTGTTGGGAAAAGTGGATATCCACATATAGAAGAATGAAATTGGACCCTTATTTTACACCATACACAAAACCAGCTCAAAATGGTTTAAAGACTTAAACAGAAGACCTGAGACTGTAAAACTTCTAGGAAAAAAAAAAAAGGAAAAAATCTTCATGAGAGTGATCTTGGCAATAATTTCATGGATGTGACACCAAAGGCACAGGCAACAGGTGGGGGCTATATCCAACTAAAAAGCATAGCAAAGGAATCTATCAATTGCACAAACAGGCAATGTAGGGAGTGGGAGAAAATATTTGCAAACCATATGTCCAATAAGGGTCAATGTCTAAAAATATTAATATGTAAGGAACTCGTACAACTCAATACCAAAAGAAATAATAACATGATTTCAAAATGGGCTAAAGACTTGAACAGCCATTTCTCCAAAGAAGGCATACAAATGGCCAACAGATATATGAAAAAAGGTTCATCAGCACTAATCACCAGGGAAATGCAAATTTAAACCACAATGAGATATCACCTCACATACTAGAAATGGGTATTACACAATTTTTAAAAAAATAAATACTTGTGAGGATGTGGGGCATTTGGAACCCTTGCTTACTACTGGTAGGAATGCAAAATGGTACAGCTGCTATGAAAAACAATATGGAGTTTCCTCAAAAAATAAGAAATAGAACTACTACATGATCCATAATCTCATTTCTGAGTATATATTCAGAAGAATTGAAGTCCGGATCTCAAAGAGATATAAGCACTTCCTTGTTCACTGCAGCACTATTCACAATAGCCAAGATGTGAAAACAACCTGAACACCCACTGATGGATGAGTGGCTAAAGACAACGTGGTGTGTGTGTATGACAGAATACTACTCGGAGTTACAAAAAGGAAACTCTGCAATATGCGACAGGATGGATGGGCCTTGAGGACTTCATGCTGAATAAAATAAGCTAGACACAGAAAGACAAATACTGCATGATCCCACTTACATGAGATATCTGAGTAGTCAAATTCATCAAAGCAAACACTGGTGGTTTACACTGGTCTAATAACACTAGACGGGTCTAGTAACTGGTGGCTACTAGAAGCTAAGATAAGTCGGGTAATATATAAGTCAGGTAAGGTATATTAGTCAGGGTTCTCCAGAGGGACAAAAGTAATAGGATATATGTGTACGTGAAAGGGAGTTTATTAGGGAGAGTTGGCTCACGTGATCACAGGGTGAAGTCCCATGATAGGCCGTCTGAAAGCTGGGGAAGAAAGAAGGCAGTAGGGTCTCAGTTCAAAAGCCTCAAAAGCATGGAAGCCTCCAGTCTGTGGCTGAAGGCCTGAGACCCAACCCCCTCACCAGCAAACCACTGGTGGAAGTCCCAGAGTCCAAAGGCCAGCGAACCTGAAGTCTGATGTCCAAAGGCAGGAAGCATCCAGCATGGGAGAACGATGAAAGCCGGGAGAACGATGAAAGCCAGAAGACGCAGCAAGGCAGCTTTTCCCACCTTCTTCCACCTACTTTGTTCTAGCCAGGCTGGCAGCCGAATGGATGGTGCCCACCCACCCACATTGAAGATGCGTCTTCCTCTCCCTTTTCACGGACTCAAATGTCGGTCTTCTCTGGCAACACCCTCACAGACACAAAGAGAAGCAGTACTTTACCAGCTATCTGGTTATCCTTTATTCCAATCCAGTAGACACCTAATATTAACCATCACATAAGAGAAAGGAAAATGGGGAGTTATTTATCAACATGCATAAAGTGTATATTCTCTCTCTCTATATATATGTGTGTGTGTGTGTGTGTGTGTGTGTGTGTGTGTATTCTCTCTTTCCTGCCTATTCCCTTCCCCTCCATTCTTTCAGTATGTTTAAATAATTTTCATGCACACATATCCATAAAACATATTATTACATGTTTTTTATTTACTATTATTTCCCCTGCTTCTTTTTGAGACTGTTTGTTAATTTATAAAACTTTTAACCTGTAATTATTTTTCCACTTACTTGAATTTACTAGTTTAAAGATAATGCATTTTATTCCCATTATTTTAAGGGCTACCTTTAAGATTTCAGTCTGCATGTACAGTTACATTCCTGGTGTTTAATAATTGCATTAAAGAAAATCAGCATATCCTGCCTGCTTCTGAAGATGAGGACCTTAGTAAAGCCTCATGTGCTCACAAACTTTCCCCTCAAAACATCCTCTCCTAGCGTCTCTTTGAATATTGTCATGTCATTGTGATCTAGAGCAAGGGTCAGCAATGTTCCTGTAAAGGGCCAAATGAAAACATTTTGGGCTTCAAAGGCCATGTGACTTCTATTCTAGCTATTCAACACTGCTGTGGAAACATGAAAATAGCCATAAACAATTGTAAAATGTATGAATGTGACTGTATTTCAATGAAACTTTATTTAGGAAAAGAAAGAAAAGCCAGATTTGGCCTGTGGCTTACAGTTTATTGAACCCCTTATTTATGAATTTTGATTCAGGTATTTGTAATGTGAAAATAATAATTATGTTTATGATTATAATAAATTTTTAGCATTGCCTTTATTTTACTGATTTCTTCTTTCACCTCTGCTGCTGAAAACCCATTTCTTTCACCTGGATTCATTAGCTTTTTTTTTTTTCACTGAATGCATCATTTAGGATCAAGGGCTCTGGGTGGTAAAAATCTGTCATTTCTTTTATGATTTAAAATGTTTATAATTTATCCTCCCTCTTAATTGATATGAAAGCTGGGTATAGAATTATAAGCTGGTTGTTTTCATTGCAATAGACCAGTATATTAGGGCATCTATTGCTGCTGCTAAGAAATCTGCTCAGTGTCGTTTCTTTGCAGGTAATCTAACTTTTCTCTCTGATCGTTTTAAAGATTTTCTATGACAGCCTACACATTTCCTCATTCTCATTACATCTAGGACTATACTGTAGTTTATTAATTTTTATATTTTACCTCTCTTGTTCAGCAGTCAATGAGGCTACCCCCCACCACCACATCATGAAAATCGATGTTTTTCCTTAATTCTGAAGAATTCTCAGCCATTATCTCCTGAAATATTTTTTCTCTCCCATTTTCTCTATGTCTTTCTTCAAGGACGCCTCTCTGTTGTGTAAGTGACACTCACGTGTGTATGAATTGTCTAGGCCTGCCACAGGCTGGCTAGCTTAAACAATAAATATTTACTTTCTCACAGATCTAGAGGCTGCAAGTCTGAGATTAAAATGTCAGCAGAGTTGGTTTCTTCTGAAGCCTTTCTCCTTGGCTTGTCGATGGCCATCTTCTCCCTGGGCCTCGTGGAAATCTGTGTCTTGATTTCCTCTTCTTATGAGAACACGGAGCGTATTGAACTAGGGCATTTCCTAATGGCCTCATTTTAACTTTGATTACCTCTTTGTAGATGTGATCTTCAAATACAGCCACTTTCTGAGGTACTGGGGGTTAGGACTTAAATTTACAAATTTGAGGTGGGGAGGATGCCTGGACACAGTCAGCCCTGACCGCAGGCAAGTGCGGAACCTGCCCCGCCGCCTGCCCCATGCCTTTCCCACTGCACGGATTTCATCTGTATTTGCACATTTTACCATTGGCGGTCCATAATGGCTTTCCTCCTGCTTTTAAGCATAGCTATATATTTTTAGTATTAAAGATATTTTCGTATGTCACAACATATTTCTTTATTCACTCTGCTCTGAATTAAAATGTATGATTTTATTTTTTCAATGAACATACAATTTTTGTATCTTATTCATTACTTTTTTAATAAATGGATTTTAATGGTGGCTGCATTCGTGTCACAGGGCTACCATCCTACACCACTACAAACTGGGTGGCTTAAAATAACAGAAATATATTCTCTCACAATTGTCAAGGCTAGAAGTCTAAAATCCAGGTGCTGGCAGGACGGTTCTGCCTCTGAAGTTCTAGGAAGAAATATTTCCTCGCCTCTTCCCAGTTTCTGCGGCTGCGGCAGTCCTTATCATCCTTCGGGTCACAGCTGCGTCGCTGCAGTCTCTGCCTCTGTCATCACTCAGCATTCTTTCCTGTGTGTGAGTCGGTATTCAAATTTCTCTCTTCTTATAAGGACACCAGTTACTGGATTAGGACCTACGTGAATCCAGTATGATTATGTCTACAAAGACCCTGTTTCCAAATAAAATCACGTACTGAGTTTCTGAGGTAGATGAATTTTGAGGAAATACTTTTCAACCCAATACAGCTATCTAGCATTCTCTACAATGGGGATGACTTATTTAATTGATTCATAAATGCTGGAAATATGGATTTCTTCTAGATTTTTTCCTTCTATTAATAACATGACAGTAAACAACCTTGTATAAGGGATTTTGTGTATGTTACTGATTATTTCCTTAGGATAAACTTCTGGTGGTGAAATTACTTGATTAATGCTGTTACTTTTAGATTTTGTATCCATCTATATCTCTTGGCATTTGCACACCCATGACATACATTTTTGGTGCTAAATAGAAAAGTTTTTTTTTCCACCTTGACTAGATCAAAACACACACACACACACACACACAGAGAGAGAGAGAGAGAGAGAGAGAGAGAGAGGGATATGTCTATTCAGTCCAGGGATCCATTTCTATTTTCAACATTAGCTGCTGAATTACTCCCACACCCACACTTCGTAATTATGTTGCCATTTTTCCAGGCTTCTGTCTGTCAATGGCACCTACATGACCAAAGTCAAGCAAATATGCAGCGAGTGCTCTGTGCAACAGGAAGTCCACTCCTAGACTCAGTCACCAGGACTGTCATCTCAGACCTAAGCTTTTCAACTGCCTGCCATCCAGCCTCTGAATGGCAAGAGTGATCTTTCTAAAGAACAGATCAGATAGAATCTACCTCTGAATATTAAAATAAATAAAAGGAACACATTGCCCAATTCCCTCTCCCACTCCAAATGATTTTTCCTTGTCCTTAAGATAAAAATCCATTTTATTAAACATAACTTTCAAGGCCTTTTATGACCTTGCCTCCCCCTGCCTGAGCAAAATAATAGCTTTATGATATGAGCCATAACCATTTTTGACTATTTACATTTCCCTGTTGTGGAGACCGATCTAGTTGTCCCTGGAGCTCACTGTGTTTTCCACTTTCATAACAAATTCACCATCCCTCCGTCTCACTCCCGGATCCCCCGACCTTGTGACATGGTGACAAAAGGAGCAATAGGAGAACCATGTTTGTTCAATATGCTTTTATTCTCTAGCACAGTTTAGAGGACCACAGGTACCTCCTGATCTGGGTTAGGCCAATAACCTCATTTCTAAGAATCTGAAATCAGCTGATTGCAATGATGAGCATGGCAACTCAGTTACTGTTGGCATTGGTTAATTTTTCACCGTGAGAACTGGGAAGTGATAAAAGCTTTTTCTCACTAGGGAGAAAAAGAAGGATGCAGTGAGGAGTAGAGGCAAGAGGTGGTGAGCAGGAGGACTGTCTGTATCCCTGCTGTACTCATGTCCCTGCTCCCAATGCATGATTGAGGCCACTCTGTTTCTGCCCGTAGAATCTATCCTGTCATCCTATATCCTTATTTTAAAATTCTCCTTTTTGTGTAAACTTATTCCAGTAGTCATTCTGCAGGAAAACAAAAAACAACCCAGCTAACTGATGTTGTTGCCGTATGCGCCACGTTCTCTTTCTCCTTGGGTTCTGTGCATGCTGGTCTCTGTGCTTGGGATTCTGTCTTCATCCAATATCCTTCATCACTATCCCAGTTTCACTCCTGTACTACCTACTTATTTTTGCATCTCAACTTAGACATGGCTTTATTTTAGATCTTTTCTTGACATTTTAAGATTGGTTAGGTTTCTCTCCACTGTGTTTTTATAGCACTTGTTTTCATCCTCTGTGAAGACACCTCGCAGTGATAAACAGAAAATGCAGCATGATGTACTGCCCAGCAACACAAAAGCTCTTTGTGGGGTTGTTTCACCCAAAATTGTCACAATACCTGGAACAAAGTGGTCTCTCAACAAAAATTATTGATGCAAATTGAATAACTCATTCGAGAAAGCTCACACATTTCCAAGCGACTGTATCTTAGATCTCATAATAATTTGGAACATTTTAACCCAGTAAGTTAGTCTGTTAGTAAGTAGCATTTTCTAGCTGTCTACATCTCTAGATGTACTGTTGGGGTGATTCAGGGTAAAACACGTATGAAAAGAGCTGTGCTGAAAGAGTAGAGCTGACAAGTAAGTATCCAGATGCTTTCCCTCTCTATGTTGTGCTCGTAAAGCCAAACAAATTCAAACTTCAAGCCCTGCCTTAGCCATCTCTAGCTTCCTTGATTATACATATACAATGGTATGGTTTGAACTGGGACCAAAGATTTCATAAAAGATTAAACAGAAAAAAAAGAAAAAGTTTTTAGTTTCTTGCTCCAAATTCCTCACAATATTCTGTCTTTATATTTCCCCTCTACCAGATATCACCTGCAGCGCCTAACACCATGCTTTGTAAATACTGGGGCCTTAATGGATGTTAATCTCAGAGACAAATGGGAGTTCTTATAATTTTGTTTTGTTTTTGAGAAGGAGTCTCGCTCTGTCACCCAGACTGGAGTGCAGTGGCGCTAGCTCTGCTCACTGCAACCTCTGCCTCCTGGGTTCAAGCCATTCTCCTGCCACAGCCTCTCGAGTAGCTGGGACTACAGGTGCCCGCCACCATGCTTGGCTAATATTTTGTATTTTTAGGAGAGACAGGGTTTCACCATGTTGGCCAGGCTGGTCTCGAACTCCTGACCTCAAGTGATCTGCTTGCCCCAGCCTCCCAAAGTGCTGGAATTACAGGCATGAGCCACCACACCTAGCCTAAATATTTTTAAAGTGTCTTCAAAGC
>NW_012114455.1:8079056-8129762 GCF_000951035.1 Colobus angolensis palliatus | reverse complement strand
TTGTATTTTTAGGAGAGACAGGGTTTCACCATGTTGGCCAGGCTGGTCTCGAACTCCTGACCTCAAGTGATCTGCTTGCCCCAGCCTCCCAAAATACTGGGATTACAGGCTTGAGCCACCGTGCCCAGCCAGATGTTTAAAAATTGGAGTCGCTAAACAGGTCTAGGTAATACGATCAAAGAAGTAAAAGCAGAAGACACATTGGTTTTCTATATATCTATAGAACTAAATGCAAAGAGAGCTTCTTGTAAGCATTGGGAACTGTCAATTGCAGACTGGGGTGGTTTGAGGGCCACCGGAGAATTCTATTTAGCTGTAGTCAATGTCAAGCCTGATACATGGTTGAGTCCACATGAGGGTCTGAGCAGGAAAGCTGCTAAGGCAGGAGTCTAGGAGTGGGCTTTGGAGATGCTGGTCCCTGTGGATCCATTCATGCAGTGGAGTCATGTGAAAGCTAACGGTTGGGAGAAGGTCAAATCTGAATACGCATGATTCCCAAATTAACATTCAAGTTCAATTAGTAGCCAGAACTTGGTCCAGGTGTGGGAATTTCTGTGAAGTCACCAGCAGATTTGAAAGGCACACACTGGGCAAACGGCCCAAGTTGAGAAGCTGAGCGTGAGCGTAGGTGTTTGGAAATATTGACCATATTGTAAAAGGGATCCATGGGTTAGAGTAGGATCTGGGAAGAAAAGGAGAAGATAACCTAGAGAGGTTCCTAGAGGCAGAAACATTTTGTGGGAGATGCCTACGTGATGCTTCCTATTTTTGTTTTTTAAGGGTGCAAGTCTGACAGATTGTAGAGATGCCGTTATGATTATTTAATAACAGAAGACTTTTACAGTTCTTAAAGCCATTTCACTTATCGCTTCTTGTTGGACTGTCACCACAACATAACAAGATGAGATTTGCCGTTGTTGTTCCCTTTTCGCAGATGGGGAAAGAGAAGTTCCCCAATAAGGAATGGCATTCCCATGACCCTATTAATAAGATGAGGAGGCAAGAGTACAATGTGTCTTTTGACTCTGATTTACGTGTTTTCTGTCTACCATACCCTGTTGACTTTGTCCAGTCTCCAGGACTGTGAAACCTACTGCGCTTTCCTAGCATGTTTAACACAGCATATAAAACACACCCACAGAGACTAGAATTGCTGCTTTTTTTTTTTTTAACACTGTGGAATGCATAATGCATGCACACAAGGGAACACTCCCTTAGGAGCAGTGCAGATGAATGCCTTCACATCACATCATTTTGGAAGCCTACTTCCTGAGCGCCCGTCACACTCATTAGAGAACCTTAGGGGGTACAGTAGGATTACTTCCTCAGTATAATCAGTTTATGCGGAGCTTCTGAAATGGCAACCTCCACTAGTCAGTTAGTGAACAGTATTTACTGAGCCCTTCTTGCATAAGAAAACCTATGAAGAGATTCAGAAGAAATAAGAGACGTGTTCTCTGATTGCTGAGAACTGACAATCTGGGAAGAATCACCAAAACATGCCCCTCTGGTAGAGTGGTGTTAAAGTGTGCTGTGATGGAAGGAAGGGGTTGGGTCTCCCAGCGTGGCTCCAGTAGTCGCTGGACACTCTCAAGTGCCACCTCAGCAGGAGCTGTGTCTCTCGCGAATTTCATTTCATAAGATAATTGAGTAATAGAAGGAGAGGATCTTGGCTTTTGGAGACTTTATTGCTTAAAAACCAAGGGCCACAATGGCCACAGGGTGACCAGGCCAAGAGAGCCCCACACTCATGATCAATCGGGAGAGCAGGCGTCACTGAACCAGAACGTCATCAACTTTCCATGTGATTTTTGTCAGATGGCTTCAGCCTCACTTTTCTCACCCATAAAAGGGACCAGTGGGTTGATGTTCTTCAGGGATGCAACGCTGAGAGTCCCTGTCTTCACATGGCAGTGGTTGACCAGTGTGTTGCCCAGGGCATAGCTATCTGGAAGCAGCAGCATTCTGGGGCAAAATCAGCATTTTGGAGGTACATCTTGCAACATCTCCTCCACCTCCACCAAAAAAGTTTCCTTGATTACAAAAATGCTGTCAGTGAAGTTTTTCTGTTTGTTTTTTTGTTTTGTTTTTCTTTCTTTTTATAATGCAAAAGGGGACAATAATACATAAGTATTTTCAAAGAAACCTGTAAAAATGGCTTCTGCAGATCCCCTTCATAGAGGGTATGTGGACACTGAAAGGAAATTTCTTCAGTCAAGTGAGTCTAATTATGGCAGGAAAAGGTGAAATTAAAAATAGTTGAGGCAAAATTTGTATAACATAAAATTAACCAAGTAAAAATGAACACTTAGTATAGTCACATTTAGTACATTCACAGTGTTGGGCAACGACCACCTCTATCTAGTTGCAAAACATTTCCACCAGCCAGTGCAAAAACCCATTCCCATGAAGAAGCTTCTCCCCAAAGAGAAGGTGAATTGTGCAAGAGTCAACAGCAACAAACCCAGAGACATTCGGGGAGAGGTAAGGCACCCAAATACAGAAACATACACACACCCCTCCCTCACTCACACTTACAGATGCAAATTTAACACGGAGTCTTTATACTCTAAGTATCACAGCATTGTCTTGTCCCACAGCATAACAGAGTGCTAATAAGCAGACACTCTGAGATCAAACTCCCTGGCTACAGATCCTGCGTCCAGTATTGACTGGCTGCATAAGCCTCATCTCTAGCGTGAGGGTAATAACATATACCTCAGGGGTGTTAATGACGGCTTAAAGTAATAATGTGCATAAGCATTTATCTTAATGAACAAAAACAAAATGAGCTATGACCAGCAAAAGGTGGACTGTGTGCCACTGAAGAGGAGAGGTAGGTGTTTTCTCTATATTACTGAAAAGCAGCAAAGTGAATACAGCACATAACAAGGTTTATGGAGTGACATTGCCTGTTAATGTCTCACTGCCCTCTATCTACACTTGTGGAGCTCAGTGTACATTCAGAGACTCTAGAGGAATTTTCGGTATATACATCAGTATACATCACTGGTGGCATTTGAGCTTTGCCTGTTTTCTATTTTAATGTTAGCCAATTTGTTTAAATTTGCTCAGCCTGAGTCAAGTTATTAGCCCTCTGATGAAATGCACCCCACAACCCAAAGGTCTGCCAGATAGCATCGTTCTGCTTGGATAACTTCCGGCCAGGACCCACCCACATCAGAAGTTCCTGCTGTGTAGATCATGGTTTCCTTCCTCTCAGTTCTCTTTATTTCTGCCGTATATGTCCTCAGGCACACTGGGGTATTTAACAGACAGATAATCTTGAGATGTAACCTATATATAAATCAGAAATAGTATGGGCATATAGTTCTGGCTCTGCCATCAATTGCAGTTCTGCTTTTTAATTCTAACTCAGAGCTTGTTTTCAGTTGTTCTGGACTAGTAGAAAACACATTTCTTCAGTTTGGTTCACAGATTCCCTCTTAGTCATAAAAATGTCAAGAGCCACTCTATTTGAAGCTACCCGAATGCCAACAAATGACTCCTCTGGGTTATACCCCTGATTTTTTCATACTAGACTTTTTTTTTTTCTGAGATCCCTGCTATCCAAATAGTGCTTTATGGGAGACCTATGTGCCTCTACTTTTTGAATCTATCATTTTTCTTGAGGCTTTAAGTAATTACAGATCTTGCTCTGAAAACATCAATTTCTAGTGCTTCAGTTCTTTAATTTGACGGGACCTGTGTTGCCAGGCCCTCGTTTTGGAGTGCTAATCACCTGTTCTCAAACAAGAACACATATTACAACTCAAATAAATGCCTCTCTGACTCTGCTCAGTCAGTGCTTTCAACTTGTGCATGACTAGGGAGAAAGGAAATCTATTGCAAACTCCTTCAAGAATTCTCTTTAACCCTGGAAGCCTTCGGTTTGGTCTGATACAAGTCTGACCCTTTTGTAACTCTCCTTCTGTCAAAGAATTGCTGAGAATGTGGCTGTATGGACACTAGGCTAGAGGCTCCACAGCCTAGAAAGTTCAACTGGAAAGGTAAATCTGCTGCAAACTGGATCATAATTTGGTTTAAACATTAACGTCAACACATTTATTTGGCTACTCACGGGCCTGCTCTCCTGTGCTGCCATTGTCCACTGAGTTACACGTGGTGTTTAACAGTTGTATCTCTTTCTAAGTGAGCTCATGATTCAGAATTTAAATTCACAGAAATGATTAAGTACGACATGAATTCCTTTTACAGTGAAGCCCTAAACTTGAGTGATTTTCACAGTGGATTGGAGCACCAGCCATGTGGTCCACCAGCATCGTGTGCTAATGAATCTCAGCTACTGGCCAGCAACAGGCATTTATTGAGGGCCTCTTGTCCCAGGCACTGGCCAAGGCCCTGAAAAGACCACACCCTCAAGGAGCCCACACCGAGTGGGGATGGCAGACAAATATGGCATCAGGGGCACATGTGAGAGCAGAGCAGCCGATGAGTCAGTGGAGACAGGCAGGGGCCAACTGGAAAGACTTTTATCATACTAAAGAGCATATAGAGGAGATGAGGACCCAGTAAAGGATTTTAAGAAGCACAACTTAATAGTGGCTTATAAATAGTGCTTTCTCATCCATGGGGAAGATGGAGTAGAGGCATCTCGAGGCAGCAAGCCAGGTAGGAGATAGTTGGGGTTAGTTCACTGAAGATGGGGTAAGAGCCCCAATGACGATCATCATAGTGAAGATGAAGTGGAAAGGGGACACACATGTCATTTCAGATAATGAATGTTGTTAAGAAGTAGTGAACTTTTGAGTGTTCATATTAAGTCAGAAGAAGTCTAAATTGACTTCCAAGTTTCAGATTTCAGTGAGAAGGGCCTGGAACCACAAAAATTCTAGGAGATAATGTCAGAAAAACTCTTCTAGACACTGGCTTATGCAAAGTCTTCATGACCGAGACCCCAAAGGCAAATGCAAGAAAAACAAAGATAAATAGATAGAACTTGATTAAATGAAACAGCTTCTGCACAGCAAAAGAAATAATCAGCAGAGTTAACAGACAACCCACAGAGTGGGAGAAAATCTTCACAATGTATACATCTGACAAACAACTAATATCCTGAATGTACAAAGAACTCAAACAAATCAGCAAGGAAAAAACAATCCCATCAAAAAGTGGGCTAAGAACTTGAATAGACAGTTCTCAAAGGAAGATATACAAATGGCCAACAAGCATATGGAAAAATGCTCCACATCACTAATGATCAGGGAAATGCAAATCAAAACCACAATGTGATACCACCTTACTCCTGCAAGAATGGCCATAATCAAAAAATCTTATGTTCTCAATCACAAATGGGAGCTAAGCTATGAGAACGCAAAGACGTATGAATGATGCAATGGACTTTGGGGGCTTGTGGGAAAGTGTGGGGGCCAGGTGAGGGATAAAAGACTACACACTGGGTACTGTGTACACTGCTTGGGTGATGGATGCACCAAAATCTCAGAAATCATCACTAAAGAACTTGTTCATATAATCAAACACTGCCTGTTACCCAAAAATGTATCGAAATAAAAAATAAGTTTCAAAAATAAGTAATTAGATATTGGGGTGGGTGGAAAACAGTATTAGATTTTGATTTTTGATATTACTAAGAATTTGATATAACTGTGAGACCTGTAACTTTATAGACACATGGGAAAAGATAACCAAGTCCTGAAAGCTGCATGTGTGGAGTCACAATTATTGACCCCAAGTCATGGTAGAGATTTCTATTACCTAGGGAATGGCAAAAATGGAAGATCTGAGAACAATGGTAATATTGGCATTGACATTTTAGTCTTTCCCACAATAGGCACATACAAAGCATCAATTGATTAAAATCTATATTTTATACATGTATATTTTTGGGAAATGACACTAACTTCACATAAATTTTTTACTCACATAGAGTGAGGCTATAGGTAAATCATAGCTTTTATATAAAGTGAGGGATACTTGTAAAACATTCTTTCCTGAAGCTTCAACGCCTCTTAAATGGCTCCAATCAAAGGTCACAGTCTGGTTTTAAAACCAGGAGGCATGTGCTGTCTTCTGTGGCTTTTAGCACAAACTTCAGAGCTGCAGCCAAGGATGAGAGTGGCACTAGGAGAAACAGGACATTTATCCCTCCAGGTGGTCATATATTGTTGTTTCCATTTTGTCTTATCTTCTTGAAATAATCTCTTCTCTCTTTACGAGTTGACATATGGGGTGAAGTTTCCCTCATGTGTTAATATAATCTCTGAAGGAGTAGAGTTCCCTTTTATTCCGTTTTTATTAATTTGTTTCTCATAATTCCAGTGATGTGTTTGGGGTGGAAAAAAATTGAAGAGAGAAAAGAAAAAGAAGTACTAATAAAAAGCAGAATGCCCCCCAGCGGCAAGCTGATGGCGTCCAGAGGTTGCAGATAATGGATTAGCTTTTACCTATTTCCATAGCAACAGCTTAGCTGCTCTTAAACACGTCTTTAAAAGCTTCTGATAAATGTATCCTGTGACCCTGAAAACTTTTCCATCTCCCTCCTGACTTTTTTCATCTTCCACCCCTCCTTTTCCCTTTTGCCCCACGAAAACATCAATTATTACCCATAACCTTGTAGCATTTGCTTGGTTTTCTCCAGACCTGCTTCCTTTAAGGGCCCAGGATAGATCTGGCAGTGGGAGACTGAGAACACTGCATGCTCTCCTTCCTCCCTTTGGCGCCCCTCTCTCTCTTTCCCCTCCCCTTCTTGCTTCTCTTTCCCTCTCACTCTTTTCTTCTTTGTCCTTTTTCTCTCTCCCCTTGCCTCTTTCTTATTGTTTTTAGTCTGTTCTTTCTCCCATTTCTCAAACTAAATAGACATGGAAATCATCATTCTATGGATCACTGATTGGAACTGAATTGGCGATTCCCAATAAAATAGTTGAAAATATTAACTGAGCACTTGCTGGTGGTCAGCCATGAGCTGTGCTCTGGTTGGGATAGGGGGGCACGTGAATGGAAGAACATCAAGAGTCTAAAAGAGTGCCCTTGCCCATATCACCCACATAGAAATCAAGATTCTGGCTGAAAAAATTGAACACTCAACAATTATGCAGTCACCAACATGATCAGGGTAAAGAATAGGTTAGGATTGTAAAGACAGGACTTTTGTTCCTGGCAGTCACTACTATGGCATTTAGAATGATCACTTATGGTTAGATCAGCTGTGTTTACATTTTAATCTGTTAAATGAGGAGAATACAATAATTAAAAAGGTAATATGAGAATACAAAACTCAAACAGGATCGTTCATATAGATGAACTTGTGTTCCACAGAGGTCAACTTGTTGTTCTTGTTATTGGCTTAATATCCACAAGAAGATGAAGACGAAGAAGAAGAAAGAAGAAGAGGAGGAGGAGGAGGGGAACAGGTGGTGAGGAGGAGGAGTAGGAGGGGAAGAGGAGGAGGGGAGGAGGAGAAGGTGAAGGCTAAGAAGAGGAGGAGGAGGAGGAAGAGGAAGAAGGAGAAGGAGAAGAATAAAAAGAAGAAGAAGAGGAGGAGAAAGAAAATCAGGATCCTCACAAAAGTTTTTATGGGCCGGGTGTGGTGGCTCATGCCTGTAATTCCAGCACTTTGGGAGGCCGAGGCAGGCGGATCACGAGGTCAGGAGATCGAGACCATCCTGGTTAACACGGTGAAACCCCGTCTCTACTAAAAATACACAAAATTAGCGGGTTGTGGCGGCAGGTGCCCGTAGACACAGCTACTCAGGAGGCTGAGGCAGGAGAATGGTGTGAACCAGCGAGGCGGAGCTTGCAGCGAGCCGGGATCACATCATTGCAGTCCTGCCTGGGCCAAAGAGCGAGACTCCGTCTCAAAAAAAAAAAAGAAAAAAGAAAAAAAAGAAAGTTTTTATGGAGAAGGGGAAAACTGAAGCTGAGTATGAAGCGATGAAGGTCTAAATACGGGAAAGGGAGAAAGAACTCTCCTCTTAGGGAAGCAGAAAGAGGCTGGTACCCATTCTTCACTGCATCTCCTCTAACTACTCACATCCCTACACATAGTAGGGACTAAGTAACACTGCGTGTGGATGTGTGAGCATGTGTGTTTTCCTTTTTGTCTCATTTGTTCCACCAGATAGAAGACTGCTTTTTCAAAAGACGAGTAAGTGGAGATTTTAAAATAAATTAAAGTACATTATCTGTAAATATCTCTAAAAGACCACAATATTGCGTCTTCTGCGGAGGTTTTTCTGACTCCCCGGGTGCCCGTCCACCCCTGTTAGTTTGCCTATCACCCTGGGTGTACTTAATCACCTTCTCGTGCAAATAGTGCAGCTCAGTGCGGGTGTTGAACCCTGTTCGTCTTCATTACTTCAGTGCCTGGCAAAGTGCCTAGAATACAGGGGGGTGCTCAATGAGTGTTTTTTGAATAAAGACACAATTTAATGAGTGTCGTGAATCAGGCAAGGTTAACTAAGAAAGCTTTCTTGAAGAGGTGGACTTTGGAATGGATTGTTAACAAAGGAAAGGATGGGATTCAAATAGGCATGAATTTGAATTCATGGACAGCCCGCCAAAGATGTCATGGTAGCCCGGGCATCCTCGAGCATCCCATTTTCCAGAGCAGGGGTGTTGGGCGCCAGGGACGGCATCCTGTGACAAGACTTCACCGACAGAGTGAGGCTTCTCTCTTTCCAACCGCAGGCTTAATCAAGGAAGAAAGAAAACCAAGTCATAATATCCTAATTCTCAACTGAGTGTACAGAAATGCCTCTTTCACTTAAATCTAAGGGATGTGATACCTCTGCCTCCCTCTGTGACTGAGGAGAAAGGACCTTGGAATCCACCGCTGCCAGTCGGCTCTGGGTACAAAATCTAAATTGGTTTCCGGCTCCCACGGACATCATCTGGCACTTTCCCTGAGCACTGTATTTAATAACAACAGTTGCAAAGGCAATAACAGAGGTAAAAAATGGTATTGTTATTTTATTATTACTTTGTCTCCATTCTTTTCATAGATACCCAGTCAACTCTAGTAAGAATAAGTTTTTTTTTTTTGTAATATCCTGCTCCATAAAATCAGTTTCACACATAAAATCGGAAATTCATTTTCAGCCATGAACACAGGCCTAAGTACACATATATTTTGTGAGAAAGAGTCAGAACTCTCTTCCTTGTGGGTTTCAAGATGGTAAAATTCCAGGTTCAGGGTAGTTTAGAAGACAAAGTGGAGTTTAATATCCACCTAGGAGGTCCAACTAGAGTCACAGTTCTCTTTTCCTGCAGTACTTGGTGCAGGTAAGTGTAATATCAGGAGTAGGTTTGGAGAGGAAGTGGAGGCTATAACAGCCATCATATAGCAGAGATTACAGTGTGCACCAGGCCAGCCGAGGGTGGGTTTTCTGGAAGGAGAAAGTGGCAGCCTCTCTGATCTCCTCTTAATGCAGTGGGAAATGTATGCTGTGAACTTTACGTCTGTTTGCATGAATTGGAAGACCTGTTTCACTCCCATGTTCCTAGGAAGTTTCTGTAAGCTGCCAGAAGCTACTTGATGAGCTGAGATCGCACACACGCTCCTGTTTGTGTGACCTTGGGAAAGTGTCTTCTCTCTGGACCCCAATTTCCTCATTTGTAGGATGAGGAGGTTGTGTCATGAGGCAAATTCTAATGTCTCTTATAGCTCTAAAATTTTATGATTCCATAATTAGAAGCAAACCTCCTGAATGTTTTGAAGATCTTTGGGTAGGCTTGCCATTCCAGCAGAAAAAAATCAAGTAAGATAGACTCTTGTTTCTTATAAATGATCTTAAGTCCATTTTAGAATTAATATGTTCTGGTTCCCTTACTATAAAGAACACCAATTTTTGGTTGGGCACAGTGGCTCACAATTGTGATCCCAACACTTTGGGAGGCCAAGGCAGGAGGATTGCTTGAACCCAGAAGTTTGAGACCAGCCTGGGCAACATAGCAATATCCTGTCTCTACAGATTTTTTTTTCTAAATTGTCTAGGTGTGTTCATGCACACCTGTAGACCCAGCTATTTCGGAGGCTGAGGCAGGAGGATTACTTGAGCCCAGGAGGTCAAGGCTGCAGTGGACTGTGATCACACCACTTCACTCTAGCCTAGGTGACAGAAGGAAACCCAGTCTCAAAAAAAAAAAAAAAAAAAAATCCAAAATATTTATTAAAACAAGAAATATTTTGATACAATCCTTTGAAGTTATTTATACTCTCTTTGTAAAGAGATATACAGATCTCTTTGTTGATCTCACTTCACAAGTGCTCTGTGACACACAGGTGCAGAGTTCATGTTAAGATCACAAAAGCCATTATTTTTTCAGACCAGTGCTGCATGGGCCCAGACTTCTGATTAATAGTGAGCAAAATGGATGAGGGGGCATGGTTGCTCACTCTCTCATCCTCAGAAGTCTATGTGCCTTCATTCTTACCCTCCTTTCTTCAGGCTTGAGGGTTTGTCAAGCCATTCCAGAGACTGAAAAACCTCTGAAAATAAATCTAAATTAATTTAGCTTGGCTGGTTCCCCTTTGATATGGTTTGGCTGTGACCCCACCCAAATCTCATCTTGAATTGCAGCTCCCATAACTCCCACGTCTTGTGGGAGGGATCTGGTGGGAGATAATTGAATTATGGTAGCAGTTTCTCCCATATTGTTCTTGTGGTAGTGAATAAGTCTCATGGGATCTGATGGTTTTATAAGGAGAAACCCCTTTCATAAGTCTCATGGGATCTGATGGTTT
This sequence comes from Colobus angolensis palliatus, assembly GCF_000951035.1. NCBI lineage: Eukaryota > Metazoa > Chordata > Mammalia > Primates > Cercopithecidae > Colobus > Colobus angolensis. The sequence continues at coordinate 8,119,039 of NW_012114455.1, read as the reverse complement.
TATAAGGAGAAATCCCTTTCACTTGGTTCTCATTCTCTCTCATCTGCTGCCATGTTTTCATTCTCTCTCAACTGCTGCCATGTAAGATGTGCCTTTTGCCTTCTGCCATGATTGCAAGGCCTCCCCAGCCATGTGGAACTGAGTCTATTAAACCTTGTTTTCTTTATAGATCACCTAGTCTTGAGTCTGTCTTTATCAACAGCATGAAAACAGACTAATACACCCTTAATCAAAAACATTCTTGTTTCTCTCTGAGAAATCTAACAGACTTAGCAGACATGACTTTCCCTTGTGGTTGCAGCATCCTTCCCCTGCTCTCTCAGAGGGAATCATGCTGGTCTTCATCATGCAGTGGTCCTGCCGTTTTCCCATGGATCACTTGACATTATGGACTCTCTAAGCGTGCATCCTAAGGACTTTTTAGGAAAGTGTTCTCATCAGAGAAAACACCCCAAACAAAAACTTTCAGAAATTCTAAGTCTCAGATCTAGGTCTGTCTAACCATAGAGTTAATTAAAACAAAACAAAACAAAAACAAAACAAACAAAAAAAACAACAACACAAAACAAAACCAAACAAACAAAAAAACTTTACCCCATACCCATGGCTTTTATTTACTTCTTATTTTCCGTGGATGCTATTTGCAATGAAAGAAAAGCTCTGTGAGTTAATAACATGAACACATAGAAAGAGCCTTCATAGGGTCCTCCTTTGTATTAGGCAAAGTCCTAAGCTAAGGCTCAGAACATTGGAAAGCCTAGTGAATTGCAAACCTCAATGTGAGAGTGAAAGCTCTGGCCTGGTAGAGTGGAGACAGGACACCACGAGCTGAGACACCCCAACAGGTGGGGTGGTGCCTGCAGAGCTGAGAGCGTCCCCACTGTCCTCAGCAAAGCTCATCCAGGCCAATTTTGTTTGTGATCAGTCGCGGCTCTTCTGACAAAGGGAGGATTTACAGGGGTGCCCAGGAGCTAGCTGACTTCTGAACGCTTTGGCAAAAACTTGTTGGAAATGGTTTCATTTGCTCCTGCCCTGAGACCCATTCTGCCCCTGACAGACTTTGATTTGACACAGTGTGGAAGGGTAAATACCAGGCTTGTGGCAGGGGCTGAGGCCTTTAGGGTGACATGGGAGCCAACTAAAGATTTTGTAGTTTTGGCCTAGAGTCGGCACTCAAATAAAAACCAGATAAACTTTATAAACACAGTTTGATGACTATGGAACAGCAGACTGACATGGGGTGAAGGAAATCGGAATTTGCCTGATAATTTGTTAGTCAGAGGGGTAGAGGGGAGCAGTTTCATCCTCATGTTTAATAATCTAAATCTCAGGTCTCAGCGTGTTCTCCTTTGCTCTAACCTCTGCAGGCCCCAGCAATTTCCAGGTGGGCAGAGTATTTCCCAGAAAGGTCCCTGGCAGGCGGGCTTTCATTGACCAGCTCCCCATAATCCTGGGGTTCAGCAAAGATGATAAGGGTACAACATTGGGAGAGAAGGGAAGGAGGCTTTGACTCATGGTTTCCAAATTAATATCTTTTCTCTTCTTATTTTGCATTCAAAACCAAACACAGTAGATCCAATTCAGCTTCAGGCACTTTCATCTGTGAAGTCAGATTGGCAGAGTTTGGGAAGGGAGAATATGGGGGAATCCGGGGAAAATGTACAGGGATGCATTATTCATTCTGCATTATCAGATAATGAGATGTTCCAAATGAGTGAATCTTCTAGATAACTGAATCTTCCTTTCTAAACATTCAAACTTCCTCTATATTTTAGAATATATTTATGTATTTTGTTAAAAGTGCATTATAAGCATCTCTGCCTAGAATACCTGATTATAATTAACCATATCTTGCCTACTTATCCTGTTTTAAAGAGAAATTAGTTTTATTTCTCTGCCTCACAGAGATGCACTCAGGTATGTCCTTCCATGGCCCGGCAGTTCCAAGCTCTTTCTCCTGGTGTGCGTGCACACTCTTCTTTGTGGGGGTCACTTGTTGGTACACTGGGGCCGATAGCGTGCTCTCCTTTTCTTTTTCTAATCTTTTGAACACATCGACTTAGGAATAAATGGTTGTTTCCAGGGAAAGGCAAATAGCCATGCCCATTAAATCAGCACCGTTATTTCCTACATGATTCTAAGTCCAGATCCATAAGCCATGATTCTCCATCTGTTAAGTGAGGACGCTGTGCTTGGTACCTGGGATGATAAAAAGTGCCCTTGAGTGGTTGTCCCCCCTTATGGGAGATGACTGATGCTTCCCATTTATCAGGGTTGTCATTTGGGTAAAGACCATAAGTTGAATTCATTGTGTGAAGCGCATCAATAGAGGAAAGCACAGGGTGGAGAATAAGAACAGTGTTTAATTTGGCCGGTTGCGGTGTCTCACGCCTGTAATCCCAGCACTTTGGGAGGCCGAGATGGGCGGATCACGAGGTCAGGAGATCGAGCCCATCCTGGCTAACACAGTGAAACCCCATCTCTACTAAAAATACAAAAAATTAGCCGGGCGTGGTGGCGGGTGCCTGTAGTCCCAGCTACTCGGAGGCTGAGGCAGGAGAATCGCGTGAACCCGGGAGGCAGAGCTTGCAGTGAGCGGAGATCACGCCACTGCACTCCAGCCTGGGCAACAGAGCGAGACTCCATCTCAAAATAAAATAAAATAAAATAAAAAGAATAGTGTTTAATTCAGTTTGACTAGAGAGGGTTCAGGAGGCTTTAGATAGGAAATGATACCTAAAAGGGGTTTAACAGGATGAATAGGAGTTTTCTAAGTGGAAAGAAAGAAGATAAATATGTTCTAGACACAGGGGATAATAGCTATGTCCATAAGTTTAGGAATGCTAAAGATTATCCCCATATGTCTCTGAGAAATAAACACATGGGTTGGGTGATGGTATTATTTGTTGCATTCAAAAAACTTCAAACAAAACAAAGAAACAACAGCAACAAAACTTCTTGTTTTGTGAAAATAAAAGCAAGTGACTGAAGTTGCTACTCAGTACCAACCTACACATAAATATGGGGAATGCTGGAGAAGGAAAGAGGTATCAACTCCGTAAAGGAAGAACATTTTCACTTTTCAGTGTCCTGTTTCCTTCTCTGGTGGCAAAGTCTGTCACATGAATGGAAGAGAGGTCTTGTGTAATGTCTTACCAGTGTTAACAAGGGTGCACCATGCTGCTCGTTTTATTTATTGATTTATTTTAATAAAGTGGTTTTCAAAAGGTAGTTCCCAAAATGGCAGCATCAGCATTACTTGGGAACATAGAAATGGAAATAACCTTACTGTTCAATTCTCACCTATGAGTGAGAACATGCGGTGTTTGGTTTTCTGTTCTTGCGATAGTTTGCTGAGAATGATGGCTTCCAGCTGCATCCATGTCCCTACAAAGGACACAAACTCATCCTTTTTTATGGCTGCATAGTATTCCATGGTGTATATGTGCCACATTTTCTTAATCCAGTCTGTCACTGATGGACATTTGGGTTGATTCCAAGTCTTTGCTATTGTGAATAGTGCCACAATAAACATACGTGTGCGTGTGTCTTTATAGCAGCATGACTTATAATCCTTTGGGTACATCCCCAGTAATGGGATGGCTGGGTCAAATGGTATTTCTAGTTCTAGATCCTTGAGATCACTTGGAAACAGGGAGGGGAACATCACACACCGGGTCCTATTGTGGGGAGGGGGAATGTGGGAGGGATAGCCTTAGGAGATATACCTAATGTAAATGACGAGTTGATGGGTGCAGCACACCACATGGCACATGTATACAGATGTAACAGACCTGCATGTTGTGCACATGTACCCTGGAACTTAAAGTATAATAAAAAAAAAAAGAAAGAAAAGAAATGGAAATAACCAGGCCCCACTAAAAACCTACTAAAGTTAGAAACTGGGGCAGGGCCTTGTCATCTGGTTTTACAGCTCTTCTGGTGACTGAGATGCTCACTCACATTTGCGAACCAGTGCTCTGACAACATAGAGAATGGGACCCAGACTCAGATGGAAACCCTGACAAATCAAAATCGGAATTGAGGAGAGCACAGACAAAGATATTTGTTGCCACTCTGTAACTGCCCAATGGGTTCACCCTGCCCACTGTCTAGACAGAGCCAATTTATCAAGACAGGGGAATTGCAATAGAGAAAGAGTAATTCACACAGAGCTGGCTGTGCAGGAAACCAGAGTTTTATTATTACTCAAATCGGTCTCCTCAGGCATTCGGGGATGAGAGTTTTTAAGGATAATTTGGTGGGTGGGAGAAGGCCAGTGAGTTGAGAGTGCTGATAAGTTGGGTCAAAGATGAAATCATAGGAAATTAAAACTGTCTTTTTGTGCTGAGTCATTCCTGGGTGGAGGTGCCACAAGATCAGATGAGCCAGCTAATCAGTCTGGGTGGTGCCAGCTGATCCATCAAATGCAGGGTCTGCAAAATATCTAAAGCACTGATCTTAAGAGCAATTTAGGGAGGGTCAGAATCTTGTAGCCTCCAGTTGTACGACTCATAAACTGTAATTTCTAATCTTGTGGCTAATTTGTTAGTACTACAAAGGCAGTCTAGTCCCCAGGCAAGAAGGGGATTTGCCCTGGGAAAGGCCTGTTATCATCTTTGTTTTCAACTATAAATGATCAACTAAGCCCCTCCCCAAGTTAGTTCAGCCTATGCCCAGGCATGAACAAGGACAGCTTGGAGGTTAGAAGCCAGATGGGGTTGCTTAGGTTAGATCTCTTTCACTGTCTTAATTACAATTTTGCAATGGTGGTTTCAACTCCACCTTATTTCCTAATTCTAGCGTACATGGCCTGGCTGACCAACCACAGCGGGGCACAGACAGCTTCTTAGGTAGACCTCATGTTGCTGGGGTGGCCTTGGTTCTGAAAGTTCAAGACAGGGGAATTGCAATAGAGAAAGAGTAACTCACACAGAACTTTATTTTGTGCTTCACTGAGAAAGGGCCCATCTCTTTGGAAGGCTCAGGGTAAGGCGCTTCCAGGAAACAGACATGGAAATTCAGTGGTGCTTTACTGATTTGTAAATGAGCTAGATTCACTGCATGATAGCCCAGGAGTTCCTCCATTGGTCCATCTCCTTCCCATCCAAAGTCTAAATCAAAAAATAAATTTTAACTAGAAAGTAGCAGAATTCAGGCAAAGGGGACATCATGGTCCTGTTCAAATGTTTCCTAGCATGCACATATTATGGTATAATCCACCCAGTTCACAAATATTCTTTTAGTCATAGAAACCAGGCAGATGGAGTGTAGAGTTGGGGACTCGGGTTCCTGTGGCTGTAGTGGGTGAAAACCATTCCTTCCTCTTCTCAGACACATGCTCTGTGCTTCCAGATAGATTCCCTACTAACAGACGGAGGCAGGCTTTATTAGAGATGCCCTCTCAGACCATTCCTCTGTTGCTATAAAGAAATGCCCGAGACTTGGTAATTTATAGAGAAAAGAAGTTTAATTGGTTGATGGTTCTGCAGGATGTTCTTTGTAGTCTGCAGTATGGCACTGACATTGCTTGCTTTTTGGGGAGATCTCAGAGAGCGTTTACTCATGGTGGAAGGCAAAGCCAGAGCACTTCACATGGCCAGAGGAGGAGCAAGAGAGAGACAGAGAGGTGTCACTCACTTTTGAACAACCAGATCTCGTGAGAATTCACTGACTACCATGAGGACATCACCGAGGGGATGGTGCTAAACCATTCATGAGAAATCCACCCCCATGATCCAGTCACCACCCACCAGGCCCCACCTCCAACACTGGGGATTACAATTCAACATGCGATTTGGGCGGGGACAAATATACACACTATTATCACCCCCTTAATGTCACAGATTACATTAGTTTCAGATCTTAATTGTCCCTGGGATCCATTTGTATGTATAAGGTGAGTTTGTGTTTATATGATCTCAGCAGTCGTGTTACTGGAAAGAGCTCCTAATCCAAACCCCAAGGGAGGGTTCTCGGACCTCATGCCAGTAAGAATCCAGGGCAAGTACACAGAGTAACATGAAAGTGAAGCAGCTATGTTGTCTGGGGTATATACCCTGGGGTTCGTTACTGAGCACCAGGAAAATTTAGGACACAGACACGCAGGAAGCATTTAGGAGAAAGGGGTCTCTGAGAGGAAAGGACCAGCAGGTGGCAAAAGTGCTAAATTTTATTAGGTTTGAGGAGGTGGGGTCTGGTTTACATAAGGCTCACAGACTGGTTCCATCATGTATGATGTTTACGTAGCACATGGGGAACGCTGGTCACCACACCCTAACCTTATTATGCAAATAGTTTTTCTAGTTAATTGGCGCCATCTTGTCTGCTACTTACAGTACACGGGGCTGACCAAAGAGAAGGGAAGATGGAGCCGCCATCTTGAACCTGTGTAGTCTAGTTCCTGCCCCATTCACTCGCGCAAGCTCCCAGCTTGCTCGTCTGTGTCTGAAGCTCGACTTTACAGGCTACTCTTTGTTAGAGAGTGATTTGGGGCTGCTTTTCATGAAAAAGAAAAGCCTTCCCGAGGACTCCCATATCCTTGCTATCTGCCTAAGTAATTTCTTCTTAACTCCTGTATCAAAAGTAAATGTATTACGAATGTAAAGGAATAAAAGAGTGGCCACTCCATTGGCAGAGCAGCAGCATGGGATGCTCAACTGAATATACTTATAGTTATTTCTTGATTACACGCTAAACAAGGGGTGGATTATTCATGAGTTTTCCTAAAAAGTGGTGAGGATTTCCTGGAACTGAGGGTTTCTCCCCCTTTTAGACCACATAGGGTAACTTCCTGACATTGCCATAGCATTTGTAAATTACTGAGGCGCTGGCCAGAGTGTCTTGTAGCATACTAATGCATTATAATTAGTGTCTAATAAGCAGTGAGGATGACCAGAGGTCACTTTCATCACCATCTTGGTTTTGGTGAGTTTTGGCCGGCTTCTTTACCACATCCTGTTTTATCGCTGGGGTCTTTTTTTTTTTTTTTTTGGAGACGGAGTCTCGCTCTGTCGCCCAGGCTGGAGTGCAGTGGCGCGATCTCGGCTCACTGCAAGCTCCGCCTCCCGGGTTCACGCCATTCTCCTGCCTCAGCCTCCCAAGTAGCTGGGACTACAGGCGCCCGCAACCTCGCCTGGCTAGTTTTTGTATTTTTTTTTTAGTAGTGACGGGGTTTCACCATGTAGCTCAGGATGGTCTCGATCTCCTGACCTCGTGATCCGCCCGTCTCGGCCTCCCAAAGTGCTGGGATTATTGAGCCACCGCGCCCGGCCGCTGGGGTCTTTTTGAACTGCGTCTTAGGACCTCTTATCTCATCCTGCGACTAAGAATGCTAACCTCCTGGGAATGCAGCCCAGCAGGTCTCCACCACATTTTACCCAGCCCATCTTCAAGACGGAGTCACTCTGGTTCCAATCCTCTGACAATCCTGGATGGCATTTATTGATCAAGTTCATGGGGAGTGAGGATAATATTGTCGCTTTGTATACAATTTACATATATTTTATAATATGTCTGTGTTCCAGTTACTTTAGCCATTACGTGAAGGAGAGGGTTGAAGATGGAGAGAGGAAAAGGAAAGAAAAGGAGAAAGTGACGTGGTTACAGATATGTCAAGGAGGCACCTATCTGTCACCGTGAGAGATGCTTATAAGCTTTAGCTTGAATTTAACTTGAGTCCAGCCTTCAAGTAGTTCACTTGTTGTTTGGGAGTTAGGTGTCTCTCCCAAGCCGGGAGATCCTCTGCTGTCTCTTCACTCTTTAACATTTTAAGAGAATGGGGTAGAGGAGAGTTTATTCCTCACTGGCTCTGCTCTGTTGTCATTGTGCTAATAATATTGTTACTTTACATGAGAGTATTAACATTTGCTTGTTGTCTTATCTTTTAAATGCCACCTAATTGAGAGGGAAATGAGCAGATGAATGAAACTGAGCTGTGGTGGAAAAGAGTAACACCCCTGCCCTAGGCCCATCCTCCCAGGGCCAGGAGAGTCCCCATTATCTCCATTCTCTTTTGTGCTGGGGCAGATATAGGGGGGCAGGTGCCAGGGAGAACAGGAATTCTGTACACATTTCTAAGCTAGGGCAAATTCTTCGAAATTTCCACTTTCCTTTCCGCCCTACTTCCATTACAGCCTACTTTCTTCTAGTCTTTTTAGTCCCATTATCCTTTTACTCTCTGCACCCAGCCCACCAAGCTCCTATGCCTTCCCCAGGTAAGCTTGCTGGCTTGATCAGTGTTGGAGAGGGAAGGATGAGATAACCGTTCTGAGTCTCCACAGATACATATAGCCCATTTAGAATCTCAACTCTTTGCTTTGAATCCTCCCAAATGCTGTTTCTGCTTCAGGCACTCTCTGTAGTACAGTGTCTAACTATAAAGAGTTTTCATCACCTTGAGCAGGACCACAGCAGGTGCCAGGTCTAAGCTCTCATTTTTACACCCTTAGGAGAAGTGAAATCCATTGGGAATTAATCTTGCATTGTCAGAGAGCTCCTTTGGGTCTCCCTCCTTCACTTTCCACCAATGCATGCTGCTTGACACTGTCACCAGTAATACATGTGCTCAAGGCTAAACATGGTGTCACATTCAGAGAGGTGGCAAGTGGCAGACAACATTCTTGATGGAGACTTTTTTTCCCCTCCACCCCCTTGATGGAGATTTTAACTTACCCACTTCAAAAAAGTTAGGAGATACCTAATTTAAGGATTAAAAGAAAAAAAAATCTTCCAATAAAGTGGGTCGTAGGCTAGCACACTGACCTTCTTCAAAGATAATAAATCTGATGTGGGCCTTGCCGGTATACTTAGAGTGAGATTTGTACTTTCTCTAGAAGTAGCACATTACTGTCTATTGAATTTGGAACCTGACTGTTCGCTTTCCCAGACTCCCTGCCTCTGCCCTTTCTAAGAGTCTAGTCATGACCTTCTTCTCCTCCTACTTTAACTTGCCTAAAGCTCTACCAAGGGTTTTCAGCATGGGACTGCGCTTCCCTTTCTCCAAGATGCCTGCAGGCCATTTACTCTTGACTCACCCACCCTCTTTGTCTTGGGGATAGACAAATGAATAGTTAGAGAAACAGTGAGTGCCTATGCTTCAAGGTCAGCTTTCTCACCCCACTTTTCTGCCTTTACTTATGGCATCTCCCCCAGTAAAAACTGTAGAATTTCCCAGCACTTTCCGAAGAGGGAAGAAGGTATTTCATCAATTTTAATTCAAATAAAGTGAGTGCCTGCTGCCTGCCCCACTGAGTATGTGCCAAGCATGGTTTTTGCCCTTGTCATCTTGCTATGTCCCAAGAGCCTTTGACATTTTCTTTGGTGACATATTTTTAAAGTGGCCTTTATGTTTGCACCCAAGTTTATGAGAAGTGCCATTCCACAGATGTGTTTGCAGAGACTAATTATTAGGCTGATTCTTTTGAAATGACTGTTCTCTGTCTACAGCAGTGGAAGGTAGGACCACACAGCCTTTCCTTTCCCTAATGTGTCCCATCTGTGAGGGAGCAGAGAGCACCTGGGGAAATATGCGATGTCAATGTGTGAGAACAGTCATATTTGAGCACTATCCACCAGCCACCTGGCTCCGGTACTGTGCTTACTGCTTTATATGTACTGACTCATTTAATCCTCACAACAATCCTACTTTGTAGGTACTAATTATATGCCTATGTTATAGATGGAAAAAAAATAACATACGAATAGCTTAAGAAACTCTCCAAGGTCACACAGCTGGTAAATAAATGGTAGAGCCAGGAAACAGACCTGGCCCTCTCTCTTCAGAGGCCAAACTCTAAACAATACAGTAAATGAAACTTAATTGACATATGTGGAAAGGTGATTTACTGAAAAGGATATTGGATCATGCATTCTCACTCGTAAGTGGGAGCTAAGCTATGAGGACACAAAGGCATAAGAATGATACAATGGACTTAGGGGACACGGGGGGAAAAAGGACTGGAAAAGGGTGAAGGATAAAAGACGACACACGGGGTGCAGTGTATACTACTTGGATGATGGGTACACCAGAATCTCAGAAGTCACTAAAGAACTTATTCATGTAACTAAACACCACCTGTTCCCCCCAAAACCTATGGAAATTAAAAAATAAAAATAAATAAATAAATAAACCCTTTTAAAAAGGATGTTGGGAAGCCTGGCAAGCCCAGCAACTTCTCACTGGGAAGTCCCTGGGCAAAAGACATACACAGAGTTCACAGAAGACAGTAGAAATCACCCTCACAACGATGACATGATGTAATCAAAACCATGCAGAAATACCATTTCTCACTTATTGAATTGGAAAACGTTTAAAAGTTTAGTTATATAAGCTTCTGACGAGATTTCTGGGAAAACAGGTTATCTCATAGGTTTTTAGTGGACGGGAATGATGGTAAGACTCCGCCTCCCGGGTTCACGCCATTCTCCTGCCTCAGCCTCCCGGGTAGCTGGGACTACAGGCGCCTCGCCCGGCTAGTTTTTTGTAGTTTTTTTTTTAGTAGAGACAGGGTTTCACCGTGTTAGCCAGGATGGTCTTGATCTCCTGACCTCGTGATCCACCCGTCTCGGCCTCCCAAAGTGCTGGAGCTTGCAGTGAGCTGAGATCCGGCCACAGCACTACAGCCTGGGTGACAGAGTGAGACTCCGTCTCAAAAAAAAAAAAAAAAAAAAAGAAAAGAAATCTATCAGCAATCATCAAAATACAGATAGATGCATTTACATTTTAAGCCAGTACTTATTCTATGTTTCTATACCAAATACACAGTTTACAAATCTTGTGGGAAATTGTAATAGCAAAATGTTGAAAATTGAAATCGACTCACATTCTGTGAATGGGGTACTAGTTAGATAAACTATGATACATTTATGCCAAGGAATACTACACAGCTCTGAAAAATGTATAAGGTATATTTCTATAAATATGGGAACAACAGTACATATGCTCTGCTACCTTTGTCTTAGGAAGGATGATGATACTATATTTTCTTATTTGCTTGTTTTACATAAGTACACATTGGATGGATAAACAAAATACAAAGTTGTACAAATCTGTAGAAATAAAGGGATGGAAATGATAAAGGTAGGAGTAAAATATTTCTGTATATACTTTTAAAAGTAGATTGGTGTTTGAATCATGTTAATGTACCAACTTTTGAAAAGATATTAAATTGAAAACAAGATATTATGTAGCTTGCAGAATTGTGGGGAAGGCTGAGTAACTGGTTGTAGCAAGTCTCCTATTTACATGGAAAGAGAAAAATATTTCTCTATGCAAAAATAAATATTCTCCATCAAACCTGTCACCATGTACCCCAGATACTCTGATACCAGGCTATGAAAGTAAACTTAGTTATTGTTCCTTCCTCATAATAATAAATGAAGAAAAAACATTCTTTCCAAAGCTCCCCACTTCACAGCTTCATAATCAAGTTCAAGTGTAGTGACATTACCGCTATATACCTCCTTGATGTATCCTGGAGCTACAAGACTAGTACATAGTGGGTATTTGGCTCCTGTGAAATTATAAAAAGCAATTGTTCCCCTCCCCCAGTCATATATATGTGACAATTACCTGCAAATAGAGGTACATAAAAATAGACAATGTTTAATGAAACAATTAAAAGTATTATTTGAAGACGAATTAAATTAAGATGATTTAAAAGCTGCAAGACTCTGGAATGTATGATGAGTATGCCATGGGCTCATTGGGATTATGATTTGGAGAATTCCTATAAAACTGGAATGGGGCAGTCCTTTCCTTCTCAAGGCCATGCTCCTATCAGCTTCCCTGAGTACAGCGAGAAATGTTAGTGTGTGGATCCTTCCTCACCTTCCTGGAGCTGGCATGGTGTGTGCAGTGCAGAGGATACTGATTTATACAAGTGGAAAGTGACAACCCAGCTTGTCCTCCTTTACTGACCCTGGAGGCCCAGGGAAGGCCAGCGAAGAGGTTTTTCAGCAAAAGTGGCCTCCTTTTATAGCTGAAAGCACTGAACTGGAGGCCACTATCATAAATATCAATGGCTTTTCACCTGGCATGCCGGTGAACCTTACTAACCTGAAATATTTTCTGGGCTGGTGACACTGGAGCGTCTAATGACTTTTTAGTCGGCTGCCTCTGTATTTAATGTGTTTTAAACATTTTTGGCAGAACTGCTTTCCAAAAAGATTTGCCCAATAATTTCAGCCTAAGCTGTCTAAAATATTATAGAACACTTGTTGCTGGGAATAATATTTCCCTGATAAAATCCCTGCAGCATTGTGACATGTTAAACATTTTAAAGATAATTTTGTATATGTCTCACCTTTCAAGGGAATGGGAACCTCAGTTCCTGGTGGGCAGGTGGTGAGTAAGGAGATCTGACCCCTCCTCAGTAAATGGTGTGAATTATTCCATTGGAAGAATCTAGTCACGTTATGGTCTGCAGTACTGGGAAGCCATTTTTTTTTAACGTGCTTTAATTGCTTTTTGCTGGGGCCAGGGATATTTATGGGTTAGGAGATTGCCAAGTTATTTATTAGATGGAGTATCTAGGGATAGACTAATATAAATCACTTAGGCCAGTATTGAATATACCAGACACTCAGTAATTTAAAAAGCTTTAATAAAAATGCTAAAATATGAGACTTGTCTTTGGCTGTAATGAGACTCAGTTATCATGTTTTTATCAGCAATATTCAGTCACAGACCCCCCTGCCTTTTTCAAGAGTAAGAAAATGTGGATATAATCCTCATTTCCGTACTCTCCAGGTTTGTTGGAATTGAGGAAGGTTTTAAAAATTTGAAAAAAAGGCTTATATAATAATTATTTGGGAAGCTAATTGCTGACTGAATTCCTCATTCTTAGAAATTCAGGAATAATAAGTAATGTTTTTTTGTGGATCCAGCATGATAGTGAGTGGGGAAAAAAACATGGGGGTATATATGGCTAAACTTGGCTTATGTGTTGTACTTTCTATATTATAAAGAACTATTACTGTGTATGCTACACTCAAGCCCTGGTCCACAGAGAACAGAGTCAAAACTCATTGTGGGCCAGGCGCGGTGGCTCACGCCTGTAATCCCAGCACTTTGGGAGGCCGAGGCGGGTGGATCACGAGGTCAGGAGATCAAGACCACCCTGGCTAACACGGTGAAACCCCGTCTCTACTAAAAATACAAAAAAATTATCCAGGCGTGGTGGCAGGTACCTGTAGTCCCAGCTACTGGGGAGGCTGAGGCAGGAGAATGGCGTGAACCAAGGAGGAGGAGCTTGCAGTGAGCCGAGACTGCGCCGCTGCACTCCAGCCTGGGTGACAGAGCGAGACTCCGTCTCAAAAAAAAAACAAACACCTCATTATGTTTAGAACCAATGGAAACCCTGAGAACTCAAAATGTAGTTGTTCATTTTTTTTACTGGAAATACTAAATTATGGGTCTATTCTATACGATTTTTTGTTTTTGTTTTTATTTAAACCTTTTTCTTTTTTAGAGACACTTGGAGACACTGTACTCCCAGTGGCACAATCACACCTAACCATAGCCTTGAACTCTTGGGCTCAAGCAGTCCTCCCACCTCAGTCTCCTGAGTAGTCAGGACTATAAGCGCACGCCACCATGCCTGGCTGTGTGTGTGTGTGCATTTTAAAGACACAGGGACTTGCTGTATTGCCCAGGCTGGTCTAAAACTCCTGGTCTCAAGCAAACCTTCCACCGTAGCCTCTGAAAGTGTTGGGATTACAGGTGTGAGCCACCGCTCCTGGCTCTATACCATTTTATAGTTTAAAAATTATATTTACCTTTATCATGTCATTTGTTCACAGCTAGAACCTTTTGAAGATAGCTCTATCATCTGCTTGCCACCAAATACTGTTTATTTTAATAACATTACCCAATGGAAGAATGATCCCTGAGCTCAGACCCTTTCCCTTCTCTTCCTGCAGTAGACAAGATGATGGACAAGTGCCCATTTCTTAAACATTTTCCAAATCCCATCTTCCTCCCAAGATAAAGAGTTTCTGTATCTGTTCCCAGATAATTTTCTTCTTCAATTCTGTAGTAGACTTGAACACACAATGACCACAACTTGGGTGCAGGGGTGAGGCACAGTGATCTAATCTTGACAGCACAAAGCAGGTGGGAGAAGAGAAGAGGGATAGGTGTTCAGTCACAGGCAGGAAATTTACTAGGAAGTATACCTAGGCTGATTCCAGATAGATGGCCTGAAGGTGAGGCTGCATCCCAAGGGGCAGCCAACTCTGTTGAGACAGCCCCTGACCCCCAACATTGCTACTCAGGTGAGCAAAACACAACAGAGACCTGCAGCCCATTCATCATTGGAAAGCTCGGGGTGTGGGCAGGAGTCTGTCAATACTCCCATGTCGCCAGGTGCCAGGCTGCAATATGGAGCAAGCCAGCGAGGCTCAGAGAGGTTGAGTGAGTCTGTCCTGCTGATGTGGCTTTCAGAAGCTGTGCTCCAGACCCAGATGGAGACTGGGTCCTATGCAGGGTTCTAGAATAAACTTAGAAGAAGGGTCAGGGAAGAAACCACATTTCCCCTCAAAAATTTAGGATGGGGGACAAGATGGACACACAAAAGTCATTTCAGAAAGCAATGGCAGACAGATCTGCTGGACAGTGACAAAATCAGGAAGGCCAGGAGCTGATGGAGACCAGGAGGGGCATGAAATCCTAGGTGTGGACACATCTGGCCTAATCCTCAGCCCAGGCATCCTTCCACATCTACCTTTCCTAGCCGAGAGTAGCTTAAAATGTGACAGGACCGAGGCAGAAGACTGGAGGCATCAAGCACTGTTGGTGAGAAGCTGAAGAATACAGGCTGGTTGATCTGGGCCAGGAATGCCCCTGTTCACACTCCTCACTGATCATCTGTAACCAAGGATCACTAAATGACAGGTCCAGGAATTAAAGCAGAGAGTGAGAAGATGCTGGACTTCCCCTGCTTTGCCTCATTTGGCTTTCTCCCTACTCGGTGCAGCAGGTGCTTTTCATATGACCTACTTTTCAGATCATTGAAGTGGGGGCCACTTCTGTTCCAAACCTTGCAAGACTTCCCTTTTATCCATCTCATTGTGTCCAAACTAAAAGCCCTGCCAGCAAGAGTGGAGAGACCCTGGCCTTTGAAGCCAGGCACATTGGATCACCAAGCTGTAGCCTGGCTGTAGCGGAGACCTTGGGTTCTACAGTCAGTCAACGGGAGACACATCTTAGCCTCTCCTTTTCCAGGCTGTGTGACATTTAGCAAGTTATTTAACCCCTCTCTGCTTCTATTACCTAATCCTTAAAATGTAAAGTAGTAGTAAAACTGCCATGTAGGGTTTTCATAAGATGAAATAAGTGATGTGCGGCAAACTTTGCACAGTGCCACTTGACACTTATTAAGTTCTCAATAAATGAGAGTTGCTGGCAAAAAAATCTGGATGTAGAACAAAGAGCCCATAACATTGTCATTTACTATGTGCCAGGCACTGTGACAAACCCTTTTATATTCATTTACCAATTATTCCTCACAGTGACCCTATAAGTTACCTATGATCACTATGCTGTTCTGCAGTTTGAGAAACTGAGATTAGAAAAGTCACACAACTTGCTCAAGGTCACACTGTGAGTAAGAGGGAGGGAGCTCGGGTTGTAGTAACAAGAGACTGCCATGACCATGTTAAAGAAGAGGGTAGAGAAGGAGAGAGGTCTGAAACTCGCTCCAGGGAGGCCGGAAATACTCAGGGGCCTTCCTGCGAGAGAGACTTGGGTTGACAGAGGTCATGGGCTTGGCCACCACCTCACAGCAAATGCTTGACAGAACTGGGACTGGAACCAAAGTACTTCCTCATGGGCAAAATGGGAAGTTAGAGCGAGTGGCATTCCTAACGTCTATTTTGACTTGAAAAATCTATGATGTAAATTAAACCCTGTGATCCTAAGTGTGTGTGTGGCCAGAAGAACTCTCCAGGAAGCCTACAAGTCGGGGGGGGGGGGCAGGGAGGGAACAAAAGGAGCCTCCCAGAGGGAGGGCACCTCCATGCCCCAGAAAGAAGAGAACTCAACAAGAAAGACTCTTTTGCTGTATTCAGCTCCTCTGATCGTGGTCACTTGTCTGAATTGTGCAAATTAAAAATAGGAAGTGTGTGTCTGAGTCTATAAATAACTTCTGTAAGAGACACTGTGGAGACAACCGTCACAAATGAACTTAGCAGAGCCTGAGAGGTTTGTGATGTCACCCAGTCCCTGGCATGTATTCATGTATGTGTTATTCAGAACCATTTGTTCTCATTCCCTATCATTTCTCTCATCAAAATAGAGCCAAGAGGAGAAAAGCAATCAGAATGGAGTGGGTCTATTCTGCAGCACAAAATAAAACCATATCACACCAGGACATGGCGGGAGTCTGACTCACACTCAGAGTATATAAGACCAAATAATGTGGATCTGGCCCTGCCTCAAAGAATAGGATGTGACTTCATGCAATTAACCTAGTTCCAATTTGCTGGCTGCCCCCCCTGGATCCTGAGAGGTTGTATTGTTCTGAAAATCTCCTGGCATTAGCATTTACATTTAGCACACATTGATTGAGCACCTACCAGATACCAGGCATTGTGCTGAGAGGCACCTGGAATACTGAGATGAAAAAACAACAGTCCTTAATTATAAGGATCCCCAGTCGAGTGAGTGAGAGAGACATAGAAAACAATAGAACAGTGTGAGAAATGCTGTGACACTAACCACATATCCTGCCATTCACCAAGCTCTGTTTATTTTACTCCCAAATGTCAATCAAATCTCTCCCTTTTGGCTCATCTCTCCTACTACTGCACTTATCTAACCTTCTACCATTTCACTTTTGGACAACTCCCTAGCCAGTTTCATTTTCACTTGCTCAACTTCAGTCTATTCTCCACACTGCAGCCAGGAGTGACCAATTCCCAGTGGAAATCTGTCATGCCTGCATCACTTGTCATTATCATCATTGTTATCATCATCACGATCACTACCACAATCATCACCACCACCATCACCACTATCATCATCATCAGCATTATCATCACCACTACCATCATCACCATAATTACCATCACTACCTTCACCACCCTTATCACCCTCAACATCACCATCACCATCTATTGCCATCATCATTACCATCATCACTACCATCATCACTGTCATCATCATCACCATTATCATCACCATCACCATCATTATTACCATCATCATCACCATAACCATTATCATCAACATCACCATTATCATCATCACCATAATCACCATCACTATCTTCACCACCCTTATCACCCTCAACATCATCATCACCATCACCATCTATTACTGTCATCATTACCATCATCACTGTCATCATCATCATCACCATTATCATCACCATCACCATCACCATCATCATCACCATAACCATTATCATCATTACCATAATCACCATCACTATCTTCACCATCTTTGTCATCATAATCACCATTATTATCACTATCACTATCATCATCTATCACCATCACTATCTTCATCACCACCTTTATCATCAGTACTATGATCTTCATCATAATCATCATCATCATCAGCAGCAGCAGCAGCATCACGTCTTTAAACATTTTAATGTATCACTCAACTGCTGTTACAAAAAGATTAAAGTCTTAGTGTTTATTCAAAGAATCTGTAAGTTCTGGGGTCTACCTGCTCTTTCAGCCTCAGTTCCTGAGATTCACTATGTTCACTTCATCTGCACTCACTGAAGCTCATCATGCTCTCTGTTTTGTAGATCCTTTGCACAGGCTGATCCATCTGCCCAGCTCTGCCCACAACAAACCCTTCACCAAACTCACCAACCAGTAAAAAGTCCCTAGTATGGGCTATCATGGAGCTTTGAACCACTTCACCGCATAGCCAGAGTGAAATCACACTTAGATTCTCATGATGACTTACCAGCGTCAGTGTTCTCCTCTATACACTAAGCTCCATAATTTACATGAGAAAAGGACCTTGTCTATTTGTCATTCTACCTCCAATGTAATGCCTAGTTCATAGTGAGAACTCAAAAAATGTTTTCAATGAATATATTACATCATTATACATAGGTTGTCATGGAACACAGACATACATTTATCTGTAGAATGTGGGAACTGATGGAAAGAAGGTATTCTATCTCAATGCCAGTTTTCAAGTATGAGTAAGAGTTGAGCATTTGGATGGATGGGGAAGATGGCTTATGGGCAGAAGGAATAGCACATGCAAAAGTGTGGAATCATGAATTAACATGAGGTATTTGGAGCATTGCCAGATGGGCTGATGTGACTAGGACAGTGTGAGTTGTCTTGGAAAGAGAAGAGGAAACAGTGGGCAAGTAATGAGAAATGGGGAGTTAAGTAGACATTATGCAGTATTATTCAAGGAACTATCAATAAATGAAAAGAATATTTTCTGAGAACTCACGTGTGTTGAGTTGTCATCTCTCCTTGTAATACAAGACCTCATAAGAGATGACTGGCTATGATTGATGTTTTTATAAAACTTTTATGAAGATACAATTCACATACTATAAAATTAGTCCTTTATTAAGAGAACAGTTTAGAGCTTTTGGAATACGCACAGGTTGTACACTAGTTACCACTATCTAATTCTAGAATATCTTTATAATTCCAATAGGAAGCTCCACCTCCATCAACAGTCACTTCTCATTTATCTCTCTCCCTAGCTCCTGGCAACCACCAATGCATTTTTTATCTTTATGGATTTTACTATTCTGGATATTCTACGTGAATGGAATCAGACAGTATGTGGTCTTTTGTGTTTGGCTTCTTTCACTTAATATTTACATGGTTCATTCACATTGGGTCACGTATCAGTACTTTGTTTCTTTGTATAGTTATATAATATTCCATTGTATAGGTGTATCACATTTTGTTTATCCATTCATCTCTTGATAGATATTTGACTTGTTTTAAAATTTTGTCTGTTAGGACCAATGCATGAGCTGTTGTGTGGATATATGCCTTCGTTTCTCATAGGTATATAGCTAGAGTAGAATTGCTGACCCATATGATAGCTTATATTTAGCCTTTTGAATAACTTACAGACTGTCCACTTAAACTTAGCCACTCCAAGGTGGCTGCACTGTTTTACATTCCCACCAACTGCATTAGTCTACTAATTCTCCACATCCTTGCCAAAGCTTGTTATTGTCCCTCTTTTTGATTAAAGTCATCATAGTGGATGTGAAGTGATATCTCATAGTGGTTTTCATATGCATTTTTTTCTGGTAAATAATGGTGCTAAACATCTTCTCATGTGCATATTAGCCATTTGTATATCTTCTTTGGAGAATTGTTTATGCAACTCCTTTGTTCATTTTTTAATTGGATTATTTGACATTTTATTGCTTTTACTTATTTTGACAGTAGTCCCTTATTAGATATATGATTTTCAGATACTTTCTCTTATTTTGTGGATTTTCTTTTCACTTGCTTGATGGTGTCTTTTTGAAGCACAAACACTTTTAATTTGAATGAAGTTCAGTTTATCTATGTTTTCTGCTGTTGCTTGTGCTTCTTGTGGTATATCTAAGAATTCATCACCTAATCAAAGGCTACATAGTTTTTCTTGTGTTTTCTTCTAAGTTTTAGGCCTTACATTTAGGTCTTTGATCTATTAATGTTTTGAGTTGATTTTTGTATATGGTATGAAGTAGGGGTCTAACTTCACTCTCTTGCAAGGGTATAGCCACTGGTCTCAGTACCATTCATTGAAAACACTATTCATTCCTCATTGAATTGACTTGGCACCTTGTTGGAAATGAACTGACCATAAAATGTGGATATATTTTTGGATTCTCTATTCTATTCCATTGATGTATATGCCTATTCTTATGCTAATTTTTAATAGTGCATATTTCCTAAGAATGTGTTGGGAATTAAAGGAAGCAATGTGTATAACAGCACTTGATGCTAGGCTTCAAGAAATAAACATAAACGATTTTGTTGTTGCTGCTGGTGGTGGTATTACTCTGTTCCCAGGAGGAGCTCACTGATAGACCCAACTTGTTCCTGAAAGATCATCAGCTCCCAGGGTTTTAGACCAGAACAGACCTGGGGATTTGCAATCCAATGCCTCCATTCTAAAGCTAACCAAAACAAATTAACAACAATGCACACACACAAACATACAAGCACACAAGTGCACATACAGCTCTAGCCAGATACGTTAAATGATTAGCAAAAGGTCACAGAGCTACAGAAGGAAAATGTTCAGAATCTGCTCCTCCTTACACTTCATGCAGTGCTTTTTGCAAAATATTATACTATTTGAGTATACAGAATATCACACAACCTAGCCCAGATAAATGCCATAATTCCCAATTTGACTCTGGTTTAAGAAATAAACATGACCGGGCGCGGTGGCTCACGCCTGTAATCCCAGCACTTTGGGAGGCCGAGACGGGCGGATCACGAGGTCAGGAGATCGAGACCATCCTGGCTAACCCGGTGAAACCCCATCTCTACTAAAAAAAATACAAAAAACTAGCTGGGCGAGGTGGCGGGCACCTGTAGTCCCAGCTACTCGGGAGGCTGAGGCAGGAGAATGGTGTAAACCCGGGAGGCGGAGTTTGCGGTGAGCTGAGATCCGGCCACTGCACTCCAGCCTGGGCAACAGAGCAAGACTCCGTCTCAAAAAAAAAAAAAAAAAGAAAAAGAAATAAACATTTCTATTAAAATGCAAAAAGGTAACCCCATAAGGATAAAACATTGGATCTTTAAGTCTTTTTCTGTATTATTTTTATAAATTAGCCTTGAGTGTTTAAAATGGTAATGAAAAGTATTTCACATTTATATTAGCTTTTACATGGTCTCTTAATATTTTGTTATTCCCTGATAATAATAACAACAGTAAAGTAAAAACAATAATAATAGCTATTTAAGCCATTTTGAAATAATTATCACTAATCTAATCTCCGTATCTCTGTGATGCAAATATTTTTATGCCCATTTCACAGTAGAGGAAGCTGAAACTTAATGGCTTAGGTAAGTTTTTCAAAAATCACATAAAAAATAGTTGGAAAAAAATTCTGTTCAAACCTTAGCCCCTGTGACTCCAAATCCCAAGATTTCTTTTTCTAACTCTGACATACAGTCTTAAATAAAACAATTAAGACTAGACAACCAATTATTGTGACTGGACAGAGACAGGGCAGAGTTGAGATGGAGGGAAAGGCTGCCTTTGCAGTTACCTTGTGGAGCCATCTCTAATGGGCAGCAGGCCCTGGAAGGATAGGATGCTGAGGGATGTAATGGAAGCTGGGCAGCTCTGGGTGACTGGGAGGGGACCAGACAGAATGGATGCCCCTTGCAGGGGTGTAGCAATGACTCCTAATCTTGGCTGCATGCCAAATTCACAGTGAGGACTTTCTGACACTGTTACTCCCTGTTCTGATTCAGATCTAATAATCTGCAATTTTAAAAAATTCCCAGAGAGTTCTTGACAATGTGGGAATTCTTGACAATGTGGACAGAATGAGGAAGCAGCCTTCAATATGCACCTGCTTTTGGCCAAGGATTGAGCTCAGAGTTTTACCCATACCTTCACCCCACCCATAAGCAGGTGTCATGAGCACTCCTCCTGGGAGAGGAAACTGGCAAGATTCAGAACTCACCTGCACTCAGGCATCCAGTTGAAGTAAGACCACGACCAGAGTCTGAAGCTGTGTGACCCCAAGGCCAGTGCTGTCCTGGTGACCTGAACCCCTCTCAGTGGGTCTGGCCCTGAGGGTGAAGACTGTGTCCCAGCATCCTGCCTTATGGACACACTTTAGTTCCTTTATCTTGTCCTGTCTACCTCCAAGCTGTTGTCAAGACCAAATTAGATAGTAAAGCCCCAAATACCCATCACATACGAGGTATCATTACTTATTGCATTGCTAAGGATGTGGGCAAGGCTGAGGTAGGGAGCAGCAGCAGACACCTGTGCATCTGGTCCCAGGCCCACTTTGCTTCTGCCTCTCAGCTGAGATGAGTTCTGGGTCCTGGCTGAGCAGGACATGGTGCTGAGGTCCTGTACCCTGTTCCTTCTAGAAACAGACACCCCTTAAAAGAAAATATTTTAAAAGCCACGCAATTTCTTCATATACATGTGAGATTTACCATATGCATTTGCTTAGGCCCAATAGCTCAGTGCAAGAGGAGGAAATTGATGGTTAGTCATTGAATATGCACGTTTCACTCTGAGAGCTACAGCGTTTATGCACATATATACTTTACATATACTCTATGTACATGTGAAATATATAGCAATGTTATACTATATTATTAAATATAATATACAATATACTATACTATATTATTATATATAACATATCATATAATGTATTTAAATATATGTGTGTGTGTGTGTGTGTATCTCCGAGATAAGCTTCATTTAGTTATAAGTCCCAACTTAAAGTTGGAAGCTAAGATTTAGAAAATGAGCAATTAGCACAGATTAAGCCATTCCTCTGATTCTAAATGGCGTGAACAATGTCAATAATGAGTGTATACAAAGGCTAATAACAGCTAACATTTACCAGATCCTTATTTCCAGGCAGTGTGCTCCTGTGTTCAATACATTTATATTTAGTTCTTGCAACAACCTGAAGAGACAAAGTTTTCATCCCCATTGTACAGATGAGGAGCCATGGGCTTAGGCTCAGTAAATAAGAGTTGTCCAATGCCAAGCAGTCTATTGGACTTCAGAACCAGAGGCATATGCCCTGGCCTCTCACTGCCATTTCCACCACATCATATCAACTTTATGCAGGGTGGGGCTGATATGTGCAAAATCACACATTTCAATCCCAACTAACTTGACAGAAAGACATGTTTCATCTTTGGGAAAGCCTTTTCCAGCTCAAGTCTTCTCTCTCACAAGTACACAATCATTTGAATAAAACAGTATACAGAGTAGTCATTTATTTAGCAAGTTTTTATTAAGCATCTATTAAACATTGTGTGGCAAGCATAGTTCTAATTACTGGGAGTGTAGTGGTTTATAAAGTAGATAGTTTAGTGGGCCAGAGAGATGTTAAGCAAATAGTCATACACATGGATATAAAAGCACAGAACTTTGTATGTATTATACAAGAAAATGTAAAGGTTGAGGAGAGATTGTCACAAGAGGACATGAATTAGATATTGGGGGCAGGGGACTGGGATCCTTAGCAAAGACTTCTCCAAGGAAGTAACATTAAAACTGAGCCCGGAAAAAAAGTCACACACGTGAAGAATAGGATGGTGAGGATCTCAGGGAGAGGACAGAGCAAGTGTCAGTCTCTAGGATGGGAAACACTTGACACGTCATCAGATACTGAATTTAGAAACCCGTGCACTCATACGTTATGTTCATAGGGATAAGGAAGGTGTTACTGCATGTCAGTCATTGTGTGTGTGATAGGAATACGAGCGTACCTAGCACAGATCCTGTCCACGCGATAGCTCAGTTGCGAAGATAAATGGTATGATAAAGGCATAAACAAGAATGTCTTGGGGAGAGAAAGGGTGACTCAGGCATCACAAATAAGCTCTGAATGTGAGTTGAGAACTGGAGAGTGGGTGGATCAGATGGCATAGGTGTGGGAATGGGTTTTCCAAGCAGAGGGAATTGTTTGTATAAAGGTACAAAGTTGAGAGGGTGATGGAGCTCTGGAGAGAGGCTTTAGCGAAGGACCTGGAAGTTATGTTTTGGACAGACTGCAAAACAAATGGTTTTGTAAATCCTGTTAAGAAGTTTTAGGCCTTCCATCTTTATCAAGGGGCACATGTGGGACGTTTTAGGCAGAAGCAAGATATTTAAAAGATAACTGTGGAATTTCTCTCTCCGTCTATCTGTCATCTATCTGTTTATCTATCTGTCCGTCTATCTATCTATCTATCTATCTATCTATCTATCTATCTATCTATCTATCTATCTATCTATCATCTATCTCTTTCTGTCTACCCACATACTTACCCAACTTCTGTCAATATATCATCTGTCTCTCTATATTTCTATCTATATTGATCTTTCTTCTGCCTAGCTATTACCCATCTATCATCTATCCAAAATGACCACATTTTGAAGTTACTGTAGCTCTGCATTTAACCCTCTGCACAATCTATGCAAAGGCCCTATTGTAAAACACCACCATCACTGAAAGGATAAGCAGATACCTATGGCACCAGCAGGGGAGGCTCAATAGTGTCTGCACAGATGACACATGTACTATTTATTATCCTTTAGTTAAACTCTGTGGGTCCTACCATTTCCTTTGAGTAATTTGGGCATTTCTGGTAAGGTTATTATTCATTTCTTTATGTTTATATGTATATTTAAAAGCAGTAGCAATGCGTATAGATTCATTTGCTACAGATACTCGTCTAAAAATTAAACAAAGATCACCTGCCAAAATATGGAGAAGCATTTAAAAGCTATCTCCAAGTGTTCCTTTCTTCACAAAATCATCATGGAAACAAGGGTAGAGTGGTAGTGATATTGCTGAATTCAACTCAGAGTTGAATTGATATTGTAGTGATTTGTAGTGATATTGCTGAATTCAACTCAGAGTTGAATTGATATTGTAGTGATTTGTAGTGATATTGCTGAATTCAACTCAGAGTTGAATTGATATTGTAGTGATTTGTAGTGATATTGCTGAATTCAACTCAGAGTTGAATTGATATTGTAGTGATTTGTAGTGATATTGCTGAATTCAACTCAGATTTGAATTTACATTCAAAGTATTGAATACCGGCCGGGCGCGGTGGCTCACACCTGTAATCCCAGCACTTTGGGAGGCCGAGGCGGGTGGATCACAAGGTCAGGAGATTGAGACCATCCTGGCTAACACGGTGAAACCCCGTCTCTACTAAAAATACAAAAAACTAGCCGGGCGTGGTGGCGGCGCCTGTGGTCCCAGCTACTCGGGAGGCTGAGGCAGGAGAATGGGTGAACCCGGGAGGCGGAGCTTGCAGTGAGCTGAGATCTGGCCACTGCACTCCAGCCTGGGCGACAGAGCGAGACTCCGTCTCAAAAAAAAAAAAAAAGTATTGAATACCTTCTTTGGTAAGCAGCATGCATGGCCCTGGGGAAACAAGGACAGTGAAAACAGGCTCCTCCTGTTGTGGCCTGCAGTGTGCAGGGGGCGCTGACTTGAATGGGATGGTTTTGTTCATCATGGCAGGTGCTGTGAGGGAAGATGCTCTGGGAAGACATTTGAAGCAGAGTACACAAACACGTGAAGGCTTGTGGATGGAAATATTGTTTGGGAAATTGGTCAACAATAAACAAAGAGGAATCATAATACAGTGAGAGGAACTCTTGTTTACTGACCCTATAATTTTGATCAATTTATCTCCTCATGCCTCAGTTTCTTCAATATTGATGGTGAGAATATTTGATTTATCTCACCATTTGTAAGGAGCTCGTTTATCTCAATAAACAAGGAATTTGAAAACAACAAAGTTGCCTATTAATGTTAGTTTCTAAGGATATTGTAATTCAGAGGAGAAATAACTTCCCTTTCTGCCAGTTCATCCTCCGCACTTCCTTTTCTGTTAGCGATCCACACCCTACAACTGTACTTACCTTTCCTCCTTGGAGACAATGACAGAGAACATGACGGAGCTACAGAGGATGGCACACAACACTCCCTGGGCTTAGCAGGAACGTCTCGGTTAGCCTTTGCGATCCTGCTTCAGGAAGCTCTTTCCTCATGAGTAACATAGACTGACCACCTGAGCAATGAGGATGCCATGCTAAGCATCCATGGAGTTTTACATATCTCTTAATCCAGCATCCTTCACACTATCGGATGAGGTACGATGTCTGTGGAAAGACCAGTTCTGAGTTGGTGGCTGTGCTGAGTTCTATCCTGAGGCATCATAGCTGCCTCCATTCAGTGAATGTGCTTTCCCCAGCTGTGTGTAACTTACTGTTAGGGAGCCTTTAGGGTCTGAAAAAAAAATTAAGACAAAAAACTTCAGATGACCTAACAGTTCTAGCTGAAGCAGACATTATTTTGAGAATATTTTGGAAGTTGCACTCAAGTTGTTGCTTTACAGAAGTGAAAAAAGTATTGACATTTCTAAACCCAGAACTATTTTTTAACAAGCTAGAAAATATAGAAAAAAAAAAAAAAACAGGTAGAACATTGTTTCTCAAGAGAATGCAGTGTAGCTAAAATGTATACTCTTTTTCCCCAGCATGTATTTGGGTAAAATACGTGCACTGAAATTTCTGGCCAAATCCTAATGCAGAAATAATCCCAAATATGGCAGATTTGTAAGATAGGCAATTTTTATTTATTTGCTAATGTAGATTAAGAGCTCAAATGTTCTATTTGTTACTCATGGCTTCTCCTTGAAAAGACTTACTTGTAAGGTCTCAGCAGCATAAAACTCCAAGCTGCAAAGTCATCTGAATTCAGCATTTGCCATAATTCTCCTTTGCCATCAGCTCAGCTCAGGTTTGTTTGGAATTGACTTGCACTGTACCTGTTTGGTAATTAATAATTCACAATTAAATTGGCAGTACAAATAAATCAGCATGTCTGCAGGCTGGAGCCTCCACTCTGTGTTATCTTCATTTTATTTGAGGATCTGAAAGAAAATCAGAAAGAAAGGTTTGAGTATCTAAAATCTTCCATTCAAAGCTTTATCTCCCTTAGTTTTGGGATTTCTTTTCAATCTGTTTTGGATCTTTCTTTCAAAGAGAAATTAAGTATGTACTGTTTTCAGACTCTGTGATTTACACTGAGGAGTAGAGATGTGTCTGATTCCACACATGCCCTCCAGCTCCTCATTCTCTAGGTGCAGAGACAGTCAGAAGACAATAAACTGCCATACCTAGAGCATGTTCAAAGCCCTCCCTGGGACAGGTCTAAACAAAATGCAGCAGAAGAGATGACTGCTTCTGCTTTCAGGATGTGGGGAGAGGTTAGGGCAAATGGCAGAGGAGAGAGGATGTTGGGGTACCCTTTGAAAGATGAGGCATATCTGTTGGTAGGGAATCAAGAAAAGACAGTCAAAGAAAAGAAAAGTTATGGGAGTGCTGATGCTTTTAAAACATTCAGGAGAAGATAAGGGGCCAGTGTGTGCCATGTGCTTTGTTAGAGGAAACGGGGCCTGAGATGAGGTTTGTTGGTGGGTTTGGGGGTTCGACTCCAGAGACCTCAGGTCATGCAGAAGGGTTTGTTTGTTAAACGTGGTAGGCCATTCTGGGGTAAAGGAGTAAGGAGGAGAGCAGTTTGATTCCATGATTACTTGGAAAGATTGCTCTGGCTATGTGTAGGGAATAGATTTGTGGGACCCCAAAATGGAAAGAGGCCGGGTGGAAGGTTCCCAGTGGGAGGCTACTGCAATTATCTCTGTGAAAACTGGTGAGAAACAACTAGGACAGTGGTGGTGATAAATAAGAGGTGAGAAGGAATCTAGGCGTTTTCCAATACTGACCTTTGGGTTGAAGAGAATCTAGGCCTGGAGGTGAGAGAGTAAGACCAGGTGTCATTTTAGGCTTTGTAGTGCTATGGGTACATGGGCATGGTCCTGGCTCATGAGAGGAAAACTGTTGTTTGTGAAATATGTTTTTCCTGACATCATCATGATCGCCGTCATCGTCATCTTAGGAGCTAACATTTATTGAGTGCTTACTTTATATCAGTCACTCTGCTAAGCCATTATTTCACCTAAACTCACCGTGTTGTGAGTTTAGTTACTACTATCATCCATATTTCACGAGTGAGAAAAATAAAGCTCAAAGGGACAAAGGCAGGTCACCTTGCTAACGGTCATGTAGCAGGTAAGGAATTAAGCTGATTGAAACATTGGTCTATCTGAATCCAGAACCCTGCTCCTAACCACTAGGATATGATGCCACTTAAAAAATACAATTTGGAGTACAATCTCATGGTTGCAATAGTAGTAAGGACACACATGAGTTGCTGGTTGGATCCAGGATTTTCTAACTCTATCAAGAGAGTCAGAGAATTTCACTGAGTTTTAAAGGATGTGTTTTAAGGGATGATGAGGAATTTTCGGGATAAAATAAGTGAGGAACAAAATAATTCCAGGATGGAACAACCTGTTCAAGGTCAAAGATTTTAAAAGGGTCCGTGATGCTCGGAAAATAGTAACCAACTCAGTGTTATCAGCACTCTGAGTGCAATACTGGGGAAGGCTTGAGGCCGAGGACAATGCTCCCTCATAGTTATCAGCTTACGCCACTGATTCCACTAAAAACAATAAACGTGGGGATAAACAGGAGCTCTTGGAAGGCTTTGTGAATATTTTTGATTTCGCCTTTTAATCAACAGTCACACCCTCTCTCAGGTCCTCTGCTTCCCACCAGTGTTCCCACATCTGCCTCCTGCTATCGCCAAGGTATAATATAGAGCTCCTTCTACCATAAGTACAAGGCAAACGTTTATGGCCCTATCCTTGGCAAATCAAGCAACTTGAAATTTATTATTGTGAACAATATTTATTATAAAAACATGCTATACAAAATTTGTAGGCTAACACCTCCTTTTAAGTGCGAAGAATTATTCTCAAGTATTTCTTCTATCCTGTTTCCTTCCAGTTCCTCCTCAGATCATGAATATCTCCTCAGACATCACTGTGAACGAGGGAAGCAGCGTGACCCTGCTGTGTCTTGCTATTGGCAGACCAGAGCCAACTGTGACATGGAGACACCTGTCAGTCAAGGGTAAGATGCTGACCTGGAGGACCTTTTCAGAGGTAGTATGTTAAAGTCTTGGCTCTTATGCACAACAGAGCTTCAGGAATCAGAAAACATTTTGTAGTCCAGTCATATAAAATCAAGCAGGCAATATGCACCAATTGCTGGCTTTTTCATTTCAAAAGAAGGATTCATGAGGAAATTTGCTAAATTATGGTCTCAGTCATTTTTATGGCCTTAGATGGCTTCTGTTTTCCAAACCATGAAGAACAAAGGACGTAAGAATAACTTCCAATGAAGATGTGAATTTCTGAAAGTAGAGGTAGGTCAGTTGGTGGTTTGTTCTTCCTGGAAGTAGAGCACAAGGGTATTAGTGTGGCCGTGGAGAAGTTTGGCATTGTTGTGTGTCCAGGAGGAAAAGGATCTCCTTGCTTCAGCACTTTTAGGACGTTTATCCAGAGCCACACATGTCTGACCTGTCCATAAATAGTTCACCTTGAGTGGAAGAAGGATGATGGAAATGGTTAAGTGCATCTGGGCATGACTGTGCTGAGCAGTCAATAATTGGTATGAAAACATGGGTTAAAACCATTTCCCACTTAATAGCAAAGGAACCAGAAGGACAGTGGGGCTTGTCCTTTTGGAAATAAAACTTGCCCCAAGCCAAACTTGAAGAGATGGGCACAGAGCCACTTGAAATATTTACACTGCTACTAAAAGCTGTGATTAATTCTAGGAATCATACAAGAAGCAAGAGCTTCCTCAGGCATTAAAAATTCAAACATGAAACCAAGTAAATGGGAAAAATGTGTGGAGTATGCCTACGTAACATTCAAAAGTAATATGGATCTACAAGAAAGTGTAAGAGTAAATCTTAGTAATATTCAGAAAGATAAAGATTTGCCAGGACAAGAAAAGCCCTAACCATGACAGAACAAAAGTGATAAATTCATGTTAATACCGAAATACCCAAAACTGTGTGATTTAAATAACAGAAATATATTTCCTCACATTTCTGAGATCAAGGCATCAGCAGGGTTGGTTCCTTTCAAGAGCTTGAGGGAGAATTCATTCCATGTCCTTCCCCTAGATGCTGATGGCTTACTGGTAATCACTGGCATTGCTTAACTTGTAAATCTATTACCCTGATCTCTGCCTTCATCTTCATATGGCCTTCTTCTAGATGCATCTGTGTCCAAGTTGTTCCTTTGAAGGATATAAGCCATAATATATCAGGGTCCACACCAGTAACTTCATTTTAACTTGATTACCTCTGTAAAGACCCTATTTCTAAATAAGGTCACATTCTGAGGTATCAGGGGTTAGGAATTCAAGGTATCATTTTTATAGGGTTGTAACTTAACTCATCACAGCCTTCAACAAAATTAAAAACCTTCAGTGGAGTCACAGACTGGATAAAAACATTTACTGTGCATATATTTGACAAAAAATTTACATCTAGTGTATATGAAGAATTCTTCCAACACAATTCTGACACTCCACCTCAAAGTGAACAAAAAATTTGGACAATTCCAAAAGAAGATATAGTATGTGAATGGCAAATAAGTACACAAAAATACGACTAACATCTTAATCGTATAAATAAAAATCAAACCAAAATGAGATACCATTGTATAATCCCTGGGAAGACTAAAATTTCAAAGGCTGATAATATCGAGTGTTGTGAGGATGTGGATCAGCTGAAGCTTTATATATCAACTCTGCAACTGTAAAAACATGTAAGCACAATGGGGAACAGTTTCACATTTTTTGTTTTAAAGTTAAACATACACTTAGCATACGCACCAGCAATTCCACTCCTAGGCATTTATTCAAGATAAATGAAAGCATATGCTCACAAATGTATATTGTACACAAATGTTTTTAGCAGTTTCATTAATAATAGCTGTAAACTATGAATAACCCAAATAACCATTGACAGGCAAATAGATTAATTGTGGAATATTCTAACAACAGATTGCTACTGAGCAATTAAAAGGAGCAAACCACTGATGCACATAACAAAATGGATGTATCTTAAAAATGGCATGCTGAGGAAGATAAGCTAAAAATTAAAAAACACATGCTGTATGAATTTGTTTGCATGAAATCCTATAACAGGCAAAACTAATCTGGAATGGCAGAAGTCAAGTCAGTGGTTACTTCGGGTAGGGATTTGGGGAGAAGTGACTGCAAAGGGCCACAAGAAATTTTGGGGGATGTTGGAAAAGTTCTGTATCTTGAAGGTTACGTTGGTGTCAAAATTAGTCAAAACTAATACAACTGTAAAAAGTAAGTGTATTTTATTGTTGGTAATTAGATTTCAATTAAATTTGAAATACAAATATACAGAAATGTAGACAATAATTATCTGAATTTTTTTCCTAATTTGAAACAGTAATTATTTCATTGCACTTATCAAATAAGAGACTGGATCTTCTACTAGGAGTATCATTCAAGCTTTTGCTGCTTTTCTCTTTGCGGACTGAGAGCACATATTTTTGCTCCTGCTTTGTTATAGGGAAAGATAATGCTAATAAATTAGCCTAATATTCTTGGTATAAAGACCTCAGCTATTAAAACCTAGAATGTCTCTATATCGTAAAGTAAAATTAATGAGAGTATTAAAGTATATGTAAGGGATATCGCAAAACTCAAACTTAATATAAACACAGCAATAATGTTCCCAAAGACATTGGTTCCATGATAATTTTGCCTAAAGTTAGAGATAATTTTGGATTTATATTATATACAAAACTGTGTCTAACCATCAGATCAACTTGAATATGTGTGGTAAAATCAAATGTCTTTATAAATGCTTAAAATCCCAGAATGTAGTTATTTGATCCTAAACACACAGTTCTCTAAGCTTGGAAATCATTTAAAACGCATTTTGACTTTATGTAAATGTTCTGAAGCAATTCTTTATAATGGTACACCGGTAAGATTTCCCTTTTAAAATAAGGGGGATTCATTCATATTCGTGATCGTTTATAGAATGTAATAGCTGCAATTTAGCCTCACTGGAAAATCCTAAATTTAAGTGACCCCTCTCTTCTTTAAATCTCACAGGCCGTGCTCTCCTTGGAAGTTGCCTTTGTTTTCTCATAGGCTTGGCCTTAACTTTGCTGTCTTTCATTTTCACTGTTGTCTTTCCGCTTCCCTCTCTCAATGATATTTAAGCATTTGATCTCCAAAAAACTGTTTCCCGGTTTGAAAAGCACAGGGGCCATGCTAATCTTCTCTGTAGCATTTCAATTGTATACCTAATGTAGGTGACGGGTTGATGGGTACAGCACACCACCATAGCACGTGTATGCCTGTGTAACAAAACCGCACGTTCTGCACGTGTTCCCCAGAACTTACAGTATAATAAAAAAAAAAAGAAAAGCTCTGGAATATGAAGTATTTGTAAGTTTAAAATTTGCATCTGCAGGGTGGCTACCAATATTTATTTTTAGAAGGATGCTCCTTCTGACTTGCAATCAGGGAGTTGTTTTAAAAGATTAGAAGTACATTCAATAAAACTGGAACATTAAACAGCATTTTTTAGAAAAATTTGTTGATTGATTTAGCATGGAAGAATAAGAAATAAAGGTTGCAATGATATTTTCTTTGAAATTCCAGTAGGATTGTGGTGGAGGAGTTAGCTAATGCATATATTTGAAATATATGATTTAAATTTGGGGATCTATAAACAGGGACGAGTAAATCAGCCTTCATTAATAAGCAGATTATTAAAATTAAAAATAGTAACAATCACACTTACAGTTTAAGATGGCAATATGAGTACATGCTGTTGACCCCTTACAATTGTAGAAAAGAGGTAAAAATAAATGAATAAATAAATCCATTATCACATTAGAGAAAAATAATAATAAGCTTTGATGGATCCGAAACTATGAGGAATCTCTGAAATATAAAAAGTAGACAGATATAATGAAGGAAAAAATACAGCTCAAAATACAGAAATGCAGTCTCTACCTAAGATGGTAATGGTTGAAGAGTGAAGGTTTCAGGTGGTGAAACTGCACTGGTAAGTGATTAAAGTGATTGGAGTGGGAGGAGGCAAGGGAGTGAGAGGAGCCTGGGTAGCCTTTGCTCATGTTGGTGGTGTAAATACTCCCATCACTGACGTTTCTGGGGAACCCCTTTGAAGTAACTTTTCTTTTCAGGTGTATTTGTTTCACAAAGACAAACAAACCAATGACATATCCTTCTTACCAAAGTAGGGTAAAAGTTTGGAAACATCCCCAAGTTTCCAAAGGTGGATCTGAAGACTTCCCAGCTTTTCTACTCTCTAGGCTGAGTAAGCTGCGGGAGCCCTGTCGACCTCTCGTCTCCTTGGCAGTATTGAAAGTGTACCAGATTTCCAGAACCTGGGCATTTTCTGAGGACACGTGCCTCACTTTTGAGGAAAGCTGGATGTTACCAGGATCATGAATAAATGTTGTGAACATAACAAAAAGCACTATGCAAACGTCCCTTTGGGGTTTTGCTGTTTCTGTGCAAACTGCTGAGCTTTTGACTGTGTATTCATTCTTAATCTTTAGATATAAAAATCTATACTTAATTTTTTCAATAGCAGGCAATGGCTTACTAAAAATATTTATATAGATCTGCTAGAGGGTATGGCACTTGTGTAGCAGCCTTTACATATATGGAAATCTGTACTTAGTCACCCATGGCCCAGGAAGTAGAATAATGATGGAATTATTATTCTGTATAACACAGGCTGCTGCCTCAAAAAATTTTCCAAAGGAAAAAGTCAGGTCCTAAAACAGGCAAGCAAAGTGGATTGGAATACACTGTGAATCAGCTGGGCTTCAAGAATTGTTTCCTTTCCCATTCCTGAAGGACAAGAGAAGGGAAGCTGGGCCAGCATCACTGGCAGGCTCTTCTAGGCACATGAGTAATGTGAAAAAGTTGCAGGGATGGGAGTGGCAGAAGAAGAGCCTAGGGCCTGTTGTGTTCTAAGGAGGGTAGTCATCCCCTCTCGCAATGCCATAGTAATCCACTGCGATGCCTCGCACACCTGGCTCCGCTGCCATGACAGATTTGGAAAGGCCAGATGTTTAGGAAAAAATAACAAAGTCTTCCTTCCTGTCTCCCCTCCCCTGAGATTTTAAGATGACAACACTTCACCCACGAGTGAGTTGCTCATAGAGTCTACTCAGATACAGTAATATCTCAGGGAGCAAGTTATTTCATGTAAGTGAATTTTCCAGGTAACCAAAGCTGACTCTTTTATGCATTTACTCAAGTTATTTGTACTGAAAGCATTTAAAACATGAATTATGTTCTATTCTGTTTATTTTTGTCTTGTGAATGCCATTTAGCTTCATTTTATATTGTAACATCAAGATTATACGTATAGATTGTATCTTGGCATTTGGGGACTGCGATGACTAGGAATACGACCCTTAAATACCATCAATACTGTTTAAAATCTTGTGTCTTTTAAACATAGTTCCTGTAGTTTTTCTTTCTTCCTTTCAATCAGACTTGTCAGTTCCTCCTAAAGTCAGTGCACCTGTCTTTTAGCAGCCACGTTTCTTCTGATGATCTGCTTCTAATTTGTCTTGAGCAAGAATCTATACAACTAAGTTGATTAGTCCTAAATAAGACGTAGTGGTGGGAAAGGGCCTTCTCTGAGTGAAAGGCATTAGCTTTTAGGAATGTGATCAATGGCACTGATGACTTCTGTCTGGGGGAAATAATGTCTGGCTTTGTTCTAGATATCTCTTGAACCCAGGAGGCGGAAATTGCAGTCAGCTGAGATTGGGCCATTGACCTGCAACCTGGGTGACAAGAGCAAAACTCTGTCTAAGGAAAAAAAAGTACTGATTCACGACTGTTTCTGCTACAGCGTTCATTTTTCATGCTAGAAATTCCTAAAGAGAAAGTCTTAGAAGAAATCACCAAGTTCTTAGCACTCGGAATAAAAGATGCATTGACCCACACTTGAGTATAGGTATTGGATAGGCTGTTGTATGGTGATGTTAGCCCATTGGATAGGCTGTTGGATGGTGGTGTTAGCCCATTGGCAGAACATGGGATAACACCCATGTTTAGCATGGGACCGGGGCTGAGTTGTTAACACACGGAGTGACTTAACGAATGTTTATTTATCTCAGTGATCCTCAAAACCCTTTACTGCAAAATGGGAACGACTTTATCAGTTTATTTTGGGTATCAAAAGAGAAAATGAATGGAAAGCAGGTAATACTGTTGAACACTAACTCAACAGTTATTTCTAAACTGTAGTTGTGCCATATTTGCATTTGAATGCATTCTTTGAATCCATGTAGCATACAGATAGCCTGGGTGCTGGTTATGATGGTATTATGATGAGTGCATACTGTATGCCCAGCCCCGTTTTGGGCATTTTTTGTGTTTTAACTCATTGAATGTGCGAGCAGCCTTGGGAGAAAAGTGATAATTTTTACTATTTTATTACCTCTTGTCTTTGTCTCTTATTCCTTGACAGTTCTGAGGTCTTTGATTCATTTCTTTGGCCTGAGTGTAGACTGGGAATGATACAGCAGTTTTATTTGTGATAGGCAAAAAGCCAAATGTCCTTCATTGGGTATATGGTTAAACTGTGGTACAATCTCACCATGAAATACTACACAGCAAAACAAAGGAATGAACTATTGTTCCATTTGACCACTTGGATGGACCTGAAAGACATTGTAATGAATAAAAAGAGCTGGTCTCAAAAGTTTGCATATTGTATGATTCCACTTTTATAACATTCTTGAGTTGTCAAAATTGTAAATGTGCACAACAGGCCAGCAGTTGCCAGTGGTGAGAGTAGCCAAAGGAAAGGGAAGCAGAAGGGGGTTGCCTCGGGTTGTTGGAGCTGTACTGTATCTTGATTGTTATGGTACCTGTATGACTCTGTATGTGTGACTGAATGTTGTCCAACTATACACAAAGACATAAAAATAAGTACATGCAAAAACAGTGAAATCCAAGTAAGCTCCACAGTGCAATTATTCATAACTTTATTTTTAATTTTAATTTTTATTTTACTTTAAGTTCTGG
The DNA here is from genome assembly GCF_000951035.1 of Colobus angolensis palliatus. NCBI lineage: Eukaryota > Metazoa > Chordata > Mammalia > Primates > Cercopithecidae > Colobus > Colobus angolensis. Next base: position 8,083,311 of record NW_012114455.1, on the reverse strand, counting down.
AATACATGTGCAGGATGTGCAGGTTTGTTACATAGGTATACATGTGCCGTGGTGGTTTGCTGCAGCTATCAACCCTTTATCTAGGTTTTAAGCCCAGCATGCTTTAGGTATTTGCCCTAATGCTCTCCCTCCCCTTCCCCGCCACACCCCGACAGGCCCCAGTGTGTGTTGTTCTCCTCCCTGTGTCCAGAGAACATGCGGTGTTTGGTTTTCTGTTCCTGTGTTAGTTTGCTGAGAATGATGGCTTCCAGCTTCATCCATGTTCTGGCAAAGGACATGATCTCATTCTTTCTTATGACTGCATGGTATTCCGTGGTGTACTAAAACACCAAAAGCAATGGCAACAAAAGCCAAAATTGACAAAGGGGATCTAATTAAACTAAAGAGCTTCTGCACAGCAAAATAAACCAGCATCAGAGTGAACAGGCAACCTACAGAATGGGAGAAAATATTTGCAATCTACCCATGTGACAAAGATCAAATATCCAGAATCTACAAGGAACTTAAACAAATCAGTTTTACAAAATAATAACTTACAAATAACTTACAAATAAACAAATAAATTACAAAATAAAAAACAAAGAGTCCTATCAAAAAATGGGCAAAGGATATGAACAGACACTTCTGAAAAGAAGACATTTATGTGGCCAACAAACATGAAAAAAAGCTCATCATTACAGATCATTAGAGAAATGCAAATCAAAACCACAATGAGATACCATCTCATGCCAGTCAGAATGGCAATTATTAAAAATTCAGGAAACAATGAATGGTTGTGGAGAAATAGGAATGCTTTTACACTGTTGGTGGGAGTGTAAATTAGTTCAACCATTGTTGAAGATTATGGCGATTCCTCAAGGATCTAGAACCAGGAATACCATTTGACCCAGCAATCTCATTACTGGGTAATGGTATTTGTTGTATACCCAAAGGATTATAAATCATTCTGCTATAAAGACACATCCACATGTATGTTTATTGCAGCACTATTTACAATAGCAAAGACTTGGAACCAACCCAAATACCCATCAATGATAGACTGGATAAAGAAAATGTGTCACATACAACTTTATAAATAAAACTGTATATATAATACTATATGCATACACACACACACATATATATTTAGTTACATAAGATGCCACCATTGGGGGAGCTGGGTGATAGTGCTGGGTACCTATCTCTACCATTTTGTAGCTTCCTGTGAATCGACAATTATTTCAAATGAAACAATCAAAAAATAGAAATACAAGGAAAATGAGTCTCTAGTATTCCATTAACAACCTATTCCTATATACACTTATATAAGAATTTGTTGTTTCTAAAATATTTTCACATGAATCATCTCAAGTGAGTTTATAGCAGTTCCCTAAAATAGGTCAGAGAAAGAATAGTTTGCCTATTTCACAGGGAGGGAAACAGATGGAAAGGTTAAGTAATGACAAATGAGTCACAGCTAACTAAAATAGTAGCTTTATGAAAAGAACCTAGTTCCTGATTTTCAAGTCTGGAGCTCTTTATATTATACAAAGATGGCTTCCATAGCTTGAGGTTGGAACAGGTATAATGTAAAATGATATTTTGAATCAAATTCTGCTTGTTTTCTGGGGCACCCAAGGGTGCTCACTAGCTTTGAGCATCACCCATACTCTTACCTTGCCTTTCCTATATCCACACCTACCTTCCTATGTCTAGCTGCTTTCTAGCTTCCACCCAGTATTGTTCTAACAAAAGCACAGCCTCCAAATCAAAACCACATTCATGCCATTGTCTGCTGTAGGTCCCTGTTGTTCCTCTGCTTCAATTAAAATAAACCTGCTGAGACCTACCAACCTCATTTCTCTTCTAAGCCATCCCAGGTAACAGTTCTAGCCACTAATAGGAATTGCCTATTAGTTGACCTGCTGCATCATCCAGTCTTGCTACTACTTCTTTGTCTGTCTCCAAGGCATATAGGAGCCTTGTTTCTAATCTGAAGTCATGTTTAGAGCCTAATTAATCCCTAGAGTGTGAGAAAGAGGTGTCTGAGATAAGAAATCAAGGTTATACATATCTTGCTCAGTGGAACAGTTATGGGCAAACAAGCTGTTCCTCTCACATTTTTGCAAAGCAAATTTATGTTCACTAACTTTGGTTCTTGTTGTAAATGAGAAGTGTGTGAAGGTCTAGCAATGCGCTTTTCGCCATATGGGTACCCATATGTTTTCCCCCTTTGCTTGCGTACATTTTTGCTTTGGCATGCACATATGCCTGTATTTTTGCAACTTAACAATATTAAAACTAATCCCATTTATGCTCCTTTTGGGTGAGTTGATTGAGTCATAAATTCCTGAGAATCTCTTCCTTGGGAGGCTGAAGTTCTTTTGTGCAAGCAGGAGGAGGGCAGAGCAAGCTATCCTAGCAGACGGATGCCTTCAGCAAGCATCACTGTGAAGCTGATGGCCCTGACCCAGACTCCAGAGTGCTAACCTAACCCTGGAAGACTCAGAAATATAGATTCATAATACTTCACAATGACCTCCACTTCCCTCCCCAAGGTGGAAAACCCTCACTAAGAAATAAGTAGTAATTCCCTGGGGTTTTCTTTCTAAAGTCCCAGATGAAATAACACGTCTTACAACAAACAATTATGATGTCTTTAAGCTGTGGTTCTTGATAGGTGACCATACTTTCTACTTAATACTCCTCACACTGAATTGAGAAACTATGCATGTCAGAAATAGGACAGCTGGAAATTAGGCTTGTATGGAAATGATGCTTAGCTTCTTCACTGGGCATTTTAGGGAATAAATATGAGAATGGATATTACTTATATCATATCAAGTGAAAAACCCAACTAACTCAAATGTAAAATTGGAACTGGAAATGCTGCCTACCGTCTGTTGTAAAGCCGTGTCAAGGGCGCGCCCAAGATGGCCAAATAGGAACAGCTCCAGCCTCCAGCTCCCAGCATGAGCAACACAGAAGATGGGCGATTTCTGCATTTTCAACTGAGGTACCGGGTTCATCTCACTGGGGCATGTTGGACAGTTGGCGCTGGTCCGCGGGTGCAGCCTGACCAGTGAGAGCTGAAGCAGGGCGAGGCACCGCCTCACCTGGGAAGCACAAGGGAGAAGGGAATTCCTTTTCCTAGCCAAAGGAAATTGAGACACACAACACCTGGAAAATTGGGCAACTCCCACCCTAATACTGCGCTTTACCAAGGGTCTTAGCAAACAACACACCAGGAGATTATATCCCACACCTGGCCCAGAGGGTCCCACACCCACAGAGCCTCCCTCATTGCTAGCACAGCAGTCTGAGATCTAACTGCAAGGAGGCAATGAGGCTGAGGGAGGGGTGCCCGCCATTGCTGAGGCTTAAGTAGGTAAACAAAGCCACTGGGAAGCTTGAAATGGGTGGAGCCCACCACAGCTCAAGGAGGCCTGCCTGCCTCTGTAGACTCCTCCTGTGGGGACAGGGCATAGCTAAACAAAAAGCAGCAGAAATCTCGGCAGAGGTAAATGCCCCTGTCTGACACCTTTGAAGAGAGCAGTGGATCTCCCAGCACAGAGGTTGAGATCTGAGAACGAACAGACTGCCTGCTCAAGTGGGTCCCTGACCCCTGAGTAGCCTGTCTGGGAGACATCCCCCACTAGGTGCAGACTGACACTTCACACCTCCCACAGTGGGGTACACCCCTGAGACGAAGCTTCCAGAGCAAGAATCAGACAGCAACACTTGCTGTTCAGCAATATTCTATCTTCTGCAGCCTCCACTGCTGATACCCAGGCAAACAGGGTCTGGAGTAGACCTCAAGCAAACTCCAACAGACCTACAGCTGAGGGTCCGACTGTTAGAAGGAAAACTAACAAACAGAAAGGACACCCACACCAAAACCCCATCAGTACATCACCACTATCAAAGACCAAAGGCAGATAAAAACACAAAGATGGGAAAACAGCAGTGCAGAAAAGCTGGAGATTCAAAAAATCAGAGCGCATCTCTCCCTCCAAAGGAACGCAGCTCATCACCAGCAATGGAACAAAGCTGGATGGAGAATGACTTTGACGAGTCAAGAGAAGAAGGCTTCAGTCAATCAAACTTCTCAGAGCTAAAGGAGGAACTATGTAACCAGCGCAAAGAAATTAAAAACCTTGAAAAAAGATTTGACAAATGGTTAACTAGAATAACCAAGGTAGAGAAGTCCTTAAAAGAACTGATAGAGATGAAAACCATAACACGAGAACTATGTGACAAATGCACAAGCTTCAGT
>NW_012114455.1:8044020-8075121 GCF_000951035.1 Colobus angolensis palliatus | reverse complement strand
TATATATATATATATATATATAAAAGCCGTGTCTATCTTTGTCTCTTATGCCCTCATTCATTCACTCATTTAATGCATTAAGACTATTTGCTTTCCCTTTAGCAACAATGATGTGTAAGATAGACACTGTTCCTGCCGGTATGGAGCCTGTGGTCTAGTGGGGGAGATAGCTATTTATCAGGTGATCAAGGCCATGGCATCTCAAAGTGTGGTAGCTGCTGTGAGGATGGGAAAAGGGGAGGTATGATTCAGCCTAGGGTAAGTTTTCCCTGAGATAGTGACATTTGAACTGACATCTGAAGATTAACAGAAGTCAGGGAGGAGGGGGACTGGGATGAGTTCATGTATTGAGGCTGGGCTGAATAGAAGACTTCCAGGCAGGGAACAGCACATCCAAATGTCCTGAGGTGTGTTGGGCTGGCTCTTCAAGGAAAAAAGAGCTGTGTCTTGAATGCGTAGAAAGCAGGCGAGACAATGGCCTGAGATGGGATAGTCATAGACCAGATTACCTACAGCCCTTTAAAGAGTTTGGTCCTTTGCAGGGACATGGATGAAGCTGGAAGCCATCATTCTCAGCAAGCTAACACAGGAACAGAAAACCAAACACTGCATGTTCTTACTCATAAGTGGCTGTGGAACAATGAGAATACATGGACACAGTGAGGAGAACAACACACACTGGGGTCTGTCGAGGGTGGAGGCAAGGGGAGGGAGAGCATCAAGATAAATAGCTAATGCATGCGGGGCTTAAAACGTAGGTGATGGGTTGGTAGGTGCAGCAAACAACTATGGCACATGTATACCTACCTAACAAGCCTGCACGTTCTGCAAATGTATCCTGGAACTTAAAGTAAAGAAAATAATTTTTTTAAAAGTTTTGTGTTTATTCTGATAGCACTTGGAACTAGCAAAAGCATTTCAAGTAAGAGAGCTTGGAAGTAAGATGTTCATTGTCTGGATTTAACTAAGAACATCTCATTTCTGATCTACTCATTCTCTGTGTAAATCTGCAATGGACTAAACCTCTGTCTCTATTTCCCCACCTAGAAAGCAGAAACTAATTAGTAATAATATGCTTTACATATGAAGGAATGGAGGATGGACTCTGATAGTGTCTATTCTGAATACTTTCTAGATTATAATATGAGAATGAATATTAACATGTATCCTAGCAAACGAAAAGCTCAACTAACTCAAAAGTAAAATTACAATTGGAAAGACACCCATTACTCCCTGCTGTATGTTGTAAAGCCTTCTCTATGCAATTGCTATATCAAATTATGCTATTGAAATCGGTCAGACACTGATAAAATTGAGACAGGCTTTACAAGTACTGTAGATCTAATTGGCCTCAGCAGTGGGTCCGCAGTGACTCTTGCTGCTGAACAGAAAATGTGGGCTTCAGTGGAAAATAATAAGCAGCCTGGTTCCACCCTAACATGCTGCAGCCACCTCTGGAGGTAATATACCTTACTTTAGACACTGAGCTCCTTCCTCTGGCCAGAGGTTGAAGAAACCTCAGAAAGGTTTGTTTCCTCCTTCCCCCGGATGAGAACCCTTGATAGCAGATTTAAAAGACTTCAGGGTCCAGATCCATGCACCTGGCACCCTTGGTGTTACCTTTACAAAACCATTTATACTTCTTTCTAAAACTCTCTACATCCCTAGGGTAAAATTCCTATAAGTCACCTTTTCTTGCTTAAGCTGTTTTAAATTAGGTTTCCATCACTTAGAGCCAAAGTAGCTCTGATTAAATTCACATGCCATGTAGAGGGCAGTATCTAACTGAGCCAAATAGAACATAATCCCTGCTCTAAACTGAGAGCCGGGTAGGAAGGGGAGACATGTACATTCTACCACAAGGTGATTGGGGCCTAACCAGCTCTGAGAAGACCTATTTCATATGTAAAAGAGATAGAGAAGTGATGGCCTGGAGTCATTGATTAACTTTTCAAGACCACTGTCTCCACCTTGGGTTGAAGACCTTGTGGCTTGATTTAGAACTCTGGGTGGGTTGCAAAACAGTTTCCACATCTAAATCAGCCAGAATCAGACTGAGAAAGATACCTTGGCTCTGGATATGAGTCATGGAGTAATTCACACCAGGGGGTCATCACCAACTGAGTGCACCAAGCGCACAATGTTTATTTAATGCACTCATGCCTACCATGAGAAAGGTGTTGAGTACACCACCCTGAGTGACTGAAACTCAGCCTCTGTCATGATCAACCTCTCATTACTCTGGAAAAACTTTATGAAGAGCAATTAGTTTGTTTTGATCAATTGATTCACTAACCTTTCCTTGGGATGATGTGCTCCGCCGTGGCCGGAAATTATCCCTTGCATCTCTGTATTCTCAGGTTATTTAAGAGCAGGTATAGTACCTGGGGCTGACCTATTCAGAAGAACACAAATGACTTGCATTTCGATGGTGATCAAAAAGTGACTATTGAATGGATGCACACATATGTATCCATTGTATATCGATCCTGTAGCATGCCAGAGAAAAAAAGGGGAAGACAGTGGAGATATACACGGACAAGTTCCCAGAAGCAGGACAGCACTCTATCTGTACAGTGAAGGGGAAATCTGATGTACAGAGTGAAGGATGTTTGGAGAAGGCACTTCATGTCCTATCTGTATTAAGAGCCCGCAGGAAGTTGCAGACTTATCTTTCAAGCATTCTACTTCCATTTCCCCCACTACCACTACTAGCCCTGGATGCCAAGTGAGCTTACTGCTGAGGTTTTATTTGTATTAAGTTTTAACCAAATAGTGAGGCTCTCACTAGTCTAGACTTCTAGACATGGTGATCTGTGATCTGGAAGATATTTTTCAATTCTTGTCCAATCACTTTTTTTTTTTTTAATTGGAAACCTATGACTTGTGCTGGAAAACTCATTACCTTTACCAAGAAGATGCATAACAAGAGTTGGGATGACATACCTCAACAGATACAATTTGACTTTGACAGACTGGTGAGTGATCTTACCACGTTACACCATCCATTTCTCTGTGTGACACGAGAATTTTGATCTTCCCTGTCTCTGCAGGCTCTTTTCTTCCTGATTTCTTTCAAGAGCACCTGAAATCATAAACTTCAACTATGCTGGGTCTTAGCTCCCACATGCCCGAGGTTGAAGAATGACTGTAGAAATGGTGGTAGTGTGAAGAAGATCATTCCTCCTCAGTTTAAAGGGAGTAATCATGGTTAATAAGCTGCTTCTCTGTATGAGATTCAGAAGGAGGAAAAGGGGAAGAAAACCAACTAACATTGCTTAGAGGATTTTAATTGGAGTGGGCTCTCCAGTCTTACAAATGTTCCAGCCTTGGAGAGGGAACCTCCACTAGAGATGAATAGGGTCAAGAGGAGGTGATCTCATGAAGCAAAAGCAGTTGATTGTCACTTTGAACCCGGGCTTCGCAGCTGAAGGCTGTGATTGACTCACAATAACAAGGACTGGAGTTGAGTGAGGAGGTGAGGGAATTTGATCTCTCACAGAACACCTAAAGTATAGCCCAACTCTCCCCACCCCATTTCTCTACTTGTAGCCTGCAAAGTGAGAAGTCTCCTTAATCAAAGAAGGTGATCAGTGAAGTCCTTTCTTTCTTTTGTTTTTCCTTCCTTGTTCCCTTCCTTGTGTTATTTTTCTTATGCTATCAAATTTTCCCACTCCAGAATCCCTTAACGGTGAGAGTAATCCTCCTGGGGTGCTGAAAATAGTTTGTTTTTAATGATACCTTGGACGATGTTGCTTCCTATGAGAAAGGCTTAGTAAAGTCATTGATATGAACAGAGCCACTGGTCCCCTGCTACTCCAATTCTCTTCCTTTTCCAAACAAGCTCTGCTCAGCTCACCTATGCTCTTCACACCATTGCAGTCTAAATGCTTTCATGCTGGGCCTCTCCAGATCTCCTCCTGCTCCACTGAGCCCAGGCTTATTTGTGCCTGCACAACTGGAGCCTGGTGCAGTAATTACGGCTGCAGTGAAAGGGTTTGTCTCCCTTGGGCACTCGGGATGTTGCCAGTGCTGCCGGTGAAGAACTCAGCCACTTTTGTAGGGCATCATAGGACCGTGGTGCTCTGGGACGTCAGACAGCAAGATGTTTGGAACCCTACCCACTCCTCTTTCTCTCCCCTTCCCTGCACCCTTCTTCTTTATACTCCTGACCCAGCCCCAAACTTCCTACTGCACTTTTGTATCTTTTTGGCAGAATTTTCTGTCCCAGAAGGCGTGAAAGCAGTTGGAACAAAGGCAGTTTGGCAAAAACATATTGAGTCATATTTTAAGAATCTCCTGATATTCCTGCACCTCTGGTTCTGCCTAAGGGGTAAAGAAGCTTCAGAGGCTGCATCTAGCTGGAATTATACTCCTGAGGGCCCAGGCCCTCCAGCTCCCAGCAGGAATCCACAAAGAAAAGCAGACTCTGCTGAAGCATAGGGTTTAACTGTATATCCTTATCCCCTAGTGTTGCTGTCTCACATCACCTCATCCTGATTCTCCTTCTCTCTTACCTGCCTTCATTCTTAAGAACTACTGATCCTTCAAGCTGTGTCGCACTGGCCTTTGTCCATTGCTGTTTCTGGTTGTGGGTGCCTTTCGAGCCTTCCATGCTTGCTGGACTGTCTCAACTTCTGATTTTTTGAATGCTTTAAGTCAATATAAGTGTCAATATCATAAAACCATGACATGGTATGTCCTCATTGTCATCATCATTATCACCAAAATCATCCTTTAAATTTATCGATAGGCCACTTTGACTTACGCTTGGTTTTCACAAAAGTCTTCTGTCAAAAGGCAGACAAAAATAAACAAGCAAGTAGTTAAAAATAACATATAGACAGAGACTTCCATACACACTTTACACAGAAGGAAATGGAGACTTTGGCTAAATGGACTGCATCTGGAAACAACATTCCTTCAATTATTTATTTATTCATGCACTTGTTCAGTCATTCGAGAATGGATTAGTGGGTGCCTGCTGCCTGTTAGGTACTGTGCTTGAAACAGAAGAATAAATAACATTGTAGTTTTCCCCAGGAAGCTCAAAGTTTAGCGAAAGACTCAGACATGATAGCATACAATTATAGTACAATAAAAGTGGGTGCATTAGTAATATATTCATCATGTTGTAGGTTCACAGGAGAGGAACATTTAACTCCAGTTGTTAAATGTGAAAGAATCAGGGATGGAGTCCTGGAAGAGGTGACTACTAATCTGACTGTAAACATTGATTCAGAGTTATTCAAAAGAAAGGAAATGAAATGGGTGAGGTAGAGGCAAAGAGAAATATTCTAGGCAATGGAGATAAGAGAAAAGACGTGAAAATGAGAAATTGCATGGTGCACTTAGAAAGATACAATTCATTTTTTATTATTGAAGCATAAAGTATGAAGTTGTTGTAATCCAAATAAAGTTGGATTCACTTGTCGATGGTCCCATTATGACGTTGTTTTCCATGGAAACAAGTTTGATCACACCCACCAAGAAAGCAAACAAAAAAAATTTAATGTAAGCAAAATCTGCACTCACATCTTCAAAGTGGTCCCCAAAGGACAAATATTTCCATAACAGGGAGTAAAATAGTCGAATGTTGCTTTTTTGCCAGTCTTTCTTTGTCACTCACAGTATGGCAATCTTTTCTCCTTCCCTTCCACATTCCATGAGAATTCTATGCTACCCAGATCTCTACTTTCTTCCCTTATCTGCTTTCCTCTTTCCATAATTTCTCAGATTTCTAACATAAACCAAATAGACTTCTTCTCTTAATTTCTTCATTAAGCAGCACTACTCATTGTTCTGCTTAACATTAGGACTGGTTGGGCGCGTGGCTCACGCCTGCAATCCCAGCACTTTGGGAGGCTGAGGCAGGCGGATCACGAGGTCAGGAGATCAAGACCATCCTGGCTAACACGGTGAAACCCCATCTCTACTAAAAATACAAAAAATAAAAAAATAAATAAAATAAAAATTAGCCACGTGTGGTGGCAGGCGCCTGTATTCCCAGCTACTTGGGAGGCTGAGGTGGGAGAATGGCGTGAACCTGGGAGGCGGAGCTTGCAGTGAGCCAAGATCACACCACTGCACTCCAGCCTGGGCGACAGAGCGAGACTCCGAAAATATCTATAGCTTGATATGTAATGAGGTTTGAGAAGTATATGAAGAGCGAATCATGAATGGCTAAACAGACAGTGAACATAAGGGAAGATCATGGGCTTTTTATTTGAAAAAGTCTTACGGTCATAATTTAAATTACTGCAGCTTTTGGTGGGTTTTGATAAATTTATGTATCTATATAATCACTATCCCAATCAAGATACGGAGTATTACTATTACCTCAAAAGCTTCCCTTTTTCTTATTCTTCCCAAAACTTATCCCCACTTTCAACTTGAGGCAAACACTGATATGTGTTCTGCTGTTATGTATTAGACTTTTTAAGAGTTTAATATATATATATTTACATGTATATATTTAGCAAAATATGTGTATGCATTCTATATGTATATATAGTCTATATAACACAAATATATATTTAGAAACATGTGTATATGAAGTACATATTGCACCCTACACACATATCTACACTCCGGAAAAAATGTAAAATCTTGTGTAATTTTAGAATATATACCCTTGTTTCTGAATTCTTTCACTCAGCTTTTGAGTTTTATTCATGTTGCGTGTGGTTTTTATTGCTAAGTGGCATCCCATTATATAGCTGTACCACTGTTTGTTTACTCATTTGCCAGTTGGGTGGACATTTGGTTGTTTCTACTTTTTGGCTATTATGAGTAAAGCTACTATAAACATGTATGTACAGGCCTTTTCCTAGACATATATTTACAATTTTCTTGAGTAAATACTTAGGAGCAGAACTGGTAAGTCACACAGTAAGTTTATACTTAACTTTACAAAAAGCCACTGAAGTCTTTTCCAAAATGGTTGTACTAATTTGTATTCCTGTAGGCACTATAGCTGTTCCACATGCTTGTTGACATACGGTGTCCTGTCTTTTAAATATTATCTATTATAATAACTGTGTAGGCCAAAACAGACTTGGTTTTGAGTTGCTTTTCTCTGAGGATTAATGAGTTTGGGCATATTTTTCATATGCTCATTGGCCATTGGTATATCTCATTTTGTGAAGTCGTGGTTGAAATCTTCTGGCTATTTCTAATTGAGCTGTTTATCTTCTATTATGGAGTTGTAATTGTTATTTGTATATCCTAGATGCATGTCCTATGTCAGCTATATGTATTCAGAATAATTTCTCTTAGCCTATGCTTCACCTCCTCATTTTCTTAATGGTGCTTCTAAAGGAACATTCTAAAGGAATCCAGTTTTAAATTCGGATGAAGTCCAATTTATCAATATTTCACACTTTACCTGAGGTTTAAAAAGGTTGTATTCTAGGTTTTTTTTTCTAGATGTTTTAGAACTGTAACGTTTTTGTTTAGCTGTAAGATCCATATGAGTTAGTTTATGTGCATGGTATTAGCTAACATTTGAGATTCATTTCTTTCCCATATAGCTCTACAGTTAATCCAAAAGCATCTGTGGAAAACTTAATCCTTTTTCTAATGAATTACCTTAGTTTCTTTGTTGAAAATCAGTTGACTTGTTTGATTTCTTTCTGGGAATCTCTCTTATTTTCTATTCACCTATATGTCTATTCATATGCCTGAACCATGCTGTTTTGATTACAACCAGTGTTAATGTTTTGAAATCAGACAGTGTAAATTGCCAGCCTTGTTCTTTTTCAAAATAGTGGCCAATCTATGTCCTTTATATTTTCATATAATTTTATAATCAGTTTGACAATATTTACCAAAAACATGTTGAGATTTTGATTGGGGATGCATTTAAATTATATGTTAATTTTGAAACAGTTGACATTTAATAGTATTGAGTTTTCCCAAACCTTAAAATGTATTCTTCCATTTATTAAGGTCTGGGCTAATTTTTTTCAACAGTGTTTTATGGCTTTCAGTATATAGTTCCAAATTATTTCATATTTCAAATGATTATAAAGGAAATTTTTTAAATCTCAATTGTTCATTGAAAATATACAGAAATACAATTGACTTTTTTATATTGACCTTGCACACTGTGACTGCTAAATTTATTCCTTGATTCTAGTACATTTTTTAGATACTTAAGATTTTTCACATAAATGATTATGTCCTCTATGGGGAGATAGTTTTACTCTTTCATATCAATCAGTATGCCTCTGATTAATTTTTCTTATCTTATTATACTGGCTAAGTTCTCCAATAGCATGATATTAAAATGCATTGTAATTCTGACATCCTCATCTAATTTCTGATTGGAGGAAAAACATTTTATTCTTCCCATTAAGAATAATATTATCTATAGGTTTTTTACAGATGGTCTTTATCAGATTGAGAAGTTATTTTCTATTCCTAGTAGCTGATTTGTGTGTATGTGTGTGTCTTAGTCCGTTTTCACACTGCTAATAAAGACATAGGAATAAAAAGAGGCTTAATTGGACTTACAGTTCCACATGGCTTGGGAAGCCTCAGAATCATGGCAAGAGGCAAAAGGCACTTCTTACCTGGTGGCGGCAAGAGAAAATGAGGAAAAAGCGAAAGTGGAAACCCCTGATACACCCATCAGATCTTGTGAGACGACTTAATACACTATCAAAAGAATAGCACAGGAAAAACTGGCCCCCATTATTCAATTACTTCCCTCTGGGTCTTTCCCAGAATATCTGGGAATTCTGGGAGATGCAATTCAAGATGAGATTTGGGTGGGGACAGAGCCAAACCATATTACTCTGCCCCCGGCCCCTCCAAATCGCATGTCCCTCCATTTCAAAACCAATCATGACTTCCCACAGTCCCCCAAAGTCTTAACTCATTTCAATATTAACCCAAAAGTCCACAGTCCAAAGTCTCATCTGAGACAAATCCCTTCCACCTATGAGCCTGTAAAATCAAAAGCAAGCTAGTTACTTCCTAGATACAATGGGGGTACAGGTATTGGGTAAATATAGTCATTCAAAAAGGGAGAAATTGGCCAAAACAAAGGGATTACAGGGCCCATGCAAGTCCAAAATCCAGCATTGCAGTCAAATTTTAAGGCTCCAAAATGATCTCCTTTGACTCCGTGTCTCACCTCCAGGTCATGCTGATGCAAGAGGTGGGTTCCCATGGTCTCGGGCGGCTCTGCCCCTGTGGGTTTGCAGGGTACAGCTTCCCTCCCAGCTGCTTTCATGGCCTGGCATTGAGTATCTGTGGCTTTTCCATGCACACAGTGTAAGCTGCTGGTGGATCTACCATTCTGGGATGTGGAGGATGGTAGCCCTCTTCTCACAGCTCGACTAGGGAGTGCCCCAGTAGGGACTCTGGGTGGGGGCTCTGACTCCACATTTCCCTTCTGCACTGCCCTAGCAGAGGTTCTCCATGAGGTCCCCACCCCTGCAGCAAACTTTTGCCTGAGCATCCAAGCATTTCCATACAACTTCTGAAATCTAGGTGAAGGTCTCCAAACCTTAATTCTTGACTTCTGTGCACCTGCAGGCTCAACACCATGTGGAAGCTGCCAAGGCTTGGAGTGTCCATCCTCTGAAGCCACAGCCTGGGCCGTACTTTGGCCCCTTTCAGCACAGTGGAGCAGCTGGGACATAGGGCACCAAGTCCTCAGGCTGCACACAGCACGAGGACCCTGGGCCTGGCCCACAAAATCACTTTTTCCTCCTGGGTCTCTGAGCCTGTGATGGGAGGGGTTGCTATCAAGGTCTCTGACATATCCTGGAGACATTTGCCCCATGGTCTTGGGAATTAACATTAGGCTCCTTGCTACTTACTCAAATTTCTGCAGCTGGCTTGAATTTCTCCCTAGAAAATGGTTTTCATTTTTCTATCGCATACTCAGGCTGCAAATTTTCTGAACGTTTATGCTCTGTTTCCCTTTTAAAACTGAATGCCTTTGACAATACCCTTTAGCAGTCATCTCTTGAATGCTTTGCTGCTTAGAAATTTCTTCTGCCAGATACCCAAAATCATCTCGCTCAAGTTTGAAATTCCATAAATCTGTAGGACAGAGACAAAATGCCACCAGTCTCTTTGCTGAAACATAACAAGAGTCACCTGTGCTCCACTTCCCAACAAGTTCCTCATCTCCATCTGAGACTACCTCAACCTGGACCTTATTGTTCGTATCATTATTGGCACTTTGCTCAAAACCATTGGTAAGTATTTAGGGAGTTCCAAACTTTTCCACAGTTTCCTGTCTTCTTCTGAGTCCTCCAAACTGTTCCAACATCTGCCTGTTACCCAGTTACAAAGTCACTTCCACATTTTCAGGTATCTTTTCAGCAGCATCCCACTTCTGGTACCAATTTACTGTGTTAGTCCATTTTCATGCTGCTGTTAAGACATACCCAAGACAGGGAATAAAAAGCAGTTTAATTGGACTTAAGTTCCACATGTCTGGGGAGGCCTTAGAATCATGGTGGGAGGCAAAGGCACTTCTTATTCTTACATGGTGGCGGCCAGAGAAAATGAGGAAGAAGCAAAAGTGAATACACCTAATAATAGCCCATTAGATCATATGAGACCTATTCACTATCACCAGAATAGCATGGGAAAGACCCCCATGCTTCAGTTACCTCCCCCTGGGTCCCTCCCACAACACATGGGAATTCTGGGAGATACAGTTCAAGAGATTTGGGTGGGTACATGGTCAAGCCATATCAGAGTATGTGTGTGAATAGATCTTGTATTTTGTCCAGTTTTTTTTTTTTTGCATCTATTGAAATAATTATATGATTAATTATATGAAATGATTTTTAAAGTTAGACCAACCTTGCAGCAAAGAATAAGTCGGATGTGGTCATGATATACTCATACTATCCTTTTGTGCATTAGTTGATTAACTTTGTCAATATTTTATTAAGGATTTTGCATCGTTTTGTTCATGAGGGCAATTGGTGTGTAATGTTATTGACTGGTTTTGGTGTCAGTAATTCTGGCCTCATAAAATGAGGTGGCACGTGTTTTCCCCTTATTTATTTTCAGAAAGAGTTTAAAAATAACTGGTATTAATGTATTCCAAAGCAATATTTAATAATAGTAATGGTTGATGGTTACTTTGCCATTTTTATTATTGTAATAGCCACATTTCTAGTGTTTTCTATTAGGTATGATGATGGTTTCAGAGAGCTCCTTTACCCCTTAAAGAAGAATACCCTTTTTCCCATTTCAACAAAATGTTTAGTCAGGAAAAGATAGGTGTTATCAAATTTTCTTCTTGGATAAGTTACAAAAATAGTCATATTATTTTTTCCCTTTCTGCCATATGTATGATTTAAAAATGATGTTTATTTTGTAATGTGAAAACGTTCTTTTTTACTCTCATGTTTACTGTTTTTGTTTTAGTAGTTATAAATAGGAATATCTCTAATTTATCATATTTTTAAGAAACATGTCTGTAAGTTTTGTTTATAACGCCATACTCAAATTAATTGATAGATCCTCTATTTGAACTATGAATTGTTTAAAATATAATTTAAAAATTATATTCCTTAAATGTTTGAGAAAAATTGTCTCTATAGTTGTTCAGGTTCACACCTAATTTGTGAGTATTTTTTGACAATTTAAAAAAAACTTTTGTTGTTTTTAATTCAGAAATTTTACCTCTTTCATTAATTTTGGAAAGGTATAGTTTCAATTTTGATAACTGTTCAATAGTTGTCAAGTTTATAGATATTTATGTAAATATATGAGTATACAATAGTATATATTATTTAAACATTATACAAAGTATGTATAATTGAATATACCCATAGTTATATATAATTTGTATGGTATAAAATACTTCATTAATACTACAGTACAAGATAAATATTAAACATAAATATCCAAACTGAGAAAGAATTCTGTTATTCTGATTGTGCATAGCCATATTGAATCATTTGCTTCTCTAAACTTTATGAAAGCAAAAGTGAGTAATATCAGATTTTAATATAGTGTTTTCAGCTTATCTGTGCATTTTAATACTTTTTGTTTCATTTTTGTATTTTATACATAAAATTTAAAAATAATTAGAGCTTTAATAGAAATTGCTTCTTTTATCAGTATAATTTTTTTTTTACAATTTAATATTTTAGGCTTACAGTTAACCTTATCTAACTTTAAGATTGTATTTCCTACTTTGATTTTGTTAATACTAAATGTACATTTGCTGAGCCTTTTAAAAAAGACTTGTATTAGTCTGATTTAGATGTAGCTTTTGCAAACAGAACAGAAATATATTCTGTTATCTTTTTTTAATCCAATTTAAGCCTTTTATTTCGTTATAGTGGGGAGTTTAACCCACTTGCAGGTACGAAAACTGATGTGTTTGTTTCTCGTCAGCTTTTTGTTTTCCTCTTTTTGTTCTGTCTAGTAGCTTTCATGTTTTCTATCTTGTGCTATTTAGAACAAATTTTCTTTGATTTTATCCTCTATAGTTTTTTGAAATAAATATATGATTTTTTATAGTGGTGCTTAGATTTATATTTTGCCGGAGCATTTGCAACCTGTGTGAGTCTTATTATTCAAGCTGAGTAAATGTTTCCTCACTTCCTCTACGGGAGACAAGGATTGCGACAGCCTCCTTTCATCCTCCTTCCTATCTTGGCACTGTGCTTCTCAGACTATCAAAATCACATTTTGAATTCACAATCCAACTTTCCATGTTGAGACACTGGCATTTTCATTTAGCTTAATTATCAGGTTTATAACAATTCCTCCACCTCATTCTTTCATATCATGATTCCTTTGTAGGTGACACTAGTTAGCTTTTCCCTTTGCTTCATCTTGAGTTCATTGGAATACATTTCAAGACGTTTTACTAAAAATATGTGTGACTATTGTATTTTCTGGTTCTTAGGCTATGCCTCCCTTCAGGTGATAAACATGTAGTGAAAACCTGTTTTGCAATCATAGCTGGACTAGGTGCTAGAGATACAATCACAACAGACCATCCCTCCAGAAGCGTTTATCTATGAAGACTTTGTTGTTGCTGTCAAATGCAAGTGGTGTATTTCCTGAGTATAAAATCCAAAGGTCACAATCTTTACCCTTAAAACTCCTGTGGTTACTACTTCATTGTATTTGGCATTTAGTGATGAAGTAGAGCAAGCTGAGGCCTTCTTTTCTGATGGTTGTAATTGTATGTGTAATGCATTTTCTCTGTGAAGATAAGAAGATACGCCTTTATCTGTGAGGTTCAAAACTCTTTCCTGGAGATGTGATGTGTGTCTTCTAATGATTTCTCCTGATGTTCAGGAAGTCTGTTATTAGGCACACACATAGAATTTTTTTTTTTTTCCCGCAGAAAGTGGGCATGTGCTAAATATTTAATGTTTGGTTCTGTTGTAGCTCGTTCTAAGGAAACTTAATTCCACACGTGTTGGCTCTTTCTTCTGTTTCCTTCATATCTTTTGTCTTTCTCGTGCTTTCTTCATCTCCTTCTGTCTGTTCTTCTGTATTCCAGGAGAGCTGCTCAGGTTTGAAATTCGTTCTGTGGATTTGATTTCTTGAAGCCTCACATCTAATATGCTTTACTTCTGATGGAGATTTAAATTTTGTTGCTGTTTTAAGGCCACTTGCTTGCTCTCCATATCTAACTAATTGGACATTTTCGATCATCTCAACAACTTTTCTTCTTCAGCTGTAGTCTGTGTCATTCTTTTCCAGCTTTTGCCCCTTAAGCCTTTTCCTGAAGGCTGTACTTTTCTGCTTCTGTTGAGGTTGTCAGGTGGCTGTCTAAAATTTTAATTAGGGTTCTGGAAGCCGATTTTTTTTATTGTGATATGGAGCACATAGCATAAAACTTACCACTTTAACCTTTTTAAGTGTACGGTTCAATCACATGAATTGAGTACATTCACACTGCTGTACAATAGAAGTCATTTTTTAAAGCACACTCTTCCTGGAATTTTTGTGACTAGTCTTTATTTTCCTTTTGTCTACAGTATTTTCTCAATACTCATCCTCAAAATTGGTATGATCTGTGTGGCAAGTGGATGGTGCCTTGCCCCTACTCTCTGCCTTTTGAGTAAATTTGAGTCCTGTTTTAATTCTGCTCTTGAAATATTTATTAGGATGCAGAGCTTCTGGTTTATTTCACAGTCTCTAGTTTCCACCTGTTATACTTCTGCTTTATGAAGTGGTACTTTTTTTTTTCTTGTCTTCTGAGATCTCTGATACGTAGTAATGGTTGAAGAAATTGAATAATTTAGGGCTTGGGGGGCACTCATTGGCTCGTCTGGTTTGAAGCTGCATTGGTATTGCAAGCCCATTGTGTTTGCTTAGAAAGTCTATGAGGATAGCCTCCAGGGGATCCCCAGTGACCCCACCTCCTGATATTCACACCCTTGAGCACTCTCCACTGTGTTGCATCAGTGCTGGTCTGCATGACCATAGCACACAGCCACATGATGGCACATGGCTCCCCAGCCAAGTCATAAAGGCCACCCTCACCCTGTGTCTTACCCTCTCTCTCTGACAAGTCATTCTGAGAGCAGCCAGCTGCCCTGCCATGCCCTGATGACACTGAGATTTCTTGTGGTGAGAAACTCCTGCCAACAACTTACATTTAACCTGCCAGCCTGGAGCCTGGAGCCTGCAAGCCACCTGGGAAGTGCATCGTCCACTTCCAAGTGGATCCTCCAGCCTGAGTCAACATTCAAATGACTGCAGCGCCAAGTGATATCATGACTGTCCCCTCATGAGAAAGCCTGGACCAAAACAGGCACAGGTCTGAATTCCTGACCCACAGATATAGTGTATTGCATGGAGCCACTAATTTTTAAGATGACTTGTTAGTCAGCAGTAGATAGAGAATGCGTCCATCCAAGTCAGCGCTTGTATTATTAATGGCTGCTCGGCCTCCCTTTTGTTTGAAGCTTTATTATTTGCATAAGGGTAACGATAGCTATGGAGGTATGTACTTACTTCCTGTCTTCTTTGCAATCTTTGTTTGATAAAGATAAGTTATGCCATGATTTGAACATTGCTTCTATTAATTAAATCAAGTTCATCTTCCTTATTAGTATTGTATATGATTAATTTTAGAAACTAGATTATTCTTTAATCTTACTTTTCCCAAAAATGTGAGTATCATTTATTTTCCAAATTTTTATAAGTTATTTTAGTGAGAAGCTGAGCGATGCATTTGGGTCTTCTATTTGAATACAATTTTGAAGCAGATACCTCTCCTCACTTTTAACAAGGGTACATAAAAGATACCTTTATATATTTAATATGCTAGATTACTCTGAGAGATAGCTACCACATCTGTATTATCTTCAATTTTGCAAACAAGATAAAATATGTGCAATCCTTGGGTTATTGAGGTAGAAAACCATATCAATTTTAAATAAAGATGATTTTTCTTATTTTTCTTTATGTATTCCTTCATTTTTTCCAATCTCATTGCATTGGCTAAATTTCTGAAAAGTATTGGATATTAATAATTATAACTAGCATCCTTTGTCTTCATTCTGTTATCATGAAATTACCTCTAGTGATTTTTCTTCTAGTTATAATGCTAGCTTCTATTTTCATCGCTATTTCACTTTACTGAGATATTATAAATAAATGTTTAAGTTTTATTAAACTCATTGTTTTTTAAATTTGTAGAGTTCCTCAGTTATAATATTGAAGTTTTTTTCATTCTTGGCATTAGTTTCAGATATACCATATTTTTAAAGCATCGTTAGATTTTATTTGCTAATAGAATTGTATTCTTGTAGGTAAAGCACCAAATGCAATAGTGGGGACAGGAAAATGTATGCTGCCTGACAATGCATAGGTGATCAATACATTCTATCAGTAGAAATTATGGTAATTACTACCTGCAATGACTGTTGTGAATTTCAGTTTTCCAAGTACTGTGTTGGTTCCAGGTACTAATAATGGCACCAAGGAGAACCTATGAGATAGGGTAGCAATTTTCCTGACACCTCAAGAAAAAGATGTAGCCTCACAGTTCTAATAAAACATCGTCAGCAAATGGAGACGCAAAAATATTTTTAAACTCAGGTTCTTCAACATTGCCTTTGTAATCAACCAGTTTCCTTAGTGCCTATATGCCAAGTGTAGTGCTAGCTTCCACACTGGCAGTGTAGAATGCGGGGGAAACCCCAGGTGACGCTACTGCCAGGGGACCTTGAATATGTCACCTATCATTTTTGAGCCTCTAGTTCTCATCCATACAATGGAGCCCGTCAGTCACCCCTGCACTCCTGTGAATATTGCTGTGAGGATCAGCTATAAGGGATGTGAAACTGCTTTTGAACCAGAATCCACTAGAGGCACATAAAAGTGTATGTGTTATCATCGTCATCGTACGAGAGGACTGTTAAGCCAAGGCGCCACACTCCGTCCAGTGAGCAGGGTTCCTGTGCTTCCATATGTTATTACAGGCACTGTGAACCAGGGTTTGCATTTTACTGCTGCTTAATTACCCCTTCTCATCTCCCAGCCATTTTCACATTTAAATAAAACTCTCGTTTCACTTAACAATAGAAGGGCTAAAAATTTGCATTTTAAGTGTGAGTCAGTGGCATGGATATCTAATTAAAACCGTCTTTTTCTCCCCCTTTTCTCCCCTTTTCATTTTTGTCCCCTGAGCTGCTGACATTATTGCAACTGTATTCCATGGCCCCATTCTGTCAGCTTGTGTGCTCTGAGGAAAGCAACCAGGAAGGGTGCAAGGAGAGCAGGAGCTTAAGAGAAGGAGGAGGAGAGGGGACAGGTAACTGGGGACAACAAAGGCAAACACAGAAGGAACTGTGATGGGAGAACCCGGCACATTGGCGCTGGCTGGGGGGCACTATTAATGCTTAAAAAGAGGATGCAAGGATGAAGAACGGAGAGCCTGATAAATAAAAAAAGGACCAGAAAAAAGAGAAAGAGTAAAAATGGAAGGGAAGGAAAGGGCCACAGACAACAAGATGGGTGGAGAGAAGCCTGTGGAACTCACAGTGAGGGGGTGCTGTGTCCTTAAGAAGCAGGTGGCTCAGGAGAGAAACTGCCAGTGTCAGTAGAGCAGAGGGTGGTGGGTAAAGGTGACAGATCCTCCGGGAAATTATTGTACAGCTTCATAACATGTGTCTATAATACATGACCATGCAGAGATTGTCATCAGAAGGCATGTCTTTTGGTCTTGAGTATCTATCCACTTTCCTGCATAGGGTTTTATGGTATCATTTAGCAGTGCAGGTGTGTCCCGTATCCTTTCAGATCTTGCTTTTCTTCCTTATAGTTCACACAGAAACATGACTCAGAAACAGATTCCTCTGAAGGCATTTGTATAACTTCAAGATATAGCAACTAGGAGAGTCTAGTCTTCCTCTCCCCTTCCCCATCGCTGAGACTATACTAACTAGGAATTTGTCTATAATTAGCTAGAAATTTGTCAAAATCATTTACCCTGTATCTTCCTTTGTTTGTTTGGATCATGAAAATATTACCTATTTGAAAAATTATATGTTGATGGAGAAAATCAGCCTTTGATACTGGTAGAAGGTGAGAAGCATGGCCCATGTTAGGAGTTAGTGCAACCATGTGACAGTGCGATTATTTCTACCATAGTTATCATGACAGCCGTGCCTCTTGGCATGCAAGACTGTCCGTCTGTCTGTGCACAGCTCCTTGGGCAGGTATGGGCTGGAAAGGACAAAAATGTTCAGCAAATCAAGACCAATTGGTAAATTATAATTCCCAAAGGGAGAGGTAAAGAAGAAATTTTGCCACTGAAGTACAGACCCCAGCGCTATGGCACCTGGGACCAGGAATCCACTTAGATAAAGAGAATCATCCCATTTGTCAATTTTGGCTTTTGTTGCAATTGCTTTTGGTGTTTTAGTCATAAAGTCTTTGCCCATGCCTGTGTCCTGAATGGTATTGCCTAAGTTTTCTTCTAGGGTTTTTATGGTTTTAGGTTTTACATTTAAGTATTTGATCCATCTTGAGTTTATTTTTGTATGAGGAAAGGGTCCAGTTTCTGTTTTCTGCATATGGCTAACCAGTTTTCCCAGCACCATTTGTTAAATAGGGAATCCTCTGTGGAAGACAGTGTGGTGATTCCTCAAGGATACAGAAGCAAAAATACCATTTGACCCAGCAATCCCATTACTGGGTATATACTTGAAGGATTATGTCATTCTACTATAAAGACACATGCACATGTATGTTTATTGCAGCACTATTTACAATAGCAAAGACTTGGAACCAACCCAAATGTCCATCAATTATAGACTGAATAAAGAAATGGTGGTACATATACACCATGGAATACTATGCAGCCATAAAAAAGAGTAAGTTCATGTTCTTTGCAGGTACATGGATGAAGCTGGAAACTATCATTCTCAGCAAACTAACACAGGAACAGAAAACCAAATACCACGTGTTGTCACTCATAAGTGGGAGTTGAACAATATGGACACAGAGAGGAGAACATCACACACTGGGGCTTGTCAGGGGGTGGGGGGCAAGGGGAGGGAGAGCATTAGGACAAATACCTAATGCATGCAGGACTTAAAACCTAGATGACAGGTTGATAGGTGCAGCAAACCACCATGGCACATGTATACCTGTGTAACAAATCTGCACCTTGTGTGTGTGTATCCCAGAACTTAAAGTAAAACAAAATCAATACATAAATAAAGGGAACCATGTGGATTTACAGTATGCAAAGACACCAGAAAACAAGACCAAAGGACCACATGGACAACAGCTTCAGTGCCCTCTGGCCCCTACTGGATGCTGGCTTGGGAAGCTGTTCCCTGGACCCAAGGTTAAGTTCAGGAGTTACCTGTCCTCTTGGTGTAGTGTTTCCAAACTTTGACTAAATTTGCCTGATTATGGAAATCTTTCAGGTTCTTGTAAAAACTGTATATTTCAGGTCCCACCCCAGACCTATCAAATTGGATGAGGATTATATTAATATATTTAATCCACCAATGAAGTAAGATTGATAAATACTAACTCTTAGAGGAGCTGAACAATTTCACTTGCTAGGGGGTCGTGATGAGACCGAGACAAGACGCTACCATGAAGGCATGATGGTCTACTGATGACTTAGTTTCCCTGAGGATGCCAGATAGGCATGTCGTTTTCACACTGTTAGACTTCACTTTAACTTTATCAGTGTCCCGACTCAATCCTGATGTGATGTATGAGGCGGTTAAGCAACTCCAGATCTGCATTTCACAACCTATTACCTTCCTCTTCACTTCTTCTTGAAATATGACTTTAAGTCACAGACAAGATAAATAGGCCTGTGCTTGGGTTCTTGGGGACCTAGATGCCTGAGAGCCAGGAACTAGCATATTGTCCTCAAATGGTGGCTTAGGTTTGAGTAGTGTTCCCTGTTGGCAGAGCACACCGTGATGTTAACTGTGCAGTTAACATAGACAGCCGTGAGCTGTGCTCTTCCTCAATTGCCAGCACGTCCTTGAAAGTAATTATTCCTTGCACCCTCAGGACAGCTCTATGACATAGTTCTAATGCACATCTCTGTTTTCCAGTCAAGGATGCTGAGGCATAGAGAGGAAATCAATAGTCTAAGATCAGAGAGGCAGTGAGAATCAGAAGAGGATTCAATCCCAGGCATTCAAGTTCCAGACTTTGAGCTTTTAAACATGGAATTCCTCTGCCTCTTCTGTGATGCCCCATCACCATGCCCTTCCCATCTGTGTGAAATGAATGATTTTCATCTTGAGCTGGTTCTCCCCTCTGCAGACAACTGATATCCTTTTGCTCCTGGGTATCTCATATTGTGCCAGGCCTAACAAGGAAACCTATGGTATAGTGGCGAGGCAAGACCCCTCCAGCCGCTGACAAGCCATCAGTCTCAGCTATTCTGAGGGAGGCAGCATGACAGGCATGAGCAACCATGCCTAGCCCTGCTTCTCCTGACCCCTCTTGTCAATGGAGCTTAGGTTGTCTTTGCAGACTCCTCCTCTGCTCTTTTCATGGTGCCGTTCCTTTTCCTATGCTCTTAGGGCTGGCAGAGGGACCCTTTCCTCAGCTCCCTACACCTGGAATCATCACATATATAGCATTAGTCCCTAGTGGACTTGTCCAGTTTTGGTTCTTGTTCCTTCTCCACCTGACCAGCCTGGATCTACTTCTTGGCTGAATTTCAAGGTGTGCTACCACGCATGGGGGATGCATACGCACAGAATTCTGAGAGCGTGGCTTTTGCCTGAGACCCAGAAGGGCTAAAATAGTATCTCCGTAGGAATTGTACCCACATTTGAATTCAAATCCATTTGTGTAGCACATACCACTTCTTCTCGCTTTCATTTATTTTTTGAGGTTTGGAGCGACCACATTTCTGCAAAATGTGTTCATTCTTCTTCAAATCTACAGAGCGTCCCATTTCCAATAAAGCAATGCACTGTGTCTTAATACACATTATTTTAAAACATCAGGACCCTCTTCAAATTCCCCCTCAAAGTACTAAACATGAAAATTCAAACTTCCACTACAGAGGAGTCGTAAAGTATAGACAAAGCCAAGTAACCTTGACAAATGCCAACATCCTTAGACGTTGTTTTTAGATAGTCTCTCCTTTAAAGGGGGTGTGATTCTTCTGTCTTAAATTGAAGAGATGTAATACTGAACCTGAAGCTGCATGGCACAAATTTGAGTTGCGACCAGTGCTGTTCCTTGAATATAATGAATGCGTAGTCAGAGGCCATTTAAAATGAAATAGGGAATATGGAAACCTATGGAAATATACTAGGGCTGTGAGATTCACAAGAAAAAAATAGATGACTGGTGGCCTTTGTTTTTGATGTGTAGGACTTCAGCTGGACCATTAACTCTGTAAAATCTTCAAGTTTTATTTCTCCTGGAACCTCTAAGCTATGTAACATCACTTTAAGCCATCATTTGAGTCATGTTACCACCATTTTTCTTTGGATTTGAAATGGAATTATTGAAATAGAGTATTTTTCTCTTCCTTTGTTCACTTTATTTTGCAGTCAAAAGTTAAAATCTATAAAAATATAGAATATATTTAGACAAATAATTCATCATGTTTCCTAAATAATTTATCGTGTTGTCTAAAACCATGAACTTTTGTTCGATTAAAGAGGTGGAGTCCTAGTCAATATATTTTGAAGGTTTTTGAAGGGTTCTATTCATGAGTATTGACTGCAAACAGAAATGTCAAACTGCCATGCATCAGTGTTTTTTAAAAAAATTAAGAAAAGTACAGAGCGTGGCCTCCCATTTTGATATAGCATTGCAGTTTTCTCCTCTCCCTTTGGTAGTTGCTTCAAAGAATGACAGAGTGGAAGCCAAAGGTCTAACAATGGTCTGAAACATTGAGTGCCACCTGGCCTGGTCACCTTCCTGACCTCTTGTTCTATCATTATTCCCCTCAGTCCACTTGAGACCAAAAGTGCTCTTTTCTGTTCCTTTACCGTAGGAAAAATACTCCCACTTCAGGGAATGGTATCGGTTATTACCTCAGCTCAGAATGCTCTTTCTTCAGACGTATGCATAGATCACTCCAATACTTCTTTCTGCTCTCTGCTCAGAAGGCTTCCAAATCATTGAGACATATTCTGACCACCGCCCATAAAACAGCAACCTTTCCACGTCACCCTGGCAATTCCTGTCCCCATAGCCTGTTTTAATTTTTCCATAGCATTTTTCTTTCTTTTTTTTTTTTGTTCAGCTTTTATTTTAAGTTCAGGGGTACATGTGCCAGATATGCAGGTTTGTTATACAGGTAAATGTGTGCCATGGTGTTTTGCTAGACAGATCATCCCATCACCTCGGTATTAAGCCCAGCATCCATTAGCTATTCTTCCTGAGGCTCTCTCTCTCCCCACTCCCCACTCCTACAGGCCCCAGTGTGTGGTGTTCCCTGCCATGTGTCTATGTGTTCTCATTATTCAGCTCCCACTTATAAGTGAGAACATGTGGTGTTTGGTTTTCTGTTTCTGAGTTAGTTTCTGAGGATAATGGCTTTCAGCTCCATCCATATCCCTGCAAAAGACATGATCTTATTCCTTTTTATGGCTGCATAGTATTCCATGATATCACATTGTTCACCATCACTCACACACACACACACAGACATACTGACACACACTGAGTATTTTCTCTGGTGTTATTGTTAGGCTTTTAAATTAAGCAGTGCACGTAAGGTACCTGCTCATAATTATGACTGAGGAGAAGATAGCGGATCATCATTATGGGAGGCGCTGTAGGGCACCATCAAATCCATCCTGATCTTCTCTTTGCTTCTTGCTATAGTGAAAACTTTAATTTTCTGTATCTATCTGAGAGTAACATAGTAGCATTTTATAATATTGGGCTGAGACTCTCTTAGATTTGTAGAACTTTATAGTCTTGGTTCTACTTTGTTCTACATGCTCGTACATTTTGAGTGTAACAAAGCCCACAAATCTTTTCCTGATTTTGTTTATATGACCTTGAACTTATTGAGTGATTAGAGCTCTGTCAGAATCAGATTTCAGAGCTCCTTGACCCAAGTCAGGAAGAGGGCATGCATGACTGACCAAACCCAGAGTGGCAGGAGGCCAGCCTGCTGTGTCTTATATTGCTTTCCCATAGCTCAAGAGGACAAGAGCAGTGATCTAGGAGAAGCCAAATTATTTTCCTAACAAGAACCATAAAGCATTAGAAGTAATTTCAGAAAAATGTGAAATATGTATTCCTATAATTCTGACACTTTCAAGAGATATGACTACAAATAAAACACATTTTACAAAGGATGCAGATTACCAGCATGCTATAAAATGCTTCTAGAACTTATTTTAGTAACACCTCACCCTTCAGACATATAGCACTTTTACTCTTGAGACCGCTTTCACATCTACCCATTTATGATATCTCACAACATAGAGAGGGGAGGACAGCCTGGTCACGCTCTTTCACTTGACTGAGGCTCTGAAGAGTGTGATATGCACAGCCCCTGTGCCAGGACTGGAGTGGGGGGCATTCAGATATGTCTTTATTCCAGGTCATGTTGATGATTAAGACGACATGCCCAACACTGTCCATGCCTCAGAGACATGGGCTGGTTTTCATTCTTCTAATTTTTTATGATGCTACTTCTAGCACCTGTTGCAGCACAAAATCCATGATCAGTAAAATTCCATGAGATGAATCAACTTGGCTTAACTATCACTTAGAACAAACTTTTTTTTTTTTTTTTTTTTGAGATGGAATCTTGCTCTGTCTTGCTGGCTGGAGTGCAGTGGTGTGATCTTGGCTCACCACAAGCTCCGCCTCCCGGGTTCACGCCATTCTCCCACCACAGCCTCCCAAGTAGCTGGGACTACAGGCTCCCGCCACCACACCCAGCTAATTTTGTTTTTGTATTTTTAGTAGAGATGGGTTTTCACTGTGTTAGCCAGGATGGTCTCGATCTCCTGACCTTGTGATCTGCCTGCCTCGGCCTCCCAAAGTGCTGGGATTACAGGTGTGAACCACTGTGCCTGGCCAAGAACAAACATTTTAAACCACTCTATACAATATTCATCCTATATAAGCCTCAAATAATTTTACAGTCCTGTGTGAGTGTATCCTTGCAAAATGTGGGTATGAAACTAAAATCATGGCAAGCTATCCTGAAGGGAGCTGATGAGCATATACTATAATGTGATGTCGTTCTTGGATTAAACCTTCATTTTCAAGTTTGATTTCTGAACAAATATCTTCCCCTAACAAATGCATAGTTGTTTCAACTTCCTCCCCTTTATCCCTAGGGTGTGTTTCGAACATCTCTTTTAAAACGTTAATATTCTGAGATTGTAGTTGTCTTACTATAGTTATCAATATAAGTGTCATTGCCCTTGTCACTCTTACTCAATTGAGAGCTCCTAAAAGTCAGAGACAGAGTCCTAATGGATGAATGCTCAATAAAGATTTTTCGGGTAAAATGGAACAGAAGGGATTACAATGGAAGAAATAAAATGAATTAGAATAACCTAAATGCAAAATGAATATCCAGATAAGCTACAAAGAAGAGAGATTCAAAGGAGGTGACAATGATGTAGAACTTTGAGAAAAGCACTCCAGGAAAAAAAAGTCATCTACAATTGTTGAGAGAGAAAATCGTCTTTAGTAGAAACGTATTCCCTGTAGGGTCTGAGCTTCATTCTCAAAGCGCAGGTTGTGAGAAATGGAGTCTAAGACAATTAATAGCTTCCTCTTGTTTATTCTAAAGGAAAAGCATCAAAGAGTCTTGAAGAGTGGCAGGTGTCATGTTCCATTCCCATGGGACACCTCTCTCTGGATCTGGTGTTTGTGTAGATGTGGAGGAAAAGAAGTTTCTGCGACAAATGTTTGGTTTTTGTTTTGTTTTTTAAAAAAGATTATTTGCTATTTGGTTGGCACCCTCTTACAGAATGGCCATGTCCTCACCAGTGGATTTAAATTTAATTTAAAGAATCTTAGACATCTTGCAAGATAAAATTCTAGAGTTCTTTTTTTCCCTTGTGATGACTGAAGACATTAAAACTGTTGAGACTTCTGCCTGCCTTCTTCATGCGGAACCATCCTTTTAGATAATTATTAGGGTTTTGTAGACATCAATCTGGAAAGAGACAGAAAGGAAAAGAACGTGGGATAGGGAGGGAAGAAATCCCTGTTTTTCTTCTCCTGTCAAAAATAGAAGAAAAAAAACAAATACACTCAGATCAGTTTTTACTTGAAGTCACTCTTTGCAATGAAAAAAAGTTCATTTCATACTTTTTCAAAATGCCCAATACCATGAACACTACTGAAAATGGCAGAGAAACATCTATTTTTAAAGAGGTAATTGTTATGTGTTTTATTATAAGTAGCAGCACATGGGGCATATGCGTGCTTCACAGCAGTATGGAAAGACAAACCCAACACGTTTCAACTGACATTGCCCTTCTTGCATTTACAGAAGTAGTATTGACAATAACTTCTTGGATTTGAAGGGAATCTGACAACAGAGACCATTATTTCTGGGGTTGAAGGTGACCGTAACAAGTGATCATGAAGTGGATTGGCAAATCAGGAGGCCTGTAAGGCTTCCAAAGGCCTTGCCAGGCAGGGAAAGGCACCCTACAGGGAGCACAGCTGGCAACAGCTGGGACGTGGCTCTGAGAAAGCTCCAGCAGAGGTTGCTAGTGCTCCCACAACAAGCAGAAATCGCTTTGCACCCAGAAATCAAAACAGATGAGAAAAGACGCACATAGGAGCTGGGTGGGGGCAATTATTCTGCTATTTGTGAAGCGTGGGATAAACGAGCTCCTATGCCTTGTATTCCAAGCCCTTTGGATCAGGATAAAATGGAGGTGAACAAAGCAAACTCTGTATTATTAATGTTAGCGTTTTCTTTAAAGATTTGATATGAGCAAGCACAAAACATTGTAATCAAAATGGAAAGGCTCTTCAAAATTGGCAATTCTTCTTCTTCAGTTCTCTCCCACTGGGATGCTCTGTGCATCTTTTCTCCCCTTCTCCTTTCTTGGGAACATTTTTTAACAAAGAAATGGGAGTCCAGGAAGGAGAGGGGAAAGGAAGCTGAAAGCGGACACAGAAAGGGAGAGGGAGACATAAAAGCTGTAAAGGGACGTGGACAGAGACGCAGGAGGTGAAGGCAGCCTGGATTAAAAGCTAGAGAGAAGGAAATTGTAAGAGAACAAGAGATTGATATGCTTCTAAAATATTTATCGTGCACCCTGGGGGATCAATGTAGAAATTGCATTCCCTTTGGGAAAACATTCGCTGATATCCTCCTTGTCTGGATATAAAGGGAAGAGCATCTCAGCAGTTTTCAAGATGGGAGGAGGGAACTTGCTTCTTTCTGGAGCCCTTCCCTTCCCTCTTCCCCAGCTCTACCTTTGTGCTCATTCTACTGAGGGCAGTCATGGCATCTTCCACCACTCCCATAGTTCTACAGCCAAACTGTAGTTACCAGCAGGTCCAACTGCCTATCCACCCAGGTTCACTGGAGATTCCACCACCACACTGAATAGCCTCGCAGAAAAAGACGGACGTGAAAGCCTTACATTTTATGGCTTCTTTGTTCTCACATCTGGTCCTGGAAACAGGCAATCCAGTTCTATATTGAATCATGTTGAATCTGTCGATCATCCGTCCAGTATTTATTGCAAAACTACTGTATGCCAGGTACTGTGCTAGCCTCTCTGGAGAGCCATCATTCATTCAGTCATCAAGTATTTCTTTCTTTTTTTTTTTTTTTTTGAGCCGGAGTCTCGCTCTGTCGCCCAGGCTGGAGTGCAGTGGCGGGATCTCAGCTCACTGCAAGCTCCGCCTCCTGGGTTCACGCCATTCTCCTGCCTCAGCCTCCCGTAGCTGGGACTACAGGCGCCGCCACCTCACCCGGCTAGTTTTTTGTAGTTTTTAGTAGAGACGGGGTTTCACTGTGTTAGCCAGGATGGTCTCGATCTCCTGACCTCGTGATCCGCCTGTCTCGGCCTCCCAGAGTGCTGGGATTACAGGCGTGAGCCACCGCGCCTGGCCCATCATCAAGTATTTCTAAGGTACCTATCATGTGCTAGATGCTGTCTACTGAGGCATTCATTTATTCTCATTCAAAATATTTACCGAGATTTACTGTGCACCAGGCATTCTTCTGGAAATGATGCATAGAACAAAACAAAGAGTCTGCCCTCATGGTAGGGCTGAAAGACAATAAATAAATCCCATATCATGCTTCAAAATGCGATTGATTTCCTGATGATGCTCAGACTTCTCTGAATTCCTGAGTCACAGATTCCACTGCCTGCTTGATATAGCTACAGAAAGCCAAACTGGGCCTCCCAAGCTTGCTATGCCCCAAATCAAACGGAATTTTCTGGCCCCTTCTCAACCTGTTTCTTCCTCATTCTCCCCCATTTAAAACACCAACACCACCACCACCAACAACAACAACCCTCCATTCTTTTAGTTGCTCGAGTCAAAAATAATGGCAACATCCTTGATTCCACTCTTTCTCTCATGCCCTATACCCCATGCATCAGCAGATCCTGCTGGTTCTACCTTCAGGTTGTGTCAGAATCTGGAACTCACTGCTTCTACCCCCACCACATCAGTGCAGCATCTATCAGCTCTCCTGCAGGGTTGCAGGGCCCTTAACTGTTATCTTTGTTTCCCCTCCCGGGCTCCTCAGTCATGCCCACCTTTGGCTCCAAGTCCTCCACGACCTCCCTTTTCACTCCTAGTAAAGGCCAGAATCTTTACCACGGATCTCAAAACCCCATGTGTCCTGGCCATTGTCACCTTTCTGGTGACACCTCCTATACCCTTCCCTTATTCCCTCTGTAGAGCTTCAGGCTCCCTTAATATCCTGGCCACACCAGTTGCTTGCTCCTCCTCTGGTTGTGACCTTCTCTCCCTGTGCAAATGGCTCATGCTCTCGCTCACTTCAGTGTCTCTACTCAAATGTCACTTTACCTGTCAGACTCTCCCCATTCACAGGATATTAAAAAAAAAAAAAGGCATGCCCCAAACCTTACCTACCATAACGCCAAGTTTCCTTTATACTGCATCATTTGTCTTCCAGCACCTACTGTCCCAGCATATGATTCCTTTATTTGCCAAGTTGCTGAAGATTCATCCTCCTCCACCAGGATGTAAGCTCCTTGTGAGCAGGACCTTTGTGTATCTTGGCCATTGGTATAGACCCCGCCCTTAGAACAGTGCCTCGCTCAAAGCAGAGGCTTAGCACTTATCTGTTGAATAAATGAATGAATTAAATATGTAATATAGTTTCAGGCAATGATCAATGCTATGAATAAAAATAAAACAAGGGAAGGGGAAAGAGAGTGAGTGGGTGGAATTCCAGTTTATATACCATGAGCCCCTCTGGGGAAGGGTTATTTGAGCAGAGACCTGAGTAAGATGAGGTGGTCGGTGCACCAAGTAGGTGTCTGAAGCAGGCCATCCAGCAGAGGGAATCCACACTGTCTGAGCAAGGAGCACTCTCAGGAAAGAGCAAGGGGACCACAGTGCCTGGAAGACAAGCAATGGGGCTGGAGCATGAGGATGAGCTACACGGCTGAGCACGTGGAGGAGTCCAGGCCGTTGTAAGGTGTTTGCATTTTATTATTAGTGTGTTGGGAAGCTGTGAGTGCTTTTTGAGCAGGAGAAGGACATCAGCTGGCTCACTCTTTAAAAGAATCAGTCTCCAGGGCCCGTGTTGAGCACACCGAGGGGAACAAGTTAGGGCAGGAAACGAGTGAGGAGGTGCTGAGGTCATTCTTGGGGAGAGATGTGCAGGCCACACCATGGTGGGAGCATGCACGTGGCGAGAAAGAGTTGCAGCTGGAATTATCTTAAAGATAAACCAGGCTTTGCTAACAGAGTAGATTTGGAGTGTGAGAGAAAGAGAGGAGTCAAAAGTGAGTCCGAGGCTTTTGACCTGAGTTCCTGTGCACATGTAGTGACTTTTATCAAAATGATGGAAGCAGAGGGCAGTTTGTAGGGGAAAAGTGAGAATTTGGCATATACAGGACAAACGTGAAACATCTTTAGACACTGGAGAAGACACGGGTTCTTCATTTCAAAGCAAAGGTCAGGCCAGAAGATGGAAACATGGAAGGCATTTGAGTATAAAGCACGTTTAAGGCTCTGACATCCGGTAATACAAGCAAGAAGTGAAGGCAGCCGGAGAGGATGGCCAGTCCTGAGCCCTGGAGCTCTTCACCAAGCAAACGTTGGGAGAAAAGACAATGCCTTTCAAAGAAACCTCAATGGCAGTTCCTGTGAAGTAGGAGGAGAACCAGGAGAGTGATTTCAGGGTATGGAAGATAAATGATTTCCAGGAGAGGTGTTGATAAGTAGGATGCAGTTTCTATCTTCAAGGTGCTCTTAAGCTTGTCGAAAGAGATTACAATATAGCAAGCAGGAGGAACTACAAGAGAGGTGAGAAGAGGGCACAGTCATGGACAGCATAATGATGTAAATAATGGGCCACAGACACTGTTCACAGTAGCAAAGACTTGGAACCAACCCAAATGCCCATCAATGATAGACTGGATAAAGAAAATGTTGCACATATACACCATGGAATAGTATGCAGCTGTAAAACAGGATGAGTTCATGTCCTTTGCAGGGACATGGATGAAGCTGGAAACCATCATTCTCAGCAACCTAACACAAGAACAGAAAACCAAACACTGCATGTTCTTACTCATAAGTGGGAGCTGAACAGTGAGAACACATGGACATGGGGAGAGGAACATCACACACTGGGGCCTGTCGGGGGATTGGGGGCTAGGGGAGGGATAGCATGAGAAGAAATACCTAATGCATGCATGGCTTAAAACTTAGATGATGGGTTGATGGATGCAGCAAAACACCATGTCACGTGTATGCCTATGTAACGAACCTGCACGCTCTGCACATGTACCCCAGAACTTAAAGTATAATGAAATAATAATAATAATAATCATGGGCCACAGACACAACGGTGGTCCCACAGGATCCTAACAGAGCTGAAAACTCACAGTTGCCTAGTGACATCACAGCTGTCCTAAGGTCTTAGCACAATGCTTTACTCATATGTTCGTGGTGACACTGGTATAGACCAACCATTTGCACTGCCATTTGTATGGAAGTCCAGCATGTACAAGTACATGCAGCAGAAAATATTTGACAATAAATGACCTTTACTGGTCTTTGTATTTACTATACCATGTGTTTCACTATTATTTTAGAGTATACTCCTTTTACTTATATATTTTTAAAAAGGTAAGTGTAAAACAGCTTCAGGCAGGTCCTTCAGGAGGGATCCCAAAGGAGGCATTGCTATCAGAGGAGATGACAGCTCCATGTGTGTTACTGCCCCTGAAGACCTCCCCGTGGGGTAGGATGTGGAGGTGGAAGACAGGGATAGTGATGATCCTGACTCTGTGTAGATCTAGGCTCATGTGTGTGTTTGTGTCTGAGTTTTTAAAAAGAAAATTTAAAATAAAATAATAATACATTTTAAAAATTGGAAAAACTTAAGGGATAAGGATGTAATGAAAAGGTTTTTTTTTTTTTTTTTTTTTGAGATGGAGTCTCGCTCTGTCGCCCGGGCTGGAGTGCAGTGGCCGGATCTCAGCTCACTGCAAGCTCCACCTCCCGGGTTCACGCCATTCTCCTGCCTCAGCCTCCCAAGTGGCTGGGATTACAGGCGCCCGCCACCTCGCCCGGCTAGTTTTTTTGTATTTTTTAGTAGAGACGGGGTTTCACCGTGTTCGCCAGGATGGTCTCGATCTCCTGACCTCGTGATCCGCCCGTCTCGGCCTCCCAAAGTGCTGGGATTACAGGCTTGAGCCACCGCGCCCGGCCATGAAAAGGTTTTTGTACAGCTGCATAATCTGTTTGTGTGTTAAACTAAGTATTTTTACAAAAAAGTCAAAAAGGCCTTTTGCCTCGTTTCACTCCTGAGAGCAGGTTGGGTCACCCGCAGGCTGTCCTGAAGCCACCCTTGAAAATTCCAACAGGATTCTCGTTCCTGTCGCTTCTGCTCAAACCAGCACGGTCTGATCTATGCGCCACGAGTGCTTCTCACAGTGTGGGGAGGATATAGGTTCCATTAAGATGGACACAAGTGGTCTTCCTTGAAAGGATTTTCCAAGGCATCTACCCAATGAAAACCAGGATACCTCTTTGTACATAACATAAACATTTTTTAAGTCAAAAAGTTAAAAACATTATGTTTGTAAAGTAAAATAGTTGTCACAGTAAGCTAAGACTAATGTATTACTAAAGAAAAAAATTTAAACGAAAATAAATTTAGTGTAGCCTAAGTGTAGAGTATGGTAATAGCCCAGGCCTTCACATCACTCACCACTCACTCACTCTCGCCCAGAGCAACTTCCAGTCCTACAAGCTCCATTCATGGTAAGTGCCCTATACAAGTGTACCTTTTTTTCATCTTGTGCTATATTTTTACGGTTCCAAATGCTTATTCAGTACAGATTTGTACCCTAGGAGCAAGAGGCTATGCCATCTAGCCTAGTGTACAGTAGGCTGTGCCATCTAGCCTAGTGTACAGTAGGCTGTGCCATCTAGCCTAGTGTACAGTAGGCTGTGCCATCT
>NW_012114455.1:8031151-8043970 GCF_000951035.1 Colobus angolensis palliatus | reverse complement strand
GGCTGTGCCATCTAGCCTAGTGTACAGTAGGCTGTGCCATCTAGCCTAGTGTACAGTAGGCTGTGCCATCTAGCCTAGTGTACAGTAGGCTGTGCTATCTAGGTTTGTGTAAGTGCACTCTAGGATGTTCCCACGAGAATGACTCCACCTTCAACACATTTCCCAGAAGTATCCCTGTCATTAAGTGACATGTACTGTAGTGTGGTACTTCAGTTATTTGATCACTTTGTCTGTTGGGCAGGAGGTGATCAAAGAATGCTTCACACCAGACAATCTTTTCACCAGACTTCTGAGAAGGGTAAGCGTTCTCCAGGTAAAGAGTCCCCAGGTTTTCCTGGCAGAGAGCAGCATAAGCAGCTGCACAGGCATGTGGTTGGGAAAGCCCAGGGTGGCTGAGGCATCAAATGCAAAGAGGCACATGGCCGGAGCTGTGGCTGCAAAGTTAGGTTGGAGCCAACTGCATCTCTGCACATCCAGCAGAAAAGCTTGAACTTTTTCTTATAAGCAGTGAGGACAGGATAGAGTAAATTAAACCTATCTACATGGATAGAAATCTTCAAGGCATAGAAGTAATCAAATTGAGAAGGAAAAACTAAAATGCATATTAGAAAGCAGTAATGCAATATTACAATCGAGTAAGATAAGAATCATGGCCAATCATGAGTGATGTGCCTAGGCCCACTGCTTAACGGCCCTGACCTTCAATGTACTCAGATACAAGGTTGCTGAGATCTCTTCCAACTCAAAGCATTTCTGTGACTCTATCTGGCCAGGTAATAAGATCAGGGAATATTTTCTGGAGGACATAAACCCCAAACTGGGTCCTCATGGGAAAGTGGCATTCACAGTAGCAAAGAGGAAGGGAGAGGAGAGTCTACTAAGGGAAGCATCATGAGAAAAGCAAGAATGAGGTGCTCGGGCAGCAAACAGCAGGCTGCATGAAGACAGGAGGTACATTTGTTGTTCACAGTTACTGTAGTCCAGGGCCTCATAAGCAATTTGCTCCCAATAAATGCTTGTTGAATGACTGTAGGAACAGATAAACAAAGGAAAGTGGGTTGGCCCGTGGGTGTGTTGGAGATTATAGCAGATGATGGCCCAGGCCAGGAGGGACTTGATCCTGTAGGATCCAGGAGGCAATGAGGCAGTGACATGTTGGAAACTCCTAAAGTGACAGAGGAGACGTTGCCCGTCATGGGCACATTTTAGAAAATTCTGACAGGTGGATTTGTCACTGGATACATGATGGGCTGAGTAACCATCTCTCAGTGACCCGAGTCAACCTGTTTTTCTTTATGTAGCAACTGTTGTTTGTTTCAGGGTGAAAAATCCTCATTGGAGATGAGAGAGCCCAGCTGTGTTTGGGTTTTACAAGCTGTCTCAAGATTTTTCTCAAATGTTTTGGTTTATGGCAAAGTTGAAAATACGGCATTATCATGATCCTTATTACCATTATCATTTATTCAACTACCCACTAATAATTAATGTTTACTAAGTACCAATAATATGCAACGAGATGCAATAAGCATTGAATTGCTTTTGGCCTCTTTCCAGTGGGCTTGTTGTAAATAAAAGAATGAGTTACCACCCAAATTTTAATTGCTTCAAAATATGTTTGTTTCACAGGCTCTCCTTGGTTAAACTTTGCTAAACTGATTGAAACCAAGAATGCTGACTTTAGGCTTGCCATCCATGTTTTATACCAACATTTCCCAAAATATGTTGTGAGGAAAGGATATTGATAGGTGATGTGTAAAAAAAGAGAAAAAAGGAAAGAAGGAAAGGAAAAAGAAAAAAAAAAGAAAGAAAGGAAAATAAAAAAGAAAAGGATTCCCAGAAAAATAAATTTATGAGACAATGGCTTAAATAAAAGTAAATATGTTCCTTACTGCAGGATTTTGTTGAGCTTTGAATGGGCCAATGTGCCTAGCAAGCACCGAGACAGAAAAATATTCCAAACTTATTTGAGCTGGGAATCATTTTCTAAAAAGATTATAAAAGTACGATTTTTTAAAAAACTGTTCTGAAGTTCACAATGCTTTTTTTTTTTTTTATAATAAATAACATTCCTCAGATCCCTTCCCTGTCCTCTCAATTCACCAAAACCTTGGTGGCACATTCTTATTATCATCAAAGAACTATTGTGGGGCTCACACATGACTAACCCTAAGATGGTTACATCACTCCTTCATGCTGGGTGACAATTACACTGTCAACAGTTGGTTGAGGAAGACCTCCCCAGAATCCCCACAGCACTGGGGCCACTCACACAATTGTTTGAGACATGAGGAGACTCATTTTCACTGCAGTGCAAAGATTTGAGGACCAAGCTTTTACGAGTATTAAGGTAATTCGAATCCTTGACATACACTACAATGACTAAAATAAATGTGTCTGACAATACCAAGTGTCGACGAAGAGGCAGGGCAACTGGAACTCCTGTAAGTTGATAATCATTGCAGAGAGTTTAAAACAGGGTGAGCACTTTGGAAAACTGGCACTTTCTTCAGAGTCTAGCCACATACCAATCCTATTGGCACCGC
Source organism: Colobus angolensis palliatus (assembly GCF_000951035.1). Classification (NCBI taxonomy): domain Eukaryota; kingdom Metazoa; phylum Chordata; class Mammalia; order Primates; family Cercopithecidae; genus Colobus; species Colobus angolensis. Next base: position 8,041,427 of record NW_012114455.1, on the reverse strand, counting down.
AATTCCACTCCTAGGTATTTATTCAAGAGAAATGAGTGGATCTGTCCACAGAAATATTTGTACAAGAATGTTTTATTTATAATGGTTATCCAGGGAAAGAGGGTACATGGACTATCACTGGAAGACTGGATACACAAATGATGCTGTATTCATCTGTGGAATATTACTCAGCAATAAAAAGAAAATATCCACTTTTTTTATATATACTTTAAGTTCTAGGGTACATGTGCACAATGTGCAGGTTTGTTACATATGTATACATGTGCCATGTTGGTGTGCTGCACCCATTAACTCGTCATTTACATTAGGTATATCTCCTAATGCTATCCCTCTCCTGTCACCCCTCCCATAATAGGCCTCAGTGTGTGATGTTCCCCTTCCTGCGTCCAAGTGATCTCGTTGTTCAATTCCCACCTATGAGTGAGAACATGCAGTGTTTGGTTTTCTGTTCTTGCGATAGTTTGCTGAGAATGATGGTTTCCAGCTGCATCCATGTCCCTACAAAGGACACGAACTCGTCCTTTTTTATGGCTGCGTAGTATTCCATGGTATATATGTGCCACATTTTCTTAATCCAGTCTGTCATTGATGGACATTTGGGTTGATTCCAAGTCTTTGCTATTGTGAAAAGTGCCGCCTACAGAATGGGAGAAAATTTTTGCAATCTACTCATCTGACAAAGGGCTAATATCCAGAACCTACAAAGAACTCACACAAATTTACAAGAAAAAGAACAACCCCATCAGAAAATACCCACTTTTATACCCAACATGGATAAATTTCAAAATCAACAAATTAGGTTAAGCAAAAGAAGCCAGCCACAAAAGATTACATAGTATATGATTCCATTAATGTAAAGTTCTAAAGCAGTTAACAATAAGTCATAGTAGGGGAAATCGATCAGTGGTGTATTGAGATGGATTTGAAGGAGTTGCGTGGTGAGGGAATTGACTGGACCAGTCCTGAAGGAACTCTGTGGGAGAAAGGAAACATGCTATTTCTTAATTGGGAGGTAGCTACATGAGTGTCCACGCTTGCCAAAACACATCAAACTAAACACTTAAGGTCTGTGCTTTTGGTTGTATGTAAATTATAACTCGAAACAAACAGACAAAAAACACAAAAAACCACGAATGGAACCCTTTCCCTCCTACAGCTCTGTGAGACCTGTTAGCTCCCACCCCAATCCTGTCCTGTTGTAAACACTTATTTATGAGGTAAATGCACACAATACAAAGTAACTTCTTGTCATGAGTCAGGAGACGTTCCCTTTCGTCATTTGGAATGAAAATTGTTAATCCTAGACAATAATTCTTAGGTCAGTTTGGACAGCTCTCCCGAACAATGATATTAACAACCAGTTCTGTGCATTTTTTTCATGTGCTCTATCTCCTCCTGAAAAAAAAAATTTTGATACATGTTCAGCTGATGAGTACTTTATTTTTCAGTTAGGATAATCACTGACTTTTATATTTCACCCAAATTATATTCTCTTGATCTCAGCATACATTTTGCTTCTTCTCTGGTGGATGCTGCCTTTCTTCAGCCTCTTGAAGCAACCATGGGTATTAAATGCAACTGTAAATCAAAACCAGTTAATATTAGAAACAAAGAAATGACCACAAACAAATTAAGAACTTTACTAGGCTCAACCAGTATTATCTTAATGATAAAGACAACAGTTTTCAACCATTATTTAACAAGTCATTAAATGGAGAATGAAAGGATCCACTCATCATGTTCACTAGTGAGTTTAGGACTGATGAACACCTGTCTTTTGGTTTTCTATTTTTAAGAACTTTATTCCCCCAATGTTGCTGTTAGATTCTCGCTTGGAACAAGATCTTTGATGTGAGCAACCATTTGGGGAGCTCATGTTAAGGATATGTTGTGTATCCCCTTACCTGTCTCTTCACTTCTCTTCCTGTTCTTCATCTTTCTCATCTTCCTCTTCCTCACCATCATCATACACTGCACTTATTAAGCACCTACTGTGAGCCAGTCACTCTATTCTCTGTACTTTCCTTTGCACTGTTTCATTGAATTATTCCCTATTTTATAGTTAGAAATGGTATTTTTAACCTATTTTACAGCTTGAAAAATTGAGATTTAGAAAATGTATGTAAATTATGGAAGAACACAGTTTAAACTTAGAACAATTGGTATTTGATTCTAAGTCTATTTGAATAGAGCCAATTTTATTATATACTATATTATATCATTTCACATGCCTTGACCTTAATTTTAGCATAATCTTTTACTTTACATGTCAGTATATTCTGCAAACTTGCTGAATTTCTAACTTGCTAATTGTCTTCAACTTTAAATACCTTCCATTAGTTTTACTTTAAAAACCCTCCATGGCCAGGCGCGGTGGCTTGCGCCTGTAATCCCAGCACTTTGGGAGACTGAGGCGGACAGATCACAAGGTCAGGAGATTGAGACCACCCTGGCTAACATGGTGAAACCCCGTCTCTACTAAAAATACAAAAAAATTAGCTGGGCGTGGTGGCAGACGCCTGTAGTCCCAGCTACTCGGGAGGCTGAGGCAGGAGAATGGCGTGATGCCCCTGGGAGGCGGAGCTTGCAGTGAGCCGAGATCGTGTCACTGCACTTCAGCCTGGGCAACACAGCAAGACTCCGTCTTAAAAAAAAAAACCCTCCGTTTTTGTTTTTGTTTTTTTTGCTTTTATCTCAGAAATATATGCATACATTTGATAAAGTATTCCCACACCCAGCACCTGAGAATAAAAACACAGCACACACTCCAGAAAAACATATGTTCATTGCTGATGAATTTGCTTCTGTCTTGAACTTTGCCTCCACTTCTCATGTTGGAGGTTAAGAGAGCTCTCCTGTCTCAGTCTTACATTTAAAAACACAGGGACAGCTTTGCCGTCTTTTCTTAGTCATATCTTGACCCTTCAAAGCTTTCCAGAATGACAGTTGCTTCCAACACAGAAGGCATGCCCAGCCCCAAAAGGCTTCCAGCTACAAGAAGCATCTGACTCCAAGTTCAGCAGGACTGATGACCTCTTCCCTCTTTCCTGAAGTCCTCGTGCCCAGTGTGCCGCTGCCTCACTCGGTCTGAGGTGAAAGCGGACATCCGTACCACTGTGAAGGAAGGGTGGATTCTCTGTGGCTCTAATCCCTGTGAATCCCTGTGGACTCCTGGAACTACCCGGAGGAGCGCAGGCTGACTGGGGAAAAGAATGCGCAGCCAGGAACATGCTGTGGGCCAGGGAGCTTGAGATGGGTGTCTGGGGACTTGGCTTCAAGAGCCATCTCGAGCAGCTCACTCTGGCTCTGAGTCCTCATTTGAAAACCATGGGGTTGGACTCTATTATCTGTGGTCTCCACCCTGGAAAACCTGGGCAACACAGGGTGAACGTGAGCATCCAGGTATTTTTGTCAGTGTTTAAAAACCTTGTAGAAGCCCAAAGATAAGTGGTCAATTTACCTGTTTTTGACAAAAATCATATTAATTCAGCATAATGGATACTCAGATTAAAAGGACACTTGCACTCAATTTTAAAAACTGGGAAAACAAATGCAATTTGTTTCAAACAATATTTCAAACAATGGGATTCATGGAAGTAACACTTTTTTAAAGGTGGCTTAATGCTGAAAAAAGCTATAAGATTTTTTGAACTTCAAGACTATGGCTCTTGATTGGAAATTTGCATATAAATATAGTGTACATGCTAAAAACATGAGTGTGTATGTATCTTACATAGTGCTGATAGTATCAAGTATTTTTAAGGGTTCTACACATCTTCACAATAACCGTTTGAGGTAGATACTCTCAGCATCTCCATTTCACAGATGAGAAAACGGAGGCCGAAAGAGGTTAGGTTACTTGCACAGGGTCACACAGATGGATTTGTCTGTGTGTCAATCTGTCATAAATGTACACAGATGAAATATCTGTATATACACCTGTTCATGTATAGTGTGCACTTGAATTCAATATCCATATGATGTTTGGTACAATACTGCATGGTACATGAGTTTTCTGTGCTAGAAGGAGGTGTATTATTAGTTTGGGCAGGCTGTCAAAACAAAATATTACATAATGAGTAGCTTAAACAAAAGAACTTTATTTTTTTCACATTTCTGGAGGCTGGAAGTTCAAGAGCAAGGTGCATGCAGGCCTGGTTTTCTTTGAGATATCTCTTTAACTCGCAGATGGCTGCCCTCTTGCAACCTCTTCACATGCTCTTCCCTCTGTGCTCCTGCATCTCTGGAGTCTCTTTGTGCATCCTAATCTCATCCAATAAGGACATCAGTCGGATTGGATTTGGCCCACCCTAATGGCCTCATTTTAACTTAATCACCCTCTTAAAGACTGTATCTCCAAACAGTCATATTCTGAGGTGCTGGAGGTTAGAATGGGGGTGGGGCACAGTTACAGTTCAGCCCATAGCAAGAGGTTAATGAACTACTTGAATCAGCTCTTCAGAGCTACATGTATAACACACATTTTAAAATTCCCTCCGAATAACTCGTTTGTTTCTGTACACTCACTAACTCACTTAAGAAAATTGCAATGGGAGAAAAGGAGAAGTAAGCCTATCTAATAACTGGAGATTCAGGCCAGCCCTAAGGCCTTCATAGGTCTTAGTGGGGGCTTAGGTCTTTGGAGGACTTTCATACAGAACCCTCCAAAACCCATCCTTTGCTCCTCTCCAGTGAACTCTGCTGTGACTCTGGCAGAGACCTCAGGGCTGGTGGAGAGAAGGGAAGAAGAAAGCACAGAAGCCTAGGGCTGGTGAAATAACTAGCAGTATGGCAGGTGGGAGCAGTATTTCCAGTAATGGTAATTGAGGGAACTTGGCAGCTGTGGCTAAAAGAGAGAGTGCTAGAACCCAAGGGGGACAGTTATTGTGTGGCCAGGGGCTTATGCCTCTTCATCAGGTGGCCACACAGTTGAGGTGCCAGGTATGACTAGGCATTTTACACCATAGTGACTGCAATCCATGACTTTGGAGGACAGGCCCACAGGAACCAGATATGGGTCCTGGTTCCAATAACATATGCTGGTTCAGGGTGGTGCTCCACCCTGGTGAGGATAGGAGCATAAACAGGGAACTGAGGCAGAAGACCAGCTCTATGAATGATGGATAGCGATAGTCTGTTCGGGAAGGGAAGCTAGAAGTTTTCTGCAGTGGCCAGACATTTGGGGGCCACTGCAGAAAAATTTCTGATTCTTCCAAATAGTGAAGCCTGAGATTTTGAGTACATAGTCAGTCTTGATAAGGGAGAATATGAGGCTGAGCTGGGAAGATGCAAAGGGTGCATGTCTTTGCTACCTGTCACGTCTAGGACCAGCAAGGACTAAAGAGGACAGATCACAGGGACACTGAGATCTGCCTGGTTTTTCATCTTCCTGCTTTTCTATATCCCCCTGGGCTTTTTTCTCTCCTACGTGAAGAGGTCCAATTCCTCTTAATTTACTCTCTCCTTGACCACAGGTTCCAGCATGTATTCTGTTCTGGTACCTTCTCCTTGCAAATTATAAAAACTGGGCCAAGGAATTGACCCTGGGGAACAAAGCTACAAAGGCAGGAGGCAGGCTACCTGACCCAATCCATCTCTCTCCATCGCTAATGTTTCTGATGCTGTGATTATGATTCTATGAGTATGATTTGCTGCTGCATGTTGGGTCTGCCTGCTGGTAAGTGTAGGCCAGCCATCCCCTCCCACAGGCCCGAGCAGGCTCCTCTCCATCACCTGAAGTCCTTCATCTCTCCCATCCTTCCTGCCATATGTTCCAGGGATGGCTCAGCTACATACCTGAGGCCTGGCAAGTTCACTGATGGCTCCTGCAGGTAATTGGCCTTAGATGATAGAGCGTGCTGTTAACGTCTCTATAAATGCAGGGTTCCATTTGAATTTTCATCTGTGCCATGCTTTTTCGGCACTTGGTAAAGTCATTCCTTAATATAATTATGGATTATGATTTTTGTGTGTGACAGAGTTCCACTCTGTCACCAAGGCTGGAGTGCAGTGACATGATCTTGGCTCACTGCAGCCTCGACCTCCTAGGCTCAAGGAATTCTCCAGCCTCATTCTTCTGAGTAGCTGGGACCACAGGTGCACACCACTATGCCCTACTATTTTTAAAATTTTTTGTAGAAACAGAATCCAGCCATGTTGCATAGGCTGGTCTCGAACTCCTTGGCTCAAGTGATTTTCCCACCTCGGCCTCCCAGAGTACTGGGATTATAGGCATGAGCTACTACAATTACGAATTTTGGCTCCAGTGATAGTGGAGAAGCACCTACTCTGAAAAATGCAATCTCCTTGTCAGTTTCATTATTTCATGCCCTGCACCAATGGGGAGGGACGTGGATCCTTGACCTAGTTAGATTTCCTTAGTGATCACTCTTTCCTATTTGTGGAATTGATAGGGCTGTCTCACTTACAGGCTGGGTCTTTCCCCATAAGGGAGTAGCGTCCAGAAGAGGTGGTTTCTGTGTCCACAGTAGCTCGAGGGCTCTTTTTCTGTCCTTCAATTGATTTTCCTCCTTTTCATGAATTTTCACACATTCACAAATTTATTTTCACAAATTTTCACAAAGCTGCACATTGGCTTGGAACCTGCCCCTGGGAAGGGCTTTGCCAAAGGTCATTCACTTGGCATCTGCTGTTTGGCACCCCTTGTCCTTGATGGAAGAGTTGACTGATTTGAATGAGAATTTTTCATTGCCATGCATTAAACAGCTGTTCTCTCTAACCAGATGCTTAATATGGTTCCTCTTCCAAGGCTAGTGAAGGGAGCTGGCTTGCTAGTTTGCAGCTGAGAGAAATGATCTAAGAGCCTAAGGATGCATAGAAAGAATCCCCTGGTGGTTTGGGGTAAAATCTCCTTCTTGGGTTAACATTCAGAGCATACGAGGCACTTTTAAACAGTGGCCTGTTGATTTGATGAAACTGAGATGTCAGGGCAGCACTGTGAGGTACCGAGACAGATACAAATGCCATCAGGCTGTGCTTCCACTGCCCCCTGCAGTGACAACGCACAGAGCACTTGTGCTGGGAGCTATGGGTCCCAGTGGGGAGAGACTGTTCCGTGCAAGCTTCACTCTCCCACACAGTTCCTGCTGCTGGAATCTCACCTCCATTTATTCCATTTATCTGAAGCCCTGGCCAAGCTGCAAGCTGCTGTGACCCAGTTACCATGGAGAACTTGTATATTCTTGGCTTCCTTGCTGCTTTTACAGGCAGAATTACGGAAGAGAATGTCTTTGCTGCTAGGAAATATAAATATTACAGAGAGATGCTCATTTTCTCCCTCTATGATGATTATTACCAAAGATATGCAAGAAGACTTCATTACAGAACATTGTCCTTCATAATGAGCCTTCTGTAGGCTTTTACAGGGATGGATAAGCCTGCCAGAAATGGATTGTGTTAACCCTCGGCTCTCTACTGGATCGACACAGACTAGAACCCTTTGCACATTTAGCAGATTTTTGTGGACTGCTTACTATGTGCTAGGCTCTGGGGATACAGAGACTAATGAGATATGTCTTTGCCTTCAAGGGTCTTAGAGTCTAATAATAAAGCTAGAACTCCAAACAAAAACACTTTCACCAAATGCAGAGAAGTATTTAAAAAGGTAGGGATAGTCCTTTTATGTGACATATGTATATGTTGGCTATTACATACTTGTCAGGAAGATGACTGAAGAAGCACCCCCAAGCTGAGTTTTGAATGTGGAATATTTGTTCACCAGGAAAAGGGAGGGCCTTCCAGAACCATCTTTAGCAAATGAATTTTATCTTCATGATGTAGACCTGCTGTTACTCCTCCACTGTGTCTGTGTTTCAGACAAGGAAAAGAGAGTGAGGGAAAGTGAAGGCAAATGGAAAAGAGGCACATGTGAACTGAGCCTGCTCTCAATGTTTGCTGGAGTTCTCGTTGAATGGGATGGGCTCTTGAGCTACAAGAGAGCCTAGATTGTTGAGTGTATTTATCTCAGTTCATGGCTATCCTGAATAACATTGGGAGTTGCTCAGTAAGGAGTGGGTGTGGTTGACAGTCTCCAAGATGGTTGTGAATGATTCTCAACTCCTGGAATGCATGGCCTTGTGTCATTGGCCTGTCACACTAGCTCATTTACAGCATTGCAGCTTCCGGCTTGGTCTTTTGTGGTGAGGATAATTAGGCAGCCCTCTGGAGGCACCCACAGATGGAGAACCAATTTCCATTGCGTGAGTGAGCCAACTTGAAGCGGGCCCTCCAGCCCCAAGCAAACTTTCTGATGGTTGCAGCCCCAGCTGGCATTTGATTACAACCTTGTAACACTGAGCCAGAAACAGTCAACCAAGCCACTCCACATCCCTGACCCACAGACACCATGAGAGACAATAAATGATTACTGTTGTTTTAGCAGCAGTATTTAGCAATAGAAAATTAATAGATAACTGAGTAAAGAGGAGAACAGGAGCAGTACCTGAAGAGCAGGTGACTAGAAGGCTCTGCCCCACCACCCACAGCCATCCCCTGCCATGTAGACAAAGCGCTGCACCTGCCATCAAATGCCCTCCTCCCAGCTGTGTTTCTTGGCCTCGCCTCTCTTCCCTTTCTCAAGCAATTTACCACTTGGCTGAAACTTTATCAAGAGCTATATCGAATAATGTGTTGCCAAATCCATCGATCATTTTTTGATGCTCATTTAACTTGAAACGGTTGCTTATGATCTCTTTTTGAACAACTCTTCTTGACTTCTAGGACCTCACATTCTCATGGGTTCCTTCCTACTCCCAGAAACTTGTTTTCAGTCCTATCTGAGGTTCTTCTTTTTCTTCTTAATTCCTAAGTGTTGCCATATTGAAGAGTCAGGTCGTAGAACACCTTTGCTTCTGTCTCTACTTTTTAATAAATAATCCCAACTAGTCTTCTGGCTTTACACATCAGCGATATAATGCTGACTCACAAATTCATATTTAGTAGAATGGTTAAGAGCATGAACTTGGGAACCAGACAATCTGGGTTTCAATCCCAGCTCTTCCACTTGGTAACTGGATGACCTTGGACAATTTTACTTAATCTCAGTTTCCTCATTTCTGTAGTTAGGATGTTAACAGTTTATCTATGATCACACTTAAGAGGTACTCAACAGACATGAGTGGCTTCTACTGCTGCTGTTATTACTGGTTTTACTATTGCTACTGATATTCCACAAACTCCAAACACATACATGCATGCATGCTCACACACATGTCAAACCTTTCTACTGGGCATCTCTATTGAGTGTCTAGAAGATATCTCAAATTTAAGTCCAAAACAGAATCCTGCACTTCCTGTGAACCTTACATTATTTCTGTCCTAATTCACTCAGTCTCAGTGACTGACATGGCTATCCATCTAGTTGTGGCACATAGAAAAAATCTAGGTGTCATTCTTAATTCTTCACCTTTCTTCATTTTGAATAGCTGATCTAGGAGGAAGCCCTGGGGTCCTACCCTCAGAACTCATCCCAAATCTTTCCCTGTCTCTCCCTTTCCCGTACTGTTGCCGACATCCAAGCCACTGGTGCTTCCTGTCTCAACTACAAACATGCCCTCTGCCCTCTCCGTGCTTCCAGTTTTGTGTCTTTTCTACAACAATGTGTTTTGTACTCAGTAGTCGTCTTTTAAAAACATAAGTCAGATCGTGTCACATCACTTGCAAGTTCAAAATCCTGAAAAATTGTCTGAGAGCACTTTGCATGAAATTCAAACATCTCTTGCAGGACTGGGCCGCAACTACCTATTTGGCTTTTTCTTATGACCACTACCAGCCCCCACCACAAACACACATACACACACACATACATGCACACACACACATACGTACACACACACATACACTCCCCACCCCTGCCACACACATATACACAAACATACCTACACACACACAGCCCACACACACACCCCCACACATACATACACATACACCCCCACACACACTTACACACACATATACATCTTCCACACACATACACACACCCTCCACACACATACACACATGCCCATACACATACACACGCATCCATACACATATATATACACACACAGATACACACACACCCCACCCACATACATACACAGGCACACCTTCCACACACCCCACACACATACATACACATACATATATACACATGCGCCACACACACACATACATCCACACACACACACATGCACACACGCATACAAACCCCCCACACATACACACACACTCCACACGCATGCATACACACAAACCACACACATACATACACATACCC
>NW_012114455.1:8014113-8030730 GCF_000951035.1 Colobus angolensis palliatus | reverse complement strand
CCAGACTCACATACACTCACACACACACGTATGTGAGCCCTGCCCTGTGCTTGCTCTACTCTAGTCTCACAAAAATTCTCTCCATGTCATACCCAGTTATTCTCCAAAGCATCACCTTGTTTCACTTTTAAATCGTGATTTTGTTTTTATATTCCTATATTTTCCCTTGTATTTTCTCTTTGCTTCCAACTCCCTCGCTGGACTATAAGTTTCATAAGGACGTGTATCTTACATCTTTTATCGATTGATGAATTCTTGGCACTTAAAACAACTCGGAACAGAGAAGGTGTTCACCACATTTGTTTACTGAATGAAAGATAAAAAGACAAAAGCAGTTGTCCAAGAATATTTCTAGAGCTCTGATTAACTGGTTTGGGTAGTGATTACGTTCAATAAAATACAGAAGGCAAGATAATTGGAGGTGAGGCAATGAGTATAATTCTAGACATCTTGAGTGTGGAGTGTCTGTGGGATATCTGGGTGTGATTGGATCGGTATGGATTAGATCCATGATTTTGGAGTGCAGGAGAGTTCTGGGAGGTATATGTAATTTAGAGATCCACCAGCATTTACTGTAAATGACCTAATTTAGTTTGAGACTTTTCCCTAAAATGAGCTTCCAGAAAGAGGTAGAGCTGCTTTACCTTCAAGTCCTCACAGAGCGTTCTGTAATCTAAAGTGTTCTCTTAATTACTTATTTAGAACAATAAAGTAATGTTTTGGCAGATACATTAACCTGAAACTACCTCAATCAATGCTCATTTGGAATACTTGGGATGTTTTCTGAAAGAACCAATTTTTTAAAAAAAGGCTAAAGATTTTTAACATTGATTTAAATAATTATTTTTGTAGCTGCGGTATAACAATTACAGGTGTTAGGTATTATTGTAACAAGACTTTTAGAAATCATTTTAAAAAGCAACATAATGAGGGCAGATCACAAACCTCTACAATCCATACAACTCTATGAAAAATGAAAACCACTAACATTTTATGCAAAAAGGTACTAGTGGTTCAGGATTGAATTTTCACTGATGGGTATTGTGAGAAAGGACGGGGGTATGGATGGAAAGTGTACATGCTTTTGTAATTAGCTTGCCTGTAGAGGGAAGGAGAGGTGTACTTTGGCAACAGGGGCATTTGCAATGTAAGGAGTTGTTTCTAATGATAGGAAAGCACTGGGCATTCATACAGGTTGAAGAAAAAGAGCCAGAAAAGAGTGAGCAGTTTAGAGATCAGCGAGAGCTGAGGCATGAGTAAAGGCTAAGCAGAAAGAGAGGGAGGCTGGGTCGGGAGCCCAGATGGGAAGATTAGCTTTGTCCGGATGAAGGAGCACGTGCCTTCCTTTCAACCTGCAGGTCACGAGATTAGGGACACATTGTAGGTTTGTCAGCATGGAGGTCAGAAGCTAGAGGGATGTCACCAGCCTCCTCGAATGCATCTGTTCAACCTTGCTGTTCACCATGACACCAAACACTTTGTCCTGGAGTTGTCAGCTGCCCCTGCTTTTGAATGCAGCTTGAATAGTGGCTGGAAGACTCTGAACTTTGAATTCAGAATCTTTGATTCTCATTTGGTTTCACAGACCATTGTCACTAAGATTTGTGAGAGGCTGTGATCTCCACAATTCTCGTAGTAACGTGTGAGGCTCCCTTTCCTTCTGACCCAGAAACCCCTTTCTCACAGTGCTGCCTTGGGGAGAGAGAGGAGAAAGTTCGTTTCCCCACTCGGTATTCTCCAGTGAGCCTCGCCTCATGGCGTCTGGGCGTTGGTGTGCCAGCCTTTTAAATGAGAGCATGGAACTGCATCTCCAGATCCACTTCCAACTCTTACATTTTAAACATCTATAAACACTTAACTCACATGATGCCTTTAAATAATAAAACAAGGTGGAATACAATAAAGGGGCAAAATGAGCTGTACAGACAATTGCTGTGAGCATCTTTTTAAGTTGACTAATGTGACATTGTTCTCCAGGAAAAGGAAACTTCAGCATTTTATTTTCAGAACTACCTGCCCCAAATTAGGTCACTGGAGTGTGAGGAGGAAGGATTGAAAAAATCCCAGAGCACCTCTCAAGTGATAGGAGCTCTTGCATTCCTTTGTAATCCCACTGAAGGGAGATGGAAGGCCAGAGGCGGAGGGCTGCACAGGGACTCGGCTTCTGTCCGAGGAGTCATTCCTGCCTGCAGAACAATGAGCCTTCAGGCCAGTGGACGAGTCTGTTATCAGCCTGCAGCAGACTGAGAAATAATCTCCAGCCGCTAGCAACAATGGGTGCCGTATCTCAGGCCAGGTAATGAGGAGTCTTTAAACTGCATCAGCTCGATTTTATTATCCTTTAGTTTTACACTTCTCAGCCTAGAATAGTCTTATCTTTTCCTTTTTGTTGTTCTGTGGAAAGCCCTCTCCCTCCACAAAGGCAAAGATATTAGGTGGCCTTTTCCTTTCCTTCTTTTTTCAAATTTGGAGCCACAACATTATAATAAATCTCTATAAAAATACACATATGTGCATACATAATTAGAATTACCTGCCTCAGTTTCTTTTGTGCAATATCTGATCCAAAATGGATGAATGTATACCAACCACATTTTAATGACACGGACCCGAGGCTCCAGCCCTGAGTGCTTATTGGTGTGCCAGCCTTTGGGGTCCTGACTGGGGAACAGATTTATCTATATCCAGGCAAACGTTACATCTCCTCAGCTGGAGGTACATCCTACACCAGCTTTTATATGTGCTCAGAGACACCACAGAAGAAAGGAAGAAAGAAAATCTTGGGCAGCCCAGGCCAGCTGTTTCTATCTTGCTGATTCAGTCCAAAGTATTAACTGGTTCTTTCCATGTGTTTCTCTTAAAAGCTGTTTTTTCATTCCAACAAACATTGACCAGGATTGAAACAAGCTTTATGTCTCATACAGAATCATTCAGACTTGTTCCCATGGTGCCTCCCTGTGCCACTGTCTTCTATCACGAGACATTCCACATGAGTCTGAAAGGGAGGAGGGCCCTGGTAGGAAGGGGAGTTGGCATACTGAAGATCAGAATTGATTTCTCTATATAGGTGTGCATTGGTGGAGCTCTGCATCAAATGATTCCTAATTCACAAGAATGAAAAAGACAGGAATGTGAAGCAGTGATCTGAATACGTGTCAATTAGCCTATGATCCCTTTTAGTTTCTCAACTTTAAAGATATGTATAGGTTAATCATGGAAAGTAAAGAACTTGGTTTTATTTTTAAAATGTATCTGGAAGATTTCAAAGAGAATTCCAAAAAGAGTTAAACATAAAAATGAAAAAGCAGTAACAAGTATATAAGATATTTTTATAAGTGTGAGTTTGGGAATAACTTTGTACGGAAGACTCAAAGTGCAGAAGTTATAGAAGAAGCTGACAGCTTTGGCAATGTCAAAAAACTTATTACAATGAAAGAGATTCATAAATGAATTTAAAAGAAACATATCAGTCTGGAAGAAAATATTCATAATACCCATAAGAAAAAAGATGCTATACACAAAATAACATAGAGTTCTAATAAAATAATCTAAGAAAATGTAAAATAATCCAATAGAAAAATGGATTAAGTAAATAGGAAACAGACAGTAGAAAAATACAAACAGATAATAAACATAAAAAGGATGATTGATTTCACTGGAAATAGATTCATTACAAATTACCATAAGGAGATATTTAACAGAATGAAACTGGTAAAATTCAAGGAGATGAATAACATGTGGCTTTGGTGTGAATAAGGAAAGGGTCATCCTCATGTATGCTAGTGGAGAGTGAACGTTAGGAAGCTCAGTGTAGACCAACTGGGTAGCCTTGATTACATTTTAATTGAGTATTTCTAAGAATCTTTTCTATAGAAATTCTTGTATTATAATCAAATATGTGTAGAATGATGATCATGGCAATGTGCTAATAGAGAGAAACTGGAAACAACCTGAATGTCCATCACAAGGGGGAACATTAATTAAATAAATTATGATTTTTTTTTTATGTAGCCCGTAAAAAGAATGTGGCAGATTCATACAGACATGAATAGGTCTATTTCATGAAAAAGTTAGCAAATAATAAGCATATTATTGCCACTTATGTAAATAAAAAGATCGATATGTATATACACACCTCTATATGCAAAACTACACAGAAGCTGTAACATTAGGATATGGCACTAATTGCTAACCATGCTTTCCTCTGGGGAAGGGAATGAGAAGAGGGTAGTCGTCAACAGGGGCTACTTTCACACCTTGGGCATATAACACACTTCTTAATTGTTTGCATCTTTTATCAGTGAGTTGACTCATTTTTTAATTGTGTGAAAAGAAGTAAAGAAAAAAATATTGCAGATCTCAAGTTATATGTTTAATTTATGATTAATAAATAGAGGGGCTTACCCTGCGTGGTGTTAATTTGAAAAACCCTGAGAAAGCACCAATGATTTGCCCATTTTCCCAGATAAAAAGTAGTTTGTTAAGGCGAGGACCATCAAAACAAGAATAACTAATAAAAGTAGAGATATTTGCTTAATGGAAACTTTTATTTATTCATTCTTTTACTTAATGAATAATTGTAGAGCCAATGTTTTGTACCAGGCCATATTACAGACATCAGAGATTAAGCCATGAACTAAGCATAGTTCTTCCTTTCATGGAGCTTAAATTCAGGTGGCCAGGCTGGAGGCAGTGGATAGGATGGGGTGGGTGTCAGACTATAAACAAATACACAAGTACATATGCAGTATAATGTCACGTGGTGTGAAGTCCTCTGATAAAAACACAGGCAAGTTTGGGAGGCTGGGGTGGGAAATATTTGTGATATTCCGTGGGGTGGTCTGTGACAGCCTCTCTGGTGATAACTTCCAGGCAGAGACGTGAAGGAGACGGGAACACAAGCACTTTCTGGAAGAAGAGTTCAGAGGGAGCGCAGCAGCTGCAGAGGCCTTTGGAGGGGAATCTTATCCATCTGCTGGGAAGGCAGCCAAGGAAAGGGAGGGGTGGCAGAAGCTCACAGAAACAAGAGAAAAAGTCATGAAATGTATTTGGTTTGTGTGCTAAATTACGTAAGTTACAGAAACTATTTAGTAGTTCAAACTCCAGGGAGTTGACGATATTATTTCCATTTTCAGGATGAAGGAACTGAGTCTCGAAGCAGTTAATTACTTGCCCAAGACTACATGGCTGTACTGTGTCCGAGCTATGTTTGAACCTAGGTCTCTTTGAATTTGAGAAATATGCACGGTAGCTAGACCAGCAATAGTCAAGCCTATCAGCATTTCATGAACTATGGAACCGTAATTCCCAGGGGAGGGGCCCAATAATACGTATTTTTAGATAGCTACTTAAACGTCACAGATGATTAACTGGCAAAGTTTGGGGACTATTTATCTAGTAGTCTGTGCACCTCTGTTGGCAGGTGAGAAAATGGATGTCCTCAAAGGTTGAATGGCTCAGGAGACATACCTCAGTGTGGCAAAGCAGGGTCTAATCTCAGATTCCCTAACCCTCAGGTTATCTCAATCCTTGCAGTGCAGTACAAAAGGGCTTCTCAAGGGTGATGATGCACATGAGAATCACGTGGAATCTTGGTAAACTACAGACGCTCTTCAGGGCATCTGGAATAGGATCTGAGATTCTGCATTCTTAGCTAGTTCCCTAAGGCCACCAGGTGCTTCTGGTCTGAGGACTACACTAGATTTTCCTGGAAAGCTTCTTATTGCTGTCCTGGCCTCTACTCTAGGTTTAGAGATCTGAGAATTCAGCCCTTTCGTCTGAGTGTGTGACAATGTCCTTAACACACTATTTTGTTCTCAGTGATTGAAAAATAGTGTTTCAGTGAGTATGTGATAGTGTTGAGAAAAGAGATGGTGTTGAATGGAACAAAATGAGGAGGGAAAGAAGTGAAATGATGTGTGTTGCTGATGTAGTGAGATCTTTCAAAGGGAAACTGGAAGACTGTATTTACAGAGGAGTTGGGAGAAGAGAGTTGAGGCAGTTAGGCAGACAACTCAAGTCAAATCTTTCAAAGTTCTGGCTTCACTGTTGGATAAGTAGGTATTTTTAACTTGATTAATCCGGATAATTGGGAAGGGAAAATTTCTACCACTTCTGATATGGACAGATATTGCAGCAGCAGGTGCAGAGTGGTCATGGCCTTGTTGAGACTTGGGACCCTCTTTCCCCAAGGTCTGGGAATTTGTTTATCTTTGCTACCCTTGTCCCTCTCCATGTCTGACCTTCAGGGGCAATTTCCAGCTACAAACCTGAGCATTGCCCTCTAGCAAAACCTAATTATCCAGGCATGGTCACCAGCCACCCTCTTTCTGTAGAATTTCAGTTTACTGCCATGAATTTCATGTTTATCTAAGAGATGAATCAAGGAATTAAGAGATATTGTCTTCATCACTGGATGACCATTCTTCCTCTGTTCTAGAGAGGTTATGCAATGTAATTGAGCTTGTATTTCTATATGTCTTATGGCAGAGCAACCTGCTCTCAGAGCCCTTACCAAGGAGACTCCAGCCAGGAAGCAAACACCACTGCATTATTTAGATATTATAAATCATCATCTCTTTTCCAATGCCACTCACTTCCAGCTCAGAATGACCGATGAACAGAGTTCATGTCAATATCACTGAACACCCATCTTTCCTGGGATCTCCTGTGTGGAGCTCAAATTCTCAGAAAGGCTGAGGTTTTGAATTTCACAAGTTGTTGGTACAGAAAAGCTCACCAGGCAGCCTCAGGAAAGGAGGTATGGAAATGGCACACATCATGACAGATATGGTAGGAAAGAAACAAAGTGTTTTTTCTTCTCTTACGCAGTCAACACAGAACACTGAATACTTCACCTCTGATCACCAAAATGTGTGTGTGGAGGTCGAGGGCTTCTTCCCACCAGCAAGTAATTCTCCATTGGACACTAGTTGCATATCCTCCTACTAATGCTATTCTATTCTCTATCTGAGGATAGTGCTCAGACTCACAAGACTGGCCCCCATTTCAGAAAATTGCAACTAGTACATTGTCACCTATACTTATTCCAGAACAGCTTGATATGGTTTGGTTCTATGTTCCCACCCAAAAGTCACCTTGAATTGTAGTTCCCATAATTCCCAAGTGTCATGGGAGGGACCCAGTGAGGGGTAATTTAATCATGGAGGTGGTTACCCTCATGCTGTTCTCGTGATAGTGAGTGAACTCTCACAAGATCTGATGATTTTATAAGAGGCTTTTCCCCTTTTGTTTGGCACTTCTCATTCCTGCCATCATGTGAAGAAGGACATGTTTGCTTCCCTTTCTGGCATGACTGTAAATTTCCTAAGGTCTCCCCAGCCCTGAGAACTGTGAGTCAATTAAATCTCTTTCTTTTATAAATTATCCAGTCTGTGGTATGTCTTTATTAGCAGTATGAGAATGGACTAATACACAGCTGTAAAGCCAAGTTCTTACTACTTGCTCCCAGGGTCTAATTAATTTGCAGATCAGCTCACAGAAATCAGGGAAACACCATTTTTTTATTTACCCATGTATAACAAAGAATATTACAAAGGATCTAGATAAACAGCCGAATTGAAAAGATGTGTAGGGTCAGGTTTGGGGAAGGAGCATGGAGCTTGCATGACCTTTCTGGGTGCACCACCATGTGGGAACCTCCTAAATGTGTTCCCCTATTCAGAACCTGTTCGAACCCAGTCCTTTTGCAATTTCAGAGAGGCTTTAGAGGCTTCATTTCCTAGGCATCATGAATTACATAATTGGCCGTTGGTGGTCAACTCAGCCTGCAGCCCCTCTTTCCTCCACATGCTGTGGTTGGTCTTTCTGGTGACCAGCTGCCAGGCTGAGCTATCTAGGAGCCCCCAGTCCCCAGTCATGGCATTAGCATACAAAAGTCAGGAGAGGGGAGGAAGACCAAATACCAAATACTTATTTCACCTTTTCAGAACCTGACTCATGCTCTGTTCTCATCGGGTTCACTCAGTATCCTCAGGTACATCATTAACCTCACTCAGCCCTGCTGCCCATCTATAAAGTGGAACAAGTCATTCTACCAGATTTCATGGGATTTTATTTAATTACTGAAATGCTTTGTTTATCCATCATATGGAATGAGCTGGTACACACAAGTAAATATCTAAAATAAAACACCAAAACAATTTTTAAAATTTCAGTTATTGCTCTGGAACTCTTTCTAAGGAATGCTTCATAAGAGAACTCTTTCCCTTCTTTGGCTTGTTAAATGTAGTATATGTGATATTTCATAACCTTATTTTAATGACTCAAGGTCATCTTTGTGAACTGTGTTTATTGTGCAGTGCTGAATTTTGGTGATACACTCTGGAGCTATTGAAGTACATGGTTATTTGCTTCTGCAAAAGATAGCCCCAAGTTGCTATGCTTTTGAATACTTTCTATATTTTTTTCCTATTCTTCTTTGCCGTCAACATACCAAGCATCAATTTTTGGCTGAAATATCATTTATCTTTAGTCACCATACATCTTCCTCCTGCCCTGTTGACTTTAGTCCCTCTAAGTTTCTATTTTGGCGATGGTTCTCAAAGTAAGATTCATTGACCCATGAGGATCCTCAAGACCCTTTCAGAGGGTTTGTGAGGTCGAAACTCTTATTACTGTGAGTTCAAAACTGTTTTCAAGGTAATACTAAGACATTATTAGCTTTTCCCAATGTGTCCTGTTAGTACAAAAGCAATAGAGGTTGCACATGCTGGAGCCTTGGCACTAATCAAGTTAGCATCATTGGCTTTGCTAGCTGTCATTGCAATCCTCATTGCCACAAACTCACAGTAAATATAAAAGTCACTTTAACTTAAGAATATTCTTGTTGAGCCAGCATAAATCAGTTTTTTACATCTCAACCCTAGAATACATGAGCTTTCAGCATTCTGTGAGATGAACTAGCAGTATGCCCAAAGCACAAAGTACAATGTTTTCCTAAGGAAAAATCACCTGTTAGACTGTTTGGTTACCAGCTCAAGTAGCTACCCCACCCCCACAACAGCATTGTATTTGAAAAACAGCTGACAAATAACTCAATGTTATTCAGTCTTGAGTATCTGGCAGATCTTTTCTTGAAAATGAATAATGCAGGCCTGTCACTTGGACGAAAACCACTGACAGCATTTGTTGCTAAAAATGGAATTTGAGCTTTTGAGCTAAAATTAGAACTTTGGAAAGCTTGTATTTGCTTTTATGAGCTTGACAGGTTCCCAGTGCCTAAAGACATTTCTCATGAGATTGGTGGCAATATTAACAGATGTGATTTTTTTTTAACTTTCATATAACGAAGTGTGTCAACATTTGGAAGATGTGCATATCACAGTGAATAAAGATCCTCTACATAACCAATATGTAATGTTCCAAAATGATGTGTGGAGCAAAAAAGGAATCTATATTAGGCAAGGTTCTCCAGAGAAACAGAACCAGTAGGATCTCTCTCTCTTTCTATATATATATATACACACACACACACACACACACATACTCTATATAGATATATATATTATCCTATATATATGTAGATATATATATATATAGAAAGTAGATGTGTGTGTGTGTGTGTGTGTGTGTGTGTGTGTGTGTGTGTGTGAAGAGAGAGAGAGAAAGGAATTGGCTCATGTGATGATTACGGAGGCTGAGAAATCCCAAGACCTGCCTTCTCCAAGCACAAGACCCAGGGGAACAGATGGTGTAGTTCCAGTTGGAGTCCAAAGGCCTGAGTACCAGCAGAACCAAGAGTGAAAGTTCTAGTCCAAGTCTGACAGCCTGAAAGCCTGAGGCCAGGCGGGCTAGTGGTGTAAGTGTGAGCTAGAGGGCAGGAGCGGGTTCCTGTTCCAGCCTGAGCAGGCAGGCAGAAAGAGCAGACTCTCCCTCTGCCTTTCTGTTCTGTTCAGGCCCTTTGTGAATTGGATGGTGCCTGCCCACATTGAGAAGGATGGCCCAGTGAATTTTAATGGAACAGAGTACAAAACATTCGTTGACATGGTCTCAGATTCTGAAATTAAGCTTTAAGAAACTACCATTTGTTGAGTTTTGGTGTACATGAAAGAATAATACACACAATTATCTGAAAGGACTATTAAATGCTTTATTTCCCAGCTCCCTAACTTTATGAGGAAGGCTACATTTTCTTCACATATGTCAACCAGAACAATCTATCGCAATAGACTGAATGTGGAAGCAGATATGGGGATCTACCTGTTTGTATTATGGCAGACATTGGCATTATTTATCAAAATGTCAAAACTGTCTTCACTGATATCTGTTTTGGAAAATATGTATTTTTCATCGTAATAGGTACTTATGTTAAAATATAATGGGTTTATTGGTGTTTTTTAAAAAATGAATTATTCACTATGTTTTAAAAAATTATTCAAATGTCTAACATGATAAATGTTGATAGGCATAATACCACAAAGCAAGTTCTTAGAAGTCCTCAATTGTTTAAGAATGTCATGGGGCCCTGACAAAAGGTTTGACAATTGCTGTCCTTATTAGTTCTTATTCCTTTTATATTATTGTCGCATCAAAACCTCATAACCACCATGCAAGACAGGCTGAAAAGGAATCACTGTCTTTATCTTGCTGCTGTGCATAATTAAACTGCAAGTCTAGATTAGAATCCACACTTTTTAGCTCCTAGTCAGGGGCGTGTTCACTGTGGTTGGACAGAGGAAGGGGTTAGAATATGACCAGATTTATGCACCTTATCTTCTATGTATGTTAGTCAGGTCTGAGTGGGGTTCTGAGGTGACCTTTTATGAATTGTCATGCTCTTTGATGCATGGATTGTGTAGTGTCCAACTTTTGCTACTTAAATGGCTTTGTTTCTCCCACCACCCCCACATGTTCATGTCTGTCTTCCTCAGCTTATGTGTTACCTTACCCAAGAGGCCTTCTCTGTCCACCCAGGATAGAACACTCATTCTCGCAGATCTCCCCACCTCCCACCCACTTCAACCTGCTTGATTTATTGTTTCCTGCACCACCAACCCATTGACAGATTCCAGTAATTGGTTTGTTGACTCGTTCTCCTCTCTGGAGTCTAAGCTCTTCCACGGCAAATGCTTTGCCTGCCCTTTTCACTAGTGTGGACCAATGCATAGACCTGTGCCTGGCCCAAAATACCTGATGTTTGTTGAATGAAATAATTCATCCAACAAGGCATTGAATGAGCATGGCATAGGGAGAACAGCCCATTGCCCCAATTCCCCAGTGGGCTCAGCAGACCGTATGCCAGGCAGCTGGGGTAGGAGTGTTTTATCCCCGAGTTGGGAATCTGGGTGGCAGGTCACTGACAGCGCCACAGAAAGGGAAACAAAGGTTCAGGGCAAGTGCTTGGTACATAGTGATCACTCAGCAGCTTTTGGTGGATGGGGGGCTTATTGCTTTGGCATGTCTTCACAGTCCTTGTTAAGGTTGACTGTGATATTGGTATTTGTTTGATTATCTCTTTACTACCTGCCTCCTCTGTAGAAGGCAGGAATCCCATAGCATTCACTGACGGAACATCCACAGTTAATCAGTCCCTCAAACATAGCTGACATTCAATAAGTATTTGTTAAAGCATGAATCTCTTTATCATGAATTCCACGTGTTTGTAAATGTATCAGTGTGTGTGGTCTTTCTCGACAACTCTATTGTAAGCTTCTTAAGAGCAGAATAGATGTCTCGCCTCCTGTGTTATTGGTCTTATTACCTGTGGGAAGCATGAACACCATGCCCTATGATGGCGTTCCAGGCCATTCATGCCTGGCTCTGCTCGACTCGTCAGCCTCATGGATCCTCTTGTGTTTTCAGAGCTTTTGACTCCCTCTATCTCTGTGCTTCCTGACACGGTACTTTCAAAATGTGTTGGTTGTGCTAATTCATCCTCATTCTCCAGGTCTCAGCTCAGGTATCAGCTCCTCCCAGAAGCCAACCACAGCAGTCTGGTTCCATGGCTTCCTGTCTGCCCCATGCTTCGGCTGCATCCCTCCCCCGCTGCCCAAGCCACATTCTATTGTCATCGTCTTCATCACATCAAGACTGCCAACTCCCTGAAGGGAGTGATTGCCTGACACAGCTGTATTCCTTCTGCCTGATGCAGGCATTGACAGATTAATGAGCATGATTAATAAGCTTTCGTTTAATCAGGGAATTGTAAAAATAGAGTATTATAGAAAAGTATTGTTTAAATCTTTAAGGAATTTCAACTGGACTATGTTGAACAATACACAATAGACAATAATAGCACACATTTATTTGATAACGTCCTCTGACAAGTCTAATGCACTTTACGTGTTCGCTACTTCTTCCCCCACACCTGATGCCTTAGGTGAATGCCATTGATTCTTCATGGAAGAGAGCTGGGTACCCACCCTCACCCCCCTCTCCATGAATCATAGGGAGAATCATTGATCATTTGTTGATTATGGGCTAATGTGGAAGACATGGAGTCTTTTCAGCTATTCTCTATTGCTGCTGACAGTAGTGCACTTGGAAATTAGCAAGACAGATCATGAGGGTATTTGACTAGATATATGGAATGTCTTCTAATTAAAATCCCTAAACTCTAAAAAAATTAACTAAAAATAAATTTTAAATTTCCTGCCCGGTGTGACCTCTCCTGCCTTAAAATTCCTCTAACATTTATTAGAATTACAAGCTATTTAATTCTCAAGGCTTTGGACATCTTTTCCTTTGTTCTGACTTGTTCAATTTTTCATTGTTATGTAAAGTTTCATATGTTTATGCATTGTTTTCTCAATCGCACTGTGCTCTCCTGGACAATGGGAAACTGTTTATCCTTAGCTGCAGTTCACAAAATGCCTAAGGTTTCCTCTGAACCTCTGTAGGTGTCTCTGTGAGGGTTAGAGAAAGCAGGGAGAGACGGAGGGAGAGAGACAATATGAACAGCTGTGAGAATGAGATAGTGAGCACTAGACTACAAAACCTTGAATTCCTACACCTCCCCTCTACCCCAACCCCAAAATAGCAGCTGAGCTTCTACAACTCGATAAAATTTTAATAGAGGATTTTATTGGCAGAGAGAGAGGATTCCACTACTTAAGTTTGATAGTCAATAACCACTAACACATATCATCTGTTATATCATCTGATGTCTGTGCTTTCTCTCTAAAATGTAAGCTGCGTGAGGGCAGAGATTATAGTCTATAGAGTAAGTTATGCCTTACCTATGAATGAATGAATGAATGAATGAATTTAACAAAGAAGGTTTTTGACAGAGAATGGTAGTCTCTATCAATATCTAATTGGCTTGGGATATTTAAACACAAGAGAACTGCTTTTGAGTCTGGAATGATTTAAATGTAGAGTGAACATATAATGTAATGTCTACACTGAGACCCTTTTGAAAATGACGCTACAGGCATCTGCATTACAACAGATGAACAAATGTAAACAAAGACTGTCTCTGGCAAGGGAGAACATACAAGCATGCTCCTAAGTGGCATCTCAAAGGGATCTCGCTGGAGGGCATATCTGAAGATTTAACCTTTGCCCACGGGGACCTCAAGTCCTATTTGTTTCTGCCCTATTAGAAATGGTTATTACTTGCAGGGAACTATCCAGTCCCACAGGGACACTGCTCTGGGAGTGAAGTGACCTTTTGAGTTAAAGGATCTCACCGGTAGCATGTAAGCCATCTCAGGTCACTGCACACTCCAGGCTTCTCTCAGGCTAAGCAGCCAGTTGGCATTTCTGAGGTGCCCACCAGATGGGCGTACAATACACTGTGTGATAATTTGCAAAGTAAAGGAATGCTGTGGTTCTGTGCTCAATTTACAGAGTGAACAATTAGACAGAAATGAGATGTGCAAACTCTGTGAAACTTTTTTTTACAATGCTGGTATTAGGAGCCTGGGATTTAGATCAGATCGTTTAAGAATCTAGCTGTTATGTTTTAGGAGATAGGGCTCGACCTGTAATATATCCAAGTTTATGTGATACATTCTATTATAATGGTCTTACACTCTGTTCCTGAAATTACAAATGTCTCACAGGAAAAGGGTGAGTCAGATGTTGTACCCTAACATGTTTATTCAGTCCAGGGTCAGAGCATGATTATTAAACCCTACTGAAAAAAATAAATTGACATCTTAGACTGAAAATCACATCCTTTCTAGGGGGTGTGCATACTGCCTGTGTGCAGATATTATGTGTCCCTGCAGTTATGAAGCATTTATATGCTGTCGTGGATTTCCAACAAGTCAGTTCATCCTGTTTCCCATAGAGCAGGCTTGATTGGATCTGAAGGCAGCCCTTCTCTCCCCTGCATAATGGGCAAAATTTAATAGGTTACAGAAAGCCACAAACCCCATTCAACATGGCTGCTGCCATGTTCCCCAAGGCCCTGGGTGCTGGCTTCCCCCATCATCTGCCCTCTGTCCCCACCTGGGAGCCCTCTGTGAGGCTATCGCAGTGAGCAGTGTGTGAAAGAGGCAGTGGAGCATCTCCGCAGTGGAGGGGCTGTTACTGCAGGATAGTGTGGGACCTGGTGCCTCCTGATGAGATATTAGCCCGCTGAAGCCTGACCTTGGAAGAGCGGGCTCTGGCTCACTGAGCATCGGTCGTCACCCTTCCAAATCAGGCTTCCACCATCACACTTTTCAGATTAGTTCTCTTGTTGCTCACAAGGATTGGATGCAAATGCTGATTTTCTCAGACCTTATTTCCCAGGAACAAGTTATGACCTGGGAGAAGCTGGGTCTGTAAAACTAGCAAGGAAAGCTGAAGGTGACCCTCTCATCCTTTGAAGTCTAAAATTATAGACCATACAGATGAGACCAATTACAAAACAATGTGCTTTGCAGGATTCGATGCAACAGATATGCGTTGAGTGATATGTAGTTGCCAGTCCTGGTTTCTTAACCTACCCCCGCCAAAAAAACCTAGCATGTGTTCTGCATATAGTAGGCATCTTTCCTTGCTGATCATACAGAAGTGACAAACGATGTTGAGAAGGCAAAACATGAAAATGGCAGTTGCCGTATGACTGCAATTTCCTTGAGTTCACTTAAAAGGGCAGAATTATCTTCTGTAACCAGAATCCACTTAGCCAAGAGCCATCAGCAATGTTCCTCAGAAAAGTAGTACCAGTAAGGAAATAGCCTGCAGTGTAATTTCCAGAGTATCTTTTCCTCCTCACCCTGTCCGTGCTGTGTCCCTACCCTCTGTGCCATCCCAGTTCTGCCTGCTGAGATGAGAACATTTCAAGGCTTCTTTGGGCACTGCCTATAGCCAGAGCTACGTTTCTTTGTACCAGCCCCACCCCCAACCAACTAAATAGTATCTGCTCTCTCCTTGGAACCCTGCTGAGGGGCTTAATCACCATGCGTTTTTTGGGTTACTTCTTGCTAAGCTGATATTTAGTTATGAGTCATCAGTCTTACCCTCAGCACTAGACAATTAGGTGACATAAGACTGGCACTGCATTTCGTTGCTGAGTGGACTTACTCATTCTTTGTATATTTCTTCGGTCCTTTTGTGGGGCCCGATCATGTGTCAGGAATTACACCAGGCCTTGGGGATGCCCCTGGGAATGAAATGGATGGTCTTGAAGTCACCGAGCTTCCTTCTCTCTGGTGGGAGATGTCGGCAATTCAATATACATTTACATTTTGATGCAGGTTTCTCAACTTTGGTGCAGGTTTCTCAACTTCGATGCTAGTGATATTTGGGGTCAGATAATTATTTGTCAAGGGAGACTGTCCTGTGCAATGTAGTACAGCTTTCGTAACCCCAGCTAGAAAGACCAAAACTGTCTCCAGACACTGCCAAAGGTATCCTGGGGACAAAATTACCAGGTTGAGAATTACTGCTCTGACATGACCAATGCAAAGATAAATGTAGGTTCTACAGGAACCCAGATGAGGGGCATCTAACAAAGACTCTAGGGTCAAGGAAGGCATAACAGTCAAGACCCCATTGGGAAATAGATGGTACTTTCAACTTGGAGCAACCCTAGGGAGGCTGAATAAGACAATCCCTTACAACATGTGGGCATGGTGCAGGGAGACTATACAGGGAAACTTACAAGCAAGGTCAGATATGTCCACGGGAAAGAAGGAGGGGTGGTATATGAATGACACCTATTATTTCTATGTCTGAAGTCTCACTTACAAGAATGTTTGTGTTCATAGTTAATTTGTTGAGGCTGCCCATCTGGCTGGTGAGAAGTTCAATCTGAGTCATATTTTGGGAGACTGTCTTTCCTCACTGGAGTATACAGAATGCTGAGAAAAGGTCTTTAGTTTTTAGTCCTTAGTGGTAGGCTTATTGTGTAAGAGTTCAAAAATGTTTGTTGATAAGAGTTCAAAAATGTTTGTTGAGTGAAGGAACAAAGGAAGTGAGGGAGGACATGAAAAAAGGAGGGGAAGAATGAAGGAAGGAAGGCAGGAAAGTAGGAAGGCAGGCAGGCAGGAAGGCAAAAAGGAAAGCAGGCAGGCTGAAAGGAGGGAAGAAATGAAGGAAGAAAGGAAGGAAGGAGGGAGGGATGGAAGAAAGGGAGGGAGGGAAGGCAGGAAGGAAGGAGGGAAGGGAGGGAGGGAGGAAGGAAGGAAGGAAGGAAGGAAGGAAGGAAGGAAGGAAGGA
>NW_012114455.1:7940119-8013898 GCF_000951035.1 Colobus angolensis palliatus | reverse complement strand
AGGAAGGAAGGAAGGAAGGAAGGAAGGAAGGAAGGAAGGAAGGAAGGAAGGGCTGGTGGATCATGGATTCTAGATCCAGCTTCATCGTCACCCAGAGTGAGGTGCTGTTGCTGACTGGAGGTCTGCCTTGGAAATCATGGGAAATGACAGCTAGTCTGCCTCTGGTGGGGGCACCTCCACAAACCCAAGCTTTGGACCTTTCATCCTCCCCCAGCTTGGTGCGCACCCACCTCCATGAGCCTAGACGCTGTTTGCTTGTTGCTGTGAAACAAATGCTTGACTAGTAATAATCTTCTGGGTGCCTAGCAACTGCTTTAGACCCCATGACACAAAAGTCATTAACAACTCTGAGGCCAGAAGCTAAGAATTGAGGATTTGCAGGTCCTGCCACCTTTTGGGGGATGGGGCAGGGAAAATGTTTCTCATTCCTTCCATTCTTCTACAGCTCTGAGAACAGAACAGGAATCAGTTTTCCAATAGCCTAGCCTGTCCTGTGACAGCAGAGGAGCGTGACGTTGAACCCAGGGAGGGAGCAAAGCAGTTTAGGGGAATTGAAACCTACTCTGTACTACACAGAAATCCAGTGAGGGCAGAGTTGGAAAAACTGGTAAGACAAAGGAAGAGAGAAAATGGGGCGCAAAAAACCTAGAAAATTATTGCATCGATAACAGTTTTTACCGAGACCCATAAGGAACCGCAGCATATTGATGGAACACACACAAAAAAGTCTTTTGTTTGTGCTTTCATTCTCCGCCAATCTACATGAGGTTCTGATAGGACGGACGGCCCATACCTTCCACCCAGATGGGAGCACTCAGACTTTGAGGGCCCTGGATGGAGGCCCCACAGCAGGGGCAGCAGCAGAGCCGCACCCCTCACCTAAAGCTGTGCACCATCCTGGCATCCCCTCAGCACTCCTAAACAGGAATGGAATCTCCAGTCAAGAAGGTGCTATTTTTATTTTTACCTGTTCATGTGTTGACTTTTTGGGAATGGAAACCCCAGAGCTGGGTATTTTCTTCAACACAGCAGCCAGACCAGCTGAATAAAGGACTGATCGCAGGCCTTCTAGAGTGTTCTGTGCCTCTGTGGTCCAGGAATTCACCTGCTGTGTCCTCCCGTCTGCCCCCACCCGCCCCCGCCCCAGCCCTACACCCTTCCTGCTTCCCTCACCATCTCGTCAGTGTCCTTGATAATTGGACAAAGTTAATACCCGATTAATAACTCCTATGATAGAAGAGTTCCTGGATGAGCTGTAGCCCCCATTTACAATCTGCTGGTGATTGAAAAATTATGTTCAGCTCAGTAATAATTGATGGAAATGGTCTCTTCTCTTCTGCAGCTGATTTGCTTTGTAATTGTGATTTAATAATGTAAATATCACTTGTTTTCTTCTCAAGATGAATTGCCTTCTGATTTGCTAAGCTCAAGCCTCTTTGGGCTTTCTTATTGCTTTGTCTCTTCTCATGAGATTCTAGGTGAGATTTATTCCTTATTTAGCTGTGTTTTTCTTTATGCACACACACACCCAGGCACACACACACGCAACACACACATTGAGTCAGTGGTTGGAAGGAACACATATTACTTTTCAACCACTTACTGACTATCGAAAATTAGAGTTAATGCTTTTTAGAAATCATTAAACCCCACCCCATTGTTTTCACTGAAGATAGAACAGGAAGCCTAGGGTGGTTACACAATTTATCCAAATGGACACAGAAAGTAAAGTCATAATCACACCTGAGCCTAGTATGGTGTTACTTCCTCAATGGTGAGGAAAGTTTGAAATGAATCACCCTGCGTCTTACTTTTTTTTTTTTTTTTTTTTTTGAGACGGAGTCTCGCTCTGTCACCCAGGCTGGAGTGCAGTGGCCGGATCTCAGCTCACTGCAAGCTCCGCCTCCCGGGTTCACGCCATTCTCCTGCCTCAGCCTCCCAAGTAGCTGGGACTACAGGCGCCCGCCACCTCGCCCGGCTAGTTTTTTGTATTTTTAGTAGAGACGGGTTTTCACCGTGTAGGCCAGGATGGTCTCGATCTCCTGACCTCGTGATCTGCCCGTCTCGGCCTCCCAAAGTGCTGGGATTACAGGCTTGAGCCACCGCGCCCGGCCTGCATCTTACTTTCTTTACTGCCATGCACTTATACCACTTGTGTCTCTATCTGTGTATGTGTGTATAATATGCAGAAAGCAATAAATACCACACTGTTATTTACATTAATTTCATGACTTACTCTCAGGATACAATATTCTATAACTGAAAAAAGAAAACCTCTAGACTCCAGTGGAAGTAGAGTAAGCTCACCGCATTGGAAGGGTGGCTGCCTCTCCATTGTGACTCATTTTCTGCAGAAGACCCCTCTATGAGCAGCCCTAAAAATCTGCAGACACCACCGTCGAGGCACCAGGCTCCAGCACCTGCCCCATATGGTTTCCTGTGCAGCAGCCCCTTCCAAACTACCCGTTTCTGTCCACAATCCTGCAGTCCAGGCCTGCTCTGTTGGAGCCCTAGTCACCTTCCAATCCTCTTTGTTTTTCTCCCTCACAGCAACATTGTCTGCCAAGAAGACGGAGGCTCCGTGCTTCCTAAGGCAACAAAAAGAAAACTGATAAACTAACCTGGGCTGGTGGGAAACAATCTAGGAACTGGCAGGGTCCTCCTTCCTTTCTAGGTCAGATGTGTTCATTTGATCCAGGCCTTGAGTGTGGTGACGAGGAAGCACAGGAAGACCCAGCAAGGCGGGCAGGGGATTCCCCTGGGGCCTGGGCAGGGAGCTTCGGAGGACGACCAGCCCTGGCTGCAGCCACATGTCACATCACAGCATTCTCAAGGCTCCATCTCCCAGAACCAGGGCCAGCCCAGGTTTCTGGGTCAGAAACAGAACTCACACCTCCAGACTTCACTTCCTAGAGGCTCCGAGCCCAAATAAATGTCGAGTGCTGTCCAAGGACTGGGGGCGAGTGCACAGAATCCTGATCTTCTGGTCCAGAAAGACCATCATGAAAAGAGCCAGGAAAGAGTGGTGGCTGAGCGACCTAAGAATTGAGCTGACTGGGTCCCCTCATTTTGCAGATAAAGAAACTGAAGCTGGATGAAGTAAAGTGTCCTGCTCAGGGGTCCTGGCTAGTTAGTGGCAGAGCAAAGGCTGAAACCTTGGCCTCCTCAGCTTCCATTTGGCCTCTCTGAACCTGTTGGTACTGAGCTGCCGTAGTCACAGGCCAGTTATAACAGTTGATGTGAAGCTGAAAGTTTGGGCATCGTACTGGAATTGTCTTCACTGTCCTGTAGGCCCCTTTCCTGGTTGCTCTGTATCTGGTTGGGAAGGATTAGTGAAGTAGCCATGTAACTAAGAAGGGACATTTTTAGTAAAGGCGAGGAGGACAGAAAGTAGGTAGAAGCATCATTTTCCTGCATTTGAAGTGTACCCTCAGACATATGAAAATGGGCCTCAAATCATCTAAGTGGATGATTAGTTACACCTATGAGACATTATTCCAGTCTACTCATCAAGGGGAGGGAGGAAAGAACAGCTACTTGTCAAGATCTACATGAATAGAGTCTTAGAAAGGAAAGGAAAGAATTAATTTCCCCCATTAACACAAGACATTACGTTCAGACACACATAGTCCTTCATAATTGTCAAAACCTCTCTTTCCTCCCCATCACCAAGCAGCTAAAGCACAGTGACAGATGAAAGCTACCTTGAAATTGTCACAGTGTCTCTATTTTTGTGCATGGACTGTCAAAACCTCAAATAGAGCCAGTGTGGCTTGGGCCAGCTCTGCAGGGAACTTATGCTCCCTTGTGGGACAGGGACCCTGAGCTCGTGGGTTGGAACCCAGTCCATCAATGCCATGATTATCAGACTTCCAGAACTTAAGGAATTATTTGGGATTCTTAGTCATAGACCATCTTGCTAGGTGATGAAATGTTATAAAACATTAAAACAGATAGTGACCTTGGAGCTCATCCAATGCAATTTTTGTATTTGATAGAAAAAATAATTGAGGTTTGAAGGGCTGAAAACACTTATTGAAAATCACATATTCGTGACAAAAGTGGGATTAGATAGTCGGTCTTCTGATCTCAAATTCAGTGGTTTTCTCCTTGAGTTCTACAGTTAGCAGGAGTCGCAGAAGGTCATATAAAGTGACTTCTTGGGTGACTAGGCTAAGGAGGGAGGTTAGCAAGACAGATACCTTTGGTGAGAAGTCAGCTTATCATAGTCCAAGGTAGATGGTAAGAGGGAGACAGACTTGCCTAGAATAGCACAAGGTACAGATGAGGAGAGCCCTTGACAGGAAAGTTTTCAAAGGGACCCCCGCCCGTAGTGGAGACTTCGCCCCTTGAGTGCACAGCTCCTAATGCTTTCCTCTCAGTGCACACTAGAGCCCAGTGCATGAGCAACGCTATCTCCCAGTGATGCTTCAGAGCTCAGACCTTTATGCTCTGCGAAGTGTGCAGGATGTCTCTGGTTGTGGCTTGCATGCCAATTGTGCTGCCTGGGTTAGTGGGTACTTTGCCTATAAGCTAATACAAGTATTTTGAAAATATTGATAAATGCTGAGGGTTGGCATCATTGTTAAGCAGCTGTGATGCCAGGAACTAATATAGGGAAAGGATAAAAGAAAGAGTGTCGAATAAAAGGGAAGAAAGAGAGGAAGGAAGAAGAGTCAGGCTGCATCCAGGCCTCATCTGCAGAAACTAGGCTGTGCTCTTTCTCAAAAGGGCATTTCCCCAATACCTGAAAAGACCATGGGACTGTTTCTCTCATTGCTCTGGGCCTTCCCAACCACTTCAGAAAGGGGAGGTCTGGTACCTGGTCTGCCAGGACTTTGAGCCAGGAGCTCTTGAGCCCTAGCTGGCTTTCCTTCTCCTGGGGGCTGCGATGCTGATTCCCTCTCTGGTCGGCTTAGGCTCCAACCAGCTGCAATTGTCTGTCTCCCATAGAATAGAATAGCTGATGAGCCTGGAGCTCTGGGAGAAAGAGAGCACACAGAATCTTTCTTGATCATCAGTCCAGCAGAGTCCTACATTGGAGCGGCCACACCCTATTTGGTCCTAAGCCACTGCCTCTCTCTCTTTTTATTTTTATTATTTTTTATTTTTTTATTATACTTTAAGTTCTAGGGTGCATGTGCACAACATGCAGGTTTGTTACATATGTATACATGTGTCATGTTGGTGTGCTGCACCCATCAACTCGTCATCTACATTAGGTATGTCTCCCAGTGCTATCCCTCCCCCCTCCCCCAATCCACGACAGGCCTTGGTGTGTGAGAACACTTCCTGTTTCCAAGTGATCTCATTGTTCAATTCCCACCTATGAGTGAGAACATGCGATGTTGGGTTTTTTTGTCCTTGCGATAGTTTGCTGAGAATGATGGTTTCCAGCTTCATCCATGTCCCTACAAAGGACATGAACTCATCCCTTTTTTATGGCTGCATAGTATTCCTTGGTGTATATGTGCCACATTTTCTTAATCCAGTCTATCATTGATGGACATTTGGGTTGGTTCCAAGTCTTTGCTATTGTGAATAGTGCCACAATAAACATATGTGTGCATGTGTCTTTATAGCAGCATGATTTATGATCCTTTGGGTATATACCCAGTAATGGGATGGCTGGATCAAATGGTATTTCTAGTTCTAGATCCTTGAGGAACCACCACACTGTCTTCCACAATGTTGAACTAGTTTACAGTCCCACCAACAATATAAAAGTGTTCCTATTTCTCCACCTCCTCTCCAGCACCTGTTGTTTCCTGACTTTTTAATGATTGCTATTCTAACTGGTGTGGAATGGTATCTCATTGTGGTTTTCATTTGCATTTCTCTGATGACCAGTGATGATGAGCATTTTTTCATGTGTCTGTTGGCTGCATAAATGTCTTCTTTTGAGAAGTATCTGTTCATATCCTTTGCCCACTTTTTGATGGAGTTGTTTGTTTTTTTCTTGTAAGTTTGTTTGAGTTCTTTGTAGATTCTGGATATTAGCCCTTTGTCAGATGAGTAGATTGAAAAAAATTTCTCCTATTCTGTAGGTTGCCTGTTCACTCTGATGGTAGTTTCTTTTGCTGTGCAGAAGCTCTTTAGTTTAATTAGATCCCATTTGTCAATTTTGGCTTTTGCTGCCATTGCTTTTGGTGTTTTAGACATGAAGTCCTTGCCCATGCCTATGTCCTGAATGGTATTGCCTAGGTTTTCTTCTAGGGTTTTTATGGTTTTAGGTCTAACATTTAAGTCTTTAATCCATCTTGAATTAATTTTTGTATAAGGTGTAAGAAAGGGATCCAGTTTCAGCTTTCTACTTATGGCTAGCCAATTTTCCCAGCACCATTTATTAAACAGGGAAACCTTTCCCCATTTCTTATTTTTGTCAGGTTTGTCAAAGATCAGATGGTTATAGATGTGTGGTATTGTTTCTGAGGGCTCTGTTCTGTTCCATTGGTCTGTATCTCTGTTTTGGTACCAGTACCATGATGTTTTGGTTACTATAGCCTTGTAGTATAGTTTGAAGTCGGGTAGCATGATGCCTCCAGCTTTGTTCTTTTGGCTTAGGATTTTCTTGGCAAAGCGGGCTCTTTTTTGGTTCCATATGAACTTTAAAGTAGCTTTTCTCCAATTCTGTGAAGAAACTCATTGGTAGCTTGATGGGGATGGTATTGAATCTATAAATTACCTTGGGCAGTATGGCCATTTTCATGATATTGATTCTTCCTATCTATGAGCATGGAATGTTCTTCCATTTGTTTGTGTCCTCTTTTATTTAGTTGAGCAGTGGTTTGTAGTTCTCCTTGAAGAAGTCCTTCACATCCCTTTTAAGCTGGATTCCTAGGTATTTTATTCTCTTTGAAGCAATTGTGAATGGGAGTTCACTCATGATTTGGCTCTGTTTGTCTGTTATTGGTGTATAAGAATGCTTGTGATTTTCACACATTGATTTTGTATCCTGAGACTTTGCTGAAGTTGCTTATCAGCTTAGGGAGATTTTGGGCTGAAACAATGGGGTTTTCTTTTTTTTTTTTTTTTTTTGAGACGGAGTCTCGCTCTGCCGCCCAGGCTGGAGTGCAGTGGCGCAATCTCGGCTCACTGCAAGCTCCGCCTCCCGGGTTTACGTCATTCTCCTGCCTCAGCCTCCCGAGTTGCTGGGACTACAGACGCCCGCCACCTCGCCTGGCTAGTTTTTTGTATTTTTAGTAGAGACGGGTTTTCACCGTGTAGGCCAGGATGGTCTCGATCTCCTGACCTCGTGATCCGCCCGTCTTGGCCTCCTAAAGTGCTGGGATTATAGGCTTGAGCCACTGCGCCTGGCCAACAATGGGGTTTTCTAAATATACAATCATGTCATCCACAGACAGGGACAATTTGACTTCCTCTTTTCCTAATTTAACATGCTTTATTTCTTTCTCCTGCCTGATTGCCCTGGCCATAATGCCACTGCCTCTCTTAAAAAGGTTGAGTGTTGGGCCTGCCCCAGGCGCAAGGTAAGATGCCACCAGTACCTAAGGCCCTACGGCCTGACAGCAGACCTTTCAGTAGACCAGGAGTATGTTGGCCATCCGGCTTATGATCCAGACCAGTGCACTTTAAAGAACGAAAGCTGACAGTTAAAAAGTATGCTGTTGGCCGGGTGCGGTGGCTCACGCCTGTAATTCTGGCACTTTGGGAGGCCAAGGCAGGCAGATTTCCTGAGCTCAGGAGTTCGAGACCAGCCTGGGAAACATGGTGAAACCCCGTCTCTACTAAAAAATAATAATAATAATAATAATTAGCCAGGCATGGCAATGTGCACCTGTAGTCCCAGCTACTCAGGAGGTTGAGGCAGGAGAATTGCTTCAACCCAGGATGTGGAGGTTGCAGTGAGCCAAAATCGTGCCACCGCACTCCAGCCTGGGCAACAGAGCACGAGACCGTCTCAAAAGAAAAAAATAAAAAGTACGCTGGGAAGACAGGTGTCATCTGGCACTGTCCCAGGAAAATGTAACCATGGGTCCACCCGACTTATGAAAACAACAAAGGCATCCCTGATGCTGCTATACAAATAAATTAATCCTCAGGGAAAGCACATGAGATGCAGTTGGCATTAGAAGGAAAGTTTTAATTCCCCCAAAGGCAAGCGAAGGGCAAAGGATTTACTTTGATGTTATAACTAATTGAAGGTTTTGTGTATTGCCCACCCGCTGGCAGATGCCAGCCCTGTAGGTCTGCTTTGGGCTCAAGAAGCCACTGTGCCGAAGCACCCTTAGGTAACACAGTATTGACAGTCCACTGACCACGCCAGGACACAAGACATTGCTGTACTACAAAAATATAGCCTTCCTGAAGAAACTGGGCCTGGGTGACTGGCTGTGCTTGAGTAGGCTGCTGTAGACAAGGTTAAGACAACTTTCTTAAGACACTGTAGATGAAAGAGGCAGTGTCTCCTTCCATGCATTGATCAGGTTTCTAAAAAAAACAATGCTGTTGTTTAATTATGAAGGTTTTTTTAAAGCAGTACTTTTACTTCTCAGAACTCGTTTCACTTTTACTTGTTAATACTTAAAATAACCCTGTTGGTTTAGAATCCAAATAATCATAATCATAGGAGGAAAATGTGTAAAATAAATAAAAACTTTTCAAGTGTACTGAAACATTTTGTCAATAACTTAGCTGTTTAAGCTCTGCTATTTAAAAATAATGATTTTTCTCCTTATACCCCTGCATTGTTTGGGTCTGAACTGTTAGTTTCAGTTTATTTTTAATACTTTTTAGAATGAAAATGCTAGCAACTTTTTTTAGGCCCAATTAGGCTACTCTGCTCATCAAATGGATTTAAGCTTCTATCCTCAGTCACTTGTGTGCCTATATGGAATTCTAGTGTTTTGCATCCTCATATTCTCTCTCTCTTCCTCCTTCCCTCCCTCCTTCCTCTGCCTCTCTCTGTCTAGCTCCTCTCTCCCTTTTCTGGCACACATGCTGCACTTTCATTTAAAGGGAATGTGCCACATCCTCACAGGTACCCTGGCTGTTTCTGTGACACTCACTCAGAACCACTCCCAATGAGTCAACAATATCATCTAAATCCTAAAAATGTTGTGTCTTGATTCTTCCCACACATAATGAACCTATCTCAAAAAAAAAAAAAAAAAAAGAGACACAAGCAGAGCCAAGCTAAACGTAGCTCTTCACCGTGCTTTGGAAAGAAGCCTCTTGTCTTCATGCTCTTCACTGGACTATCTGGGGATCCCTAGCCGCTGGAGACTGACCCTGGCTATCACCATCCTACCCCACAAGATTTATTTTTCCGGACTCACCTACAATAAAGCTGCTGCTGTTGACATCATGATGGTATATTTTGCGTAGAAGCTGACAGTTGACAGGAGGTCTGAGCACACTGTAAGATGTGCACATCCTCATATGCTCCTTGGCTCTGAATGACTTCTCAGCAGAGGAAGCCTGGGAGAATACATGTGGAACTGGAACTTGGAAAATGAAAGCAACAGGAGTCCTCAACTTACCAACCCTGAATTCTCACCCCTGACTGTACATTAGAGTCTCCTGGGAAATTTTAGAGGATGCTGGTGCTGGGACCCCCAGCCCAGACCCTGTTCACCAATCCATTAGCACGAACGCAAGAGTCTATTTTTAAAGTGCTCCTTGGGTAAGTCTCATGACCCACCAGGGATGAGAACATCTATTTTTGGTGTGTCCTCTTAAACATGATTTCAGACCGTTTCCTTGACATCCCTTCTTCTCCTCCACTTACAAAACAAAACCCTTTACATCCTTTCCTCTTTAACTCTTCCCGGTAAAGAGTTCAAGCGTCCCAGTGTATGAGAGTTTCTCTTTGGGGACAGTTGTACTGGAGGAGTCACTTGAGTCCTTCTGTCTTTGTGTCATCCTCAGTTATTCCCTGTCTGACAATGAGAGGCATTAAACGCTTCTATCATCCTCACACATGCATGGAAGGGAAGACCTAGAAAACTCACACCCCTGCCAGGAAATTCCTCTGAGCCCCCAGCTATGGAGATCTTTATTAATGTACTCCTTCCCCCTCTAGAAGCACAGCTAACTTTCACGGTCACACATTGATCTTGTGATTAGCCAACTTACTGTCAGCCTCAGGGAAGGCAGCCAGCATGGCAGCCCTGGATGGAGACAAGCCACTCCTCCCACAGAGGAGGTCCTGGTGGCCACAGCCTGAGAAAGTTTTCTGAGCACAAGACAAAGCTTCTGTCACTGCCAGCAAGTGAGACATTGACCAGGGGCTTGGCCTCCAAACCAAAATGACTTTAGCACAATTCAGTTGCTTGTATTAATTAAAGGAAAATGAAACAGTGGGTTTATCACACTTTTCATTAACTCCAGTGCGGCAAAGGTAACAAATCTGGAATTTGGGAGCAGGCAAGGGTGCAGTGTACTGCAGTCCACACTCCTTGGTTTAATTAAAGAGGGCGAGCTCAGAGTTGCTTGTTGCCAGTAGGGTTCTAAGGAGAGTCAAGGATTGGAGGTTGGGGTGGGGGGCAGAGTGGGGGGCAGATAGTGTGGAGGAGAGTCTGGCAGAAAGAGAGTGGATTAAACAGGACAGGGAGAGGGGGAGTTCTGCAGGGATTCCGTTTTCAAACCTAGCCATCAGGCATAACGTGAACACATACCGTGTGCTTAGCCTGCGTTAGCTGCTGTTAAGGAGTTAAGGAAGTAGAAGATGTGACGTCTACTCAGGGTGCTTGCAACTTGGACAATGGACTAGGAAGAAGGGTAGACAGTACAACACTCAGGTTATATGAGCCATACTGGGTCCCAAATGCTGAAACCCTACCGTAATTCCAAATTCAAGCATGTTTCTGATGTGTATCCTTGAAAAGAACGGGGCTCTCACGTCAGGAGGTATGTGATGAGAAGGACGCCAGAAGATCTCTAGGATAAAAGGAGAAGCCCTATTCATGGCCCTCAGAGGTTTCTAGAGGGTAGTTTTCCTCCACCCTATCCACCCTTTGACTCCCCCATGGGAGGTTGGTGACCAACGTCATGGTAAAGTGGTTGCTCGGTCATCTATTGGGCCTAGTTAAGCAGACATAAGGCTGCCATCTAGAAGTGAGGGCATGACTCCTGTGTCTCCATCCCCTCCCTGGCCTGCTACCTGGGTCTGGCATCCTCCTTACTCCAGACTCTGCATTGCAACACAGCTCGTCCTCTCGGCTCCACTTTGAGCCTGCGACTGAGTACTAAAGTCAAACATTCTACTGTGCAAACCCCACTGTCTCTAATTCTCAGGGAGAAAGGCAAGAACCTCATGTCAGCCTTGGATCCCAAGTGGGGATTATAGTCCAGCTGATGTTTTGATCTGCTCATGGCTCAGTTTTGTGATTATGTTCTGTTAGCCAAAATCCTGCAAGGAAAGAAAGACGAGTGATAGGATTCAGGCACATGTTTCCTCAGGAACTTTTGACGGTCTCTACCTTTCCCTGTACACGTCAAGGATGAGAAGTGGTGGGTAGGAGGCAGTTTCAGGCAGCCTTAGCTCCTTCCTGTGGTCTATCTTGCTCCAGATGTCCATGACGGGATGTCCAGCAGATATTTACAAGCATGGTTCTTCCATTGCAAAGTAAAATCTGTGTTCCTTGACAGCTTGAACTGTGACCCAACTTTCAAGAGTGGGTAAAAGGCTTGTTTCTAAGATGGTTCAGGCAGCCTACTTGTGGCCTTATAGGCCAGAGGTACTTGATCACCAATCATCTGGACATTTGATTCCAACTTTGCAAATTCAGTATTGATCAGAATCACCTGTAATAGTCTCTCTTGCTGGGAAGCAGGGAAACTCCTTTTCTTGTTTTCCCAGAACCCAACCATGTGAGCCAAAAAGACCCCTGAGTGGCCACCCTCTGCCCACTCCCACTGGCTTTCTGCCGGCAGCTCATTTCCCTCTTGCTTTCTTGCTCTTCCCACTTCCCTTCCCCACACCTTGTCCTCCCTGTGTGGCTGCCTCCTGAAACCCTAGATCCTCCTCACTGCCCTCATCTCCTGTTGTTCTTTTCCTTGGTAGCACAAGCCCCCAGAAATGTTCCTCTGTGTGTTACCTCCTGGCAGGTCTGGTACACGCTGCAGCAGGTGTGCAGACATTTTATCTCGGTGCAGTGTCTGCAGGTAGAGCCATGCCCTAGACAGCAAACCTAGAAGGACAGTCAGGGTGGGGATGCTCGTGGGTGACTTTTAATCATTCCAAATGGAGAAACCAGATGGGGATTGCCTCAATACAAAGTTTTGTTGTTGTTGTTGTTGTTGTTGTTGCAAACTGTGAATAGACCAACAAAGAGATTGATTACCTGTTTTAGTCTGTTCTTGTGCTGCTAAAAAAGACATACCTGAGACTGGGTAATTTATGAAGCAAAGAGGTTTAATTGACTCACGGTTCCACATGGCTGGGGAAGCCTCACAATCGTAGTGGAAGAGTCAGGGACATCTTACACGGCAGCAGGCAAGACGCTTGCGCAGGGGAACTCCCATTTATAAACCCATCAGATCTCATAAGACTCCTTCACTACCGAGAGTAGAGTATGGTGGAACACTGCGCCCATGATTTAATCATCGCCACCTGGCCCCGCCCTTGACACCTGGGGATAATTACAATTCAAGGTGAGATTTGGGTGGGGGCGCTCCCAAACCCTATCTTCACCTCCTAAAATTGTCCCCAGAGGTATATCACGGAGAAGACGAGATGTTCTATCAGGACTTTGTATAATCCAAAAAGTGGAAGGCTAAAATCTTTGACCCCTCCTGTTTCTTTCGACTTTATAACTCTAAGGAACTGGCTGAGGCAATAAACAGGAGAACTGGATGCAAGAATGAGGGCTGGGATATCGCTGGCACAAAAGGACATAAAGGGAGAAAGAAAAGAAGTAGGTCAGGAAGGCCCCCATATTTTGCTCTGGATTTCCTGTTTGATCTTTTTCATCCCCAAATGCTTAGGATCCTTTCAGCTCTAATAAATCTTTTTGACTCACTACGCCTTACTTGAGGGATCTAGAAATGACAAAGAACTAAAAAATTGAGATACGGAAAAATATAAACCACTTTGAGTCCTGGCCCCGTGAGATTGCAGACTATCCAAGGTGAAGGTCCTTGTTTTCCACGTCGCCTCTGCCCCCATTCCCTCACCACAGAGTCTGACGCAACACCTCGCTCATCCTGGATGTGAGCAGAATAAGTGCAGTGAGGTCAGAGCCAGCAGGCCGGCCAGTGGTCCTTCTCCCATAAGTCGTTTCTCTGTCTGTTCCTCCATTTCTAGCAGAACAGACCCTGCTTATGGATGTTGCATGCTCTTTGTCTTCTGTGACTGTGCTGTCAGAATGTGTGCCCTACCGAGGAAGCCCCCTTAGAGCCACAGAACCCTGAGGCTTTTGCTCATTCTATCCCCAAGGAGGCATCATGCATCTGAGGCAAGGACCCCCATATCCCCTGATGAATGGCCTCATTTGTATTTTTGAGATCTTAATTTTGCTAATGCAGTGAATTGAACTCATCTCCTTTGAAGCACTCTTTCCATGGAAACAGCCTTGGTTTTTATGCATTTCTGCCAATGATTCAGAATCTGCTTTCTGCTGCTTCCAACCATGTTGTATCAGGAAGCTGGAGTGCTCAGAGCAGGTCCATAATGCCCCTGGGTTATTGTCTGAGTACAGGACATTTCGCTGTAAAGCAAAACTGTGGAGCAGACTTGCAGTTCCAGTTTGACAAGGAAAACATTGCAGTCTTACAGCCTTTTTAAAAAAGTCCTTGGTGAACATGTCTTTAGAATCTTTCCAATGGCTCACAGGCCATCTTGCTTGCCCCACCTCTGTCTTTCTTTCCTTCCTCCTCCTCCCTCTCCTTCCTATCCTATCCTGTTCCTCCCTCATCTGTTTCTCCCTGCCCATTTCCCTTCTTTTAGTTCATAGTCAGCAATTTGGTTTCCTGGCAGCTAGTAGAGAGGATTAAAACATTGATTGCCTTCTGCCCCATTATCTGCAGACGGGAATCAGGATTTTACATTTTACAACCAGAACCGGAGAGGGCAGCCTTACAGCTTCCTAAGTCTCCAGTCAGGTAGCAACCTAGATTCATTCTGCTTTAAAAATCTCACCCAGCATTCAAAGTAGTTAAGAAAATAACATGTAAGTCACCTTCACCGAGTCTGAGATGGAGAGAAGTTTCAACAACATTTTCCATTTTTCAACAAAGGAACATGTTTTGGCGAGGATGCGTGTTTTGTGGGAAGATCGTGAAGAATCCGTGCGTCCTGATCCTCAGCCTCAATGTAGCCAGCCTACTGAGCCCTAAACCCCCAACACAGTGAGTCTTTGGAGGGGCGGGCTCCACAAGAGTCTCAGCCTGAGGGGCTCTTAGTGTATTTTCCTAACACGCTGACCCTAGAGGACTTCACGTGTGTGGGTGGGAGAAAGCCTGTGAACAGTGTGGCATGGGGCATCACAGCTTCACTGCTCAGGGTGTGGGCCCCGTCCCAGCCATGGAGGCAGCCCCTGGGCACGTGTCAGAAACGTGGAATCCCAGACCCCACTCCAGACCTACTGGATCAGAATCTATATTTAAAAAGAAAAATCTCTGAAGAACTTGTATGCACATTAAAATCAGAGAAGTGCTTACTTTATTGTACAAGCTTGACAAAATTCATTTTCTCACTTAATGAGGTAGTATTATGACGATCCCCATTTTACAGGAGATGCACTTTTTCTTCCTTCCTTCCTTTTGTGCTGTTGCATAACTGGTCCCATAAAAACAGCATCACAGACAGTGGAAAGAAATCCCACATTCCAGAGGCTGCCGTGTCATCTGGTAAGTCTGCTGGAAGGATACAGGACCTGTCTTACCCAGGCAGATGCACACGGGCCTCCCCCTTCTGTGAAGCCATCCCTCCCTGTGTGTAGGTCGACATTTCTAAGTCCACTGGCATTCGTGGATCTCACTTTATCTGGAGCTTTTAAGGTATCTGGCTCAGGTCCACCAAGCAGCGTGATCTGGGTCTTTCTTCTCTCTGAGGAAAGGGGAATGTTGACCCTGCCTGAGACTCCAGCCAGGCCCTCAGCAGGTAGCCCATGTGTTTGGTTAAATGCAATGCAATGTAATTACTCATGGCAAAATCCTCTGTGATACATTTTGAAAAAGTAATGGAGTCATAGTAGTAGAAAGCCAGGCTTCTCATCCTGCCACATTTATTTCTTGCAGAAAAAAAAAAAAATGGTGAGGTGAGTCTGGAACATCATTTTGATGTGTTTGATCCCATTGTAGTTTAATCCTTAAAAATGCTTAGAATGATCAACTAATTTTTCTTTGTTAAATTTTATTTAAAAAGTAATCTGAGAATCCCTTTCACTGTGATATTCTGTTAGCCTATGTAGAAATAAAGGGAGTAGGGCAAGAAAGTGTTTGCATGTCCATAATGCACCTTGAAGAGTTAGGATATGAACTAACCTGGATCATTATGTCTGCTGTGGTAGAGGCTTTTGATCCAGCAGCACCACCCAGCAAATGGGGACTTAACCCACATCCAGCTGGCCCATGCTCTGGGTTTCTTCCTTGAAATTGTCTGAGTTCCCGTCTGGTGCCTGGGACCATCTGGGGCAAGCAGCATCATTCGGGAGAGACACTCGGATCCTAGGCTAGGTGTGGTCGCTGTTTCATACCCCATTTCTTCACTCTGGGGATATTCTACCCGGCACCCTTCAGCCACTCCTTATGTGGGTTCACCCAGATTTCCCAATGACTCTGAACCTCACATCTGTGAATACGTTTTGGGACCCCGTCCTCAGGACCAGGCTTGAGGAGGGTAGCCAGGCAAATGAATTGCTCCCACTAGCCAATGAATTATTTCCTCCATGGAACTGCACAGTTTGGGCTAACAGAATGGTGCTGATTTGCAGTGACATTTCTATACATAGATTGGTAGCCAGTATCCAGAGACTGATGGTACTCCCTGGTTGGGCATGACCTGGGGTAAGACATGGAGGCAAGGAAGACAGCAAGAGCCAGAAAGCACATGGTCTGGGGAAATGAGCAGGTAGGTGGTGGAAGCCCCCAAGGCTTAGACTTGGAGCAGAGTCAGGGCACCCAAGTACCTGCCTTCTTACCCCCTATACCCCAGCCCACCTACACAGATCCTTACTGTTGCACACCCTCCACCCTACACACCAGCCCACCTCCTCCACCTTCCTGCTGCACACCCTACACCCTGCACACTGGCCTACCTCCACAGAAACCTTCCTGCTGCTCACCTTATACCTGTACATCGGCCCACTCCCTCCACCATCCTGCTGTCTACCCGACACCCTGCACACTAGCCTACCCCCTCCACATTTCCGCTGCCCACCCTACACCCTGGACACCAGCCCATATCCACAGACACGTTCCTGCTCCACACCCTACACCCTACACACCAGCCCATCCCCTCCACAGACACCTTCCTGCTTCACACCCGTGGTGGACCCAAACCCATTGGATCAGAACATGCCTTCACAAAGTTGTGGGGAAAGCTAACATTTCTGTTGCCCTGAAAACTACTGTGGCCCTCAGGACTGCAGGCCTATAAGAAAGGCAAATGGCTGCGCCTTATCCTTGGGCTTTATCTCGGTTTTCCTGGGATCTCAGTGTTTTGACAGAACTCAGGACATTTGTGATGGAAGACAGAGGGTCTGTTGTCTTTGCACTGGACCACAGGGAGTAATATAAGGGGTAAGGTGGAGAGGCCAGATTGTTGCAAGAACCTGTAATGGTGTCATAAAAGCAACACCAATTTTGCAGCCCAAAGTATTTTGAATTACAAATGACAAGTTTC
Organism: Colobus angolensis palliatus; assembly: GCF_000951035.1. Taxonomy (NCBI): domain Eukaryota; kingdom Metazoa; phylum Chordata; class Mammalia; order Primates; family Cercopithecidae; genus Colobus; species Colobus angolensis. Next base: position 7,997,088 of record NW_012114455.1, on the reverse strand, counting down.
ACAGGTACCTGAGAATGAATCCTCCAGGGAGCTCCCCCAAAGTGAGTATTAAATCCACTAGGCTCTTCTGGCAAGCACAGATCCAGCATTCGGGCCCATCACACTTGTGCTGGCCACTGCATACTGAGCACCCATTACAAAGCCATCGTGGGGTCCTTCCTCGTTCATTCCTTCTCACTCGATCTTCTCCAACACCGGTAGAAACAAAACCAACTGCTTTGCATTTATTTACGTTAAAGAGTGGAATGTTTACTTATCTGTTCTACAAGTAGTAGTTTATATTCTGCATACAAAAACATGTCTACATAATGAAAAATTAAGATGTGTTCCACAGTAACATATTCTAAAGTTATTCCATGGTTTTATTATATTATTGATCATGACAATTCTTTTTAAAATATCAGTTTGATGATGCACCGAAGTATTTATCATGTCATCTCGGAGTTAATTATCACAATAATCATATAAGAAAAATGACATGTTTTCTTACCAAATGCTCTAAAAATGTTAAGTGGCTTGGCTGAAAATACATCGATGCAAGACACAAGCAGAGAATTTCTTTCTTCCATTGCCGTATCTTTTGAGCAACTTGATGCCCTATGTCCTTGACTTGATGTCCTACCACATTCTGAGGGCTTTTTCTCTTCCTTCTCCTACAGTCTCTAGATGTGAATATGGCTCTGTCCCTGGTTACACGGTTTCCTGATTGTTTCCTGTCTGCTTCTTTCTTCCCAGAAGGCCAGGGCTTTGTAAGTGAGGATGAATACCTGGAGATCTCTGACATCAAGCGAGACCAGTCCGGGGAGTACGAATGCAGCGCGTTGAATGATGTCGCTGCGCCCGATGTGCGGAAAGTAAAAATCACTGTAAACTGTGAGTGGACCTGCAGCCAGGGGGGTCTGGGGAACAGAGGGCACCGGGAGTAGGTGGACAGTCTGGTAATGGCAGTGCCATTTTCCAAAAGACTCAAGTTGCTGCCAACAGGAAAATACTTCATCAAATGGCTTTGCTCACCATGGCCTCCACGCCATTTGTCCCTGGAGTCTTCCTGTGACTGCCAGAGTTTTCAGCAAATGGAGAGAACTGTTAACTGAGAATAGGTTTGGAGGCCTGAAAAAGATGTTGGGGTCAGTGCAATATCTTCAGGCAAGTTATTTTTCCTGAAATAAATGATTATTCCACTGGGAAAGAGGGTTGTCACAAGTAATCCATTTACGTAGCAAATGGCTGGATGTGCCCTTCTTCTCTTTCATGAAATCACTCTGTGTGCCTGCGTGCCTGCATGTGCGTGTGCGTGTGTGTGTGTGTGTGTGTTTCCCACAGATCCTCCCTATATCTCAAAAGCCAAGAACACTGGAGTTTCAGTCGGTCAGAAGGGCATCCTGAGCTGTGAAGCGTCTGCAGTCCCCATGGCTGAATTCCAGTGGTTCAAGGAAGATACCAGGTACCTTTTAAATGATGCCTGGACAGTTCTGAAGCAGAGCTGATGGGCCATCTTCGCGTGGGAGAAGGATGAGGATGAAGGAAAGGGGAAAGATAAGGCAAAACAGAAATGGTTTATACCCTCTTTTGTAACAATGTCTCCTTTTACAACCAGAAAAACATGGAGGAGGCTGGAAAGTGAACAAAATGAACTGACCATGATTCTGAATCTGAGACTTGTTGTAGACATGTCAGTCATTGGGAATTAGAAGCCAGTCCATTTATCCTGTTGGGCAAAAGCATCCTTTCCCTTGTCCTCCTGTTGGACACTGAGGTTCTTAGGGTTTGAGTTTGAAGGACGAGATTAGTTGGAGAAAAGCATTTTGTGAGGAGGAGGACCTCTTTGTAGAATGAAGTGATGGCAATGCCTTCCCTGTTGCAGGTTGGCCACTGGACTGGATGGAGTGAGGATTGAGAACAAAGGCCGCATGTCCACTCTGACTTTCTTCAATGTTTCAGAAAAGGATTATGGGAACTATACTTGTGTGGCCACAAACAAGCTTGGGAACACCAACGCCAGCATCACATTGTATGGTGAGTGCCAGAAGCCTGGATGCAGCGGGCTCAGCCACTTGGGGAAGCGTGAGGGACTCAGGAGGGAGGAAGTTGCAATCTGCTTGGCCTGTGTCCATCCATCCTGCTCAACCCACCACCTGTAGATAAGACATACTTCTCCCTGCCATTCCCCTAGCATGCCATGCAGAGATAGTTACATGGTAATTGATATTTCATGGTCATTAAAAGGCAAGGTTTGCCCTTACAACAGGAGTAAACCAAATTGTGAATCAGATAGAATGGTGTTTGTATAAAGAAGATAGAACCGTGGCTCACGCCTGTAATCCCAGCACTTTGGGAGGCTGAGGCGGATGGATCACGAGGTCAGAAGATCGAGACCATCCTGGTTAACATGGTGAAACCCCGTTTCTACTTAAAAAAAAAAAAAAAATTAGCCGGGTGTGGTGGCGGGTGCCTGTAGTCCCAGCTACTCGGGAGGCTGAGGGAGGAGAATGGCGTGAACCCGGGAGGCGGAGCTTGCAGTGAGCCGAGATCATGCCACTGCACTCCAGCCTGGTGACAGAGCGAGACTCCGTCTCAAAAAAAAAGATAGAACCATGGGTCAATTCAACTGTATAATCTTAAGATGCCTTCTGTAGTTGGAGTCTATGATTCTGGGGGTGATATTTGTTGCTTTAAACCTAGTCAACTGCTTCCATCATGATTCTCATGTTGCTTGCATTTCGTGTTCTCATCCGTGGGGAGGAATGGAGGAGCAGTCTGAGACCTTATCAGGTGGCTGTTCTATCCACGACTGGAGCAGCAAACCCCTCTGAAGGTCTTTCCTTCCCATGTGGGTGGAGAAGACTTGGGAGCCAGGACTGACTTCCTTTAAAGCCCTTATGTCTCCCTGACTCCATTTTCCCACACTGCCGCATCCATATCCTTCTGCAACATTTCACACCATGGGCCAGGGCCAGCTTGTTGTGATACTTTATGTGCATATGTATTTGTTTATTTGCTGAGGTTTGGTTAGAGGGAAGCATCTGATGAGTAGGATGAGAGGATGAAGGATGAAGAGAGGTATCCACGTTTCCACGTGCACCTCAGACACAAGTTTTCAGCTCTGACATTAACTAAACTTGGTCCACCAACCATCTGAAATGTGTGATCTATGTCTTTTGTTTCCTCTCTGCATTGTGTGTGCATTGTGCTGTGTGTGTCTTAGAAATAAGCCCCTCATCAGCAGTGGCAGGTGGGTACAGCATGTTCCTTCCTACCTCTGCCTGCCTGAATGCCTATGCCTTTGAGTTTTAGCCTACTTCAAAGATAGGCTTGCCTGCTTCGCCTCTGTAATTTATGTCTCTGAGGTAGATAGACCTCAAGGGGCTTGGTTTACACAGTTTAGATAAAAAGCATGTAGAATATGATGGCTTTCACATGCACTCTGTGGAATACATTTATGGGTTTCAGGGGAAGGGGTTTTTGCCCCCAAAACAATAACCTTATACTTGGTCACGTTTGAAGAGGATGCTCATTCTGCTGTTTCTGCACACAGCAGCACCAAGAGCAACCCAGCCCAGAGACCAACTGGATTAATAGATAACTGTCTCCATGGGGATGTCACCCTACTATGAATGTTTTATTCTTTTAGCCCAAGGCAAGTAGGGCTAATGGTTTAGTTTTAAAAACTTTATTTTAAAATAAAAGTACTTGGGATCATTATTCATAATGATAATATCTGCTATTTACCAAATGTATACTGGTTTCTAGGCATCATGTCAATGCTGTGCAAGGCAGGTTATTAACCCTATTTTACAGATAAGTGAAAGGAGAACTAAAAAGCTTAGGTAACACTGAAGGCCACTTAAATAATGAATAGGTACTGGGTGAGACCTAGAAATGGAGCCTGTATTAGGTATTGGAGCATTTGCCCAGAGCATCAGCAAAGAGAAACATACACACATATGCATGCACACACACATTCTTACACAGTTGCTGAGGCATTTAGAAGAAGCAGTAGCTGGTGCTCAGCTATGCTTCCAGAACCGGAAGACATTCAACCCTACTGTTCTAAGATGTCGGTCTCAGTCACATGCAAAGAGATGACATTTGAATTTTCTTTCTTTCTTTCTTTCTTTTTTTTTTTGAGATGGAGTCTCATTCTGTCCCCCAGGCTGGAGTGCAGTGGTGCAGGCTTGGCTCACTGCAAGCTCCCCTCCCTGGTTCATGCCATTCTCCTGCCTCAGCCTCCCGAGTAGCTGGGACTACAGGCGCCCGCCACCACGCCCGGCTAATTTTTTGTATTTTCAGTAGAGACAGGGTTTCACCGTGTTAGCCAGGATGGTCTTGATCTCCTGACCTCGTGATCCGCCTGTCTCGGCCTCCCAAAGTGCTGGGATTACAGGTGTGAGCCACCGCGCCCGGCTGACATTTGAATTTTCTAGACCTGAAATAAGCTCTTCAACTATCACTGCCCACAGCTCTTGATCCACGGCACTCACAGACGTATAGTCCTGCCCGCACCCCAGTGACCAGGAACACCCATGCCTTGGTCTTAACAAAACTGAGAGGATAGGGTGGGATTGAGTCGCCTCCCTGCCATGACCTGCCATTATCCCCATGGCTGGTGGGATTGCAGTGGCAGGGAGTATGATGCAGAGAAGGGCACGGGACTGGCAACCCAGTGGCCCTTCTTGTCTCTCTCTGCCATTAACTAAGAAAGGGGTGTTTCATAGCTGCTAGCAACAGCCGGTGTATGCCAAAACTGTCTTAGTTGGCTTGTGTTGCCATAAGAAAATACCACAGATGGGAAGGCTTAAACAACAGACATTTATTATCTCACAGTCCTGGAGGCTAGAAGTCCAAGATGCGGGTTTCTGCCCAGGCGGTTCTAATGAGGGCTCACCTCGAAGCTTGTAGACAGCTGCTGTGTCCTCACATGGTTTCTCCTCTGAATTCTCATAGAGAAAGAGAGAGAGGGAGCTTTCGGGTGTCTCTTCTGATAAGGACACTAACTATAGTGGATCAGGGCCCCACCTTTATGACCTCATTTAACCTTAATTACTTCCGTATAGGTGCCACCTCCAAATACAGACATACTGGGGGTTACAGCATCAACAGAGACATTTGGTAGCAGAGGGATGCAATTCAGCCCATAGCACAGGCAGACATTTACATTCCAATTCAGCCTTCACATCCCAATTCACTTAAACTTGCTGAGCCTTCCTTCCCTCATATATGCTATTGGGATATTAACGCCTGCTTCAAAAGACTGGTGATAGGATTAAATAAGATTGTATACATCAAGAATCTCATAAATGCTATGTTTAGACATGTGGATTTGACCACAAACAAAAACCATAGGTCTGAGTTTACAACCGTAGGATGATATTTTCTGACCTACGGACATGAGAGTGCCACTGTGAATTGTCCGTAAGACAATGTTCATCAGAGTGGCATGACTCACCGAATACTGTTGTGTTCCTACTGGTACCTGCCAACGTTTATCGTGACATGGCCCATGCTATCACCTCTTCCCTTCATATGCCTGCCAGAGCCACTGCTCAACTGGACTTCTTTTCTTTCCTCCAAAGTCCCCTGTGCCCTTCCTCTCTGGCATTCATGATCCCTATAACCCACCCTATCTCACTTCACCCTGTTGGCACACACTTGCCTTCAGCATCCCTTCCTGAAGGAAGCCTTTCCTGACCTCTCTGAGCAGGCCAGTCCCCCATTCTGCATCCACTCATTCCGTGCCTTTGACTGCTGCACTCACACAGGGCATTGTCTAGCATTCGTTTAACAAACATGCATTTAGGACTTGTTACAAGCCAGACACTGTTCGATGTGATCAGGAGACAGCAGTGACTCAACAGATAGATTCCTTGTTTCTATAGACTTTATCTTCTAGTTGTAATTTTGTTTTTGTTTGATATTTCAAAATTTGTTTGTTTAAGTATTTCTTCCTCTTCAGCCTGTAAGCTCCATGGGGGCCATACCTGGCTTCATCCCCAGGACCTTATACAAGGATCTACACACAGTAACTCATCAGGAAAACTTTGTGGGACGAATGAATGTGTGAATGTATGTGGGGGTGGAAAGAATGTATTGGTCACAGCAACAATTTAGCTGTCAGGAATTAAAATGCCATGGCCTAGAGGAAGGGGTATGTGTCTCACCCTGTGCTGCTCACTGGCTGAATGGCTTTGGGAAGGTCAGTCTCAGTGCGTCTTTTTATATTTTTAATCAGTGAAGGCATTTTGGATAAGATGTTTGGTTTTTGTGGTCCCTACAAGGCACAATTCTCTGATCCTCTGACTGCGTGGCAATAGTTTCAGCACAAGATCAGACAGATAGTGTCCGGTTGACCTGCTCTTTCTCCTGGCCAGGGATGCTCTTCCTAGTCCTCAATGCCCCCATAATTATGCCTAATTATTACCAACCATTTAGTGTGTACAGGGCACTAGACTAAGTGCTTTTCCTTTTTTATCACCCTTAGTGACTCTATGAAGTAAGTACTATATTTATCCTGATTTAACACTTGAGGAAATTGTGAGGTTAGGCAGATAACTCAAAACACCCTGGCTTATCCGTGCTTGTGCTGGGATTTGAGCCTGTGTACTCCCAATCCCATGCCGGAGTGCTTTGCTCCTGTTGCAATCCAGCTCAAAGACCTGGCAACCCATCGTGGACATGGTGACTTTCCAAATGGAGCCTCATATCAGCTATTAGTTTGCTTGGACCCAAGTCCCACATCAAATTCTCCTTTCTTCTATCTACTTCTGAACCAATTCTTGTAAAGGACAGTTTTTACATTTGCAACCCATATACTCATACTTCCCCAACACACAGTCCCCATCTGCAGGCATGCATTTGTATTTACTCTCACAGACGGTCAGACTGTTTTCTGAGAGCCCTCTTTGACTCTGCCCCTGTGATCCCCTCACAGCATGCCTCTCTCACACTACATCTTTTATATAGTCCATACCTACAAGCAAAGAGCAAAGGAAAATAGGATACAAGCAATTTTGAAAGAATGCAGAGGACAAAAACTGGAGACAATGGGTTGGTGAGTGGTTTGAAACCTGAAATGACTAGAAATGTGTGAGTGACCACATGGTAGGTGATCGTCCAAGATGAATCAGCTGTTGGCACCGATATGAAATCCTTCTTCTTCATCACGCCAGTTGCTTTCCCCACACAGAGCCACAAGGACAGAGTGGTCACCTAGGCAGAGCGCCAACTCACAGGCACATTTTACACCACCCACTTGCCTTAGCCCCAGGCAACTGCAGGTGCTGGAAAAGTGGCCCAATATGGAGAGGAGGTCAACACTAGCAGCAAGGAACATGGGGCTCCAGTCCTGACTCTGATACAGACAAACTGTGATGCTGTCTGTTCTTAAGTCGTGCATAAAATATAAAAGCCGAGCAAGATGAACTCCCAGGTTACTTTCAGTTTTCTAAGTGTCAGTGCTGAATTTGGGGAACAATGGGAACAAAGGGCAAGGAACAGGTCTCCAAAAGCTATCAACCATAACCATGGGCAACCTTTGCAAAGCAGCTTGCTCCAACCATTGCAAAGCAGCTTGCTCCAAGCATTGGTTAGCTTTACTGAGTGGGTGCAGCCATTGGAAGGCCCAAAGGGAGCCCCTTGGCACCTTGAAGCCTTGCCAGGCCTATGAACAGCAGGGGTGGCTAGGGTTCAGCTTGCTGACCACAGCTCTGTCCCCTGTGGAGGTCACTCACTTTCTCTCAGTTCGCCAACCCCCTTTGCTCCCTCTGGGCCTTGAGCAAGAAGCCCCATCCCCCCATCCTGTCCTTAGCGTGCAGAGAAGGAAGATTCTGGACTTGATTACATCCGGCACTGCAGAGAGTGCAACGTGCTTAATGAGGCATGTAAACGGCTGGATGACTGGAACTGGTAGGGGAAAGGGACAGAGAACGCAAACAAAGCCAAGCCAGAGGGGGGAGACTGCAGAGAGAAAAACAAATTTCTCACATTTTATCTGTGAAACTGCAGCAACACAAATCAGTTACATTAAGAGTTAAGTGTAGGGCACAGGGACAACTCACAGGAATCCTGTCACTGCAAGTGAAAAAGGCAAACGCTTCAGTTAAGGCAACATCTGTGCATGGAGTTTCCTCCTCAGGCCAAGCCTGAGCCCTCTTGGAGCAGCTGTGACTCCAGCCTGCCTCAGCAGCTCCTGGGAGCCATGAGGGCGGAATCTCTATTTTCTGTTGCTAGTGGCCATTCTTCTAGAATAAATATACATATCAGACTGGCTGAGCTGGACTTCCTTCGGCCAGAGCCTGCACCAGGCAGCGGCTCTCACCCTCTGCCTTTTGCTGACCTCCTTCTCATGGGAGACCACCCCACCATGGGCAGAGCCCTCAGCGCTGCTGCCTTATCCCCACCTCCCTCCTCTTCCTCCTCCGTCTTCTCGTTCTGTATCGGGCATCCTCACAACTGCACCTATCCCCAGGCGGCTCCAGCCGGGACAGGGAGAGGGGGCACAAAGACTGAGCTTCTCTTCAGTGCGACCTCCATGCCGCACCCATGCCTTTTCTTCCCTCCAACCACAGGCCTCTGGGAGGGAGAACTCGTGTTGTTTCTCCACTTTCTCAAACCCTCTTATGCCTCAGCTACCACGATCTGTCTCACTCTAACACCTGACCTCCTCTCAGTGTCAGACTCCGTCTCACCTCGCAATGCCCCACTTCTGGCTTCTGTGATGTAACTGGGTGGTGCCTGTCTTCTCACCTTCCTCAGTCTGAGTCTAGCTCCAACAGCACCTGCCCTATCGGTCCTCCCAGGGGTCGGCCTATGGTGAGAGGGGAAGGGCTCTGCTGTACCTTCAAGCACCCAACGGTGAGGTATTTTTTGGCCTGCATTAGCCTTATTCTGGATGCTTTAAAAATGCAGATATGTGAGCCTTGCCCCAGAACCATTTAATCAAAATCTCTAGGGAATGTCCTGAGAATGCACTTTTTAAGAGACTCTCCCAGGGAATCTTATGCACACCGAAGATTGCTGGCCTCTGAACAACAGTCTGCTAATTCCTAAATTTGTGTCTTTAGTTCTGTCCTGAATTCTGAGCCACAAGCCACTCTCCCTCTCTCAATATTCCACAGGGATCTCAAAGGCAGCCTTTCTCTGCTGGGAATACTCAGCGTGTGCCTCACTCTTCCCTGCACGCTCTCTAGAATCTCTGTGGTCATTTTTGACTTTCTCCTCTCCCTCACTCCTCACATCTGTTAGCCAATGAGTCCCACCAAATGGCCTTTCCTCTGACTTCTCCGTCTCCATTATCACTCACATTGTGGCATGTGTCACACATGGACAATTGTGATATCCTCTTACTGGTTCTCTCATCTTTCTTTGGCAATCCAACTCCTACTGGTTTGCCACAGCAGGGCCAAGTGACATTTCCAAAACTCAGAATGAACCTCGTCATTTCGATTGCTGAAAACTTCTGCCTCCCAGAACAGCTTGAGGCTAAGGCTGTTCTCACCGTGAGGTCAGCATAGACTTATAGCTTCAAGTGTCCCCAGCACTCCACCTGTGACCTTCCCTGCATCCACCAGGCTGGGCCCCTGTGTCCCAGATCCCATTAGACATCATGCTGTTGCCACTCTCCATCCATCCATCCATCCGTCCATCCATCCCTCCATCCCTCCATCCCTCCATCCCTCCATCCATTCGTCTAGTCAACAAATATTTGTTTACTGTCTACTGTATGCCAGGAATTATACAAGGACTAAGGTACAAGGAGAAACAGAATTTCTGATCTTGCACAAACAAGTAAATAGGCAGTTACAATAACATATAAGCATGGCCATGCTGGAGGAATAAAGAAGCTGCCAGCTATCAAGTGTCAGCCACACATGGCTTTGGACACCTAAGAAGCCTTTGAGATAGATACTGTTATTATTTTTCACTGGACAGAAGAAGAGCCTAGAGCTTAAAGAACCAATGATGTTACTAAATTCCCCCAGGTAAGAGGGATTCCAGCATGGACAGGAGAGGCAAGGGACAACAGCAGGTTTTGTACCTAGGTCTGTCTGACTTGATCCCCTGTTTCTTTCAAACCCATATACTGCATCTCCCAGTGTGCTGGAGGGTCACAGAAGCAGGCTGTGTCCTCTTCTGTGTCTGATGAGTGCATACTTTCTGGGCTCTGCTCAGTGACGCCCCATATGTAAAGCATTTGTGAGCTCCACTGAAGAATTAATCCCTCATCTTTTGGGCTCTCTTGGTGGCTGACCCCTAGGCTTATATTTTGTTTGTATCTTTTTCTGCACTTAGAGGATGTAACACTACATCTTCCAGTGATTGTTGCCCAGTAACTGTTTGTTGAATTAACAGATATATCTTCCAGTCAGTGAGGGCATGGGTTATAGCCTCTATACAGTTTCATACCTTTCACTAACCAAAGAAAAGCCAAATACCCAAGAGAACTTGCAGTCCCCTCCCCTCAGGGAAGCCAAATCACTGTTTTTCTGACTTTCCCTTGCATTCCAGCCTCCTGTATGTTCCAAATCTAATTTGAAATTTAGGGTCCCCCCATCCCAGATCTCCTTTTTGAAGGAGGCTATACCACATATTCCAATTCTCTGTTTAGGAAGATGTTCATCACATCATATCTTCTTGCAGAGACATCAAAAGCTGCACGTATTTGTCCATTTCCTGCTGATAATGTGTATGGTTTTTATTTTTCAAATCCACAATTTAAATCCAGGTGGGAAGGGAATGAGTCAGAGAGAAACACCATTGCTTTTGGCTGATGACAGCAGCGTAATCATTTGTATTTTCCCCCAACCTGCAAAATGTCAACATATTAGAAAAAAACTGCAGACATTTCCCATTTCATTCTTGATGAGGTTCCTTGTCGTTGGCTCGTACCCCGCCCTCATCGCTCTGAATCATTGACATCTGGCTATTAGCCTAAGCATTTAGAATTTAACACTGAGCGTTCAGGGTGTGCTGATGTCAGCACAGACACAGAGCTTATGGTTCAACATCGACTCAAGTCTTGTCTCTTTCAGGTTTGTGATGAGCTGACAGATTTGAATTAACTTCTGATATTAACTTCTTAAGCTTTTGTTTTTGTGGTAAGCACAAAACAGGGTGTGTTAAGGAGAACAGAACAAAGATGGTTGCCTCTTTATTGACTGGTGTTAGTTGTGCTGCAGAGCCTTGTTGGTTGATCTTACTTGTGAAACGATACAGTGCCATGTTTGCCGCTGTAATTAAACTCAATGGAGGAAAAGTTTCCTTTGAAGGGAAGTGGTGCGCCTTCATCAGCCAGCGCCTCTAAAAATAGCTTTATGTTTCACCAACAAGTGTAACACATACATCATCTAATTAGATTTCTTCGCTCCTCTTTTAATCACCAAGAACATCATTATCCTTTTGGTTCCTCATTAGGAAGGTCATACAGTTCATAATCATACTTACAAAACCTATCCAAATTTCAGAACAAAACCATATCTTCTTAGACTTCAGCTATTTCATTAATCTCACTGTGCTATCAACAAGCTCAACTTGCCTATGGGCTTTTTTTTCTTTTCTTTTCTTTTTTAGTGTGATCACCCTACCATCTGCCATTTTAGTAGAATTTCAGCTATATAGTTTATGGTTGCTGGAGATCAATGTCATATTTTCATTACAATCATGGAAAAGAAAACCAGTGACACATTCCAATACCTTCATGGCTTGTTATATACACTACATTTTTAAGCTTCAAAATCTCTCATGAGGCAAGATCTCAGCAGGAAGCGTCTATATTTTTTCTGAGAGCTCTGTGCTGAGTTTGGGTACTGTGATTGTCAACACCTGCCACTCGAGAGGGTGTTGAGCTACCCCTGAATGCAGCAGCAAAACCTTTGTGCCAGGATGGCCAGGCTTGAAGTTCCCAGTTCTTATGTGGTAGGTGTGACTTTATTCTGTTTTAAGCCTTCAACCAAATTTTCTTCTTAAAAATCTAATGTTTAGGCCATTAGATTTCCGGCGTGGTGGCTCACGCCTGTAATTCCAGCATTTTAGGAGGCTGAGGCGAGTGGGTCACTTGAGGCCAGCAGTTCAAGAACAGCCTTGGCAACATGGTGAAACCCCATCTCTACAAAAATACAAAAATGAGCCAGACGTGGTGGTGCATGCCCATAACCCCAGCTACTTGGGAGGCTGAGGCAGCAGAATCACTTTAACCTGAAAGGCAGAGGTTGCCGTGAGCCGAGATCACACTCTCTAAAAAACAAACAAATAAACAAACAAAAAATCTAATGTTCAGTATATTTATTAGGTTGATACAAAAATCACGTTTTTTTGCCATTAAAAGTAATGGCAAAAACCATGATGACTTTTGCACAAACCTAACAATTGACCAAGATAAGTAACTTCTCAAAAGTAGAATTTTTATTTGTTCATTTTGTTGTTGTTGTTGTTGTTGTTGTGTGTCTTACCCCTGTTGAGCTTCCCTTGTAGCCGCATGGACCTGCTGTGGTCATAATGGCCACACAAATGGATCCCTTGGCCGTTTCTGAAACTTGTCTCCTAACCATGTCTGGTCTCTAACTATTCTTTCTGTATTCTGAAGGAAATCTTATTTGTCTGTATACCTGTCCCCAAAGTATTTTGTTGTTGTCACTGTGTTGTCACTCGCAGTTTATTTTGTGGCATTGCATCTTCATTTCAGCTTGTATTTTTAAAGATGCTTAACTTCAGGCATGAAGAAGCCATTACTTTTTAACCTTAAAAAGGGTGAAGGAGGAGGTGCTGGAAGAATGGTAAAGGGCATAATCACATGTTCTCACTTTCCATTTATCCCTGAAAATATTTAATTAAGCCTGATATTTGTAGCAGCCATTCTAGTTCAATTGAGTTAACCATAAATAGAGAAAGAGTCCTTAAATGTGGCATTTGCCCACAGAAAGTACTGGGCTGCTGAATACGCTTCCTCAGAATAGCTGGCATTCGTTAGGAAGCTTTTACCTGTGGTTAGCAGCCACTTCGGGCCTTTCCAGAAGGGACAAGGTCACCCAATTACAAGGCAGAGCCAAGGTTGCTTTCAGCTGGTGTTGGGGAGTAACCTTCGAGAACCTAGTACTCCAGAACACCTCTTTCTTTAAAAGCAGGACCCCCACACAAGATGCCGTTTGATGGATTAGCAATTCCTGCCTTAATTCCAACTCGCCTAATATTTCATCATCCTTTACTCTGTACTTGATGATTGCAGACACCATCTTAACTTATTCTCAGAGCGACCCTGCAAAGGTAGATAGAACTACCCCTTCCACATTTTATACATAAAAGAAACTGTTTCGGAGAAGTCGGCGGTCTTGTCCAAAGTCTTCCTGCTGGTGGGTAGCAGAGCCAGAATTCAAATTCAGTTCTGACTCTTAAAATCAATCCTCTTAAGACTATCCAACAGGCAGGATGTTCCTGAGATGAAAGGGATTTAGGGTTATTTGTTCCAAATGGCTTTCTTCCCAGAATCTGTGATGATTTAAAAAAAAAAAATTTGTCTGTTTATTTGTTTATTTATTTAGTCAAGGACAGAGGATACGCTAGCTCCTCCTAAAGTTTGTGCTTTTTGAAGGTAGAGACTGTGTCTGTCTTTCTTTCTGAAAGCAGAGCCTAGTGCATGGTAGGGATCAATTCATGCATGTCGAATGAAAGACTCCAACTTTTCCAAAGCTGGCTTGGGGCCCGTCTCCATTGCGGGATGGACACATTACCCTTTGACCTAGCCAGGAAGCTTGGCTGTGGCTGGCTCCCAGTGGCCTGCCCAATGCCCCACATCCTCCACAGCCCTCACAGCCAGTGATCTCTCTCAGCTGCAAACACTCCAACCTTAAGCTATCTCACCTCTTTACGCACTCCCCTACCAATACCTCACCCCAGGTTCAACATATTTTGGAACGATCTAAACAAGCTAGTATTCGTCTCCACTAAGAAAGGGAAAGGGAAGGTGTGCGAGCCGTGTTCCAACAGCAGTTGCCATGATCACGTGACTACTTTGTACCAGGCACTGTACTGATTACATTCATCCTTCAACCAGTCCTGCAAACTCAGCATCATCACGCCTATTTTCAGTGAGAAAACAGAAAGTATCTTGCCTAAGGTCACAGAGCTGGCAACCCACAGGGTCAGAATTTAAACCCGAATTGGTCCAACTCCGACACTGCCAGAGCGCGGTGAGCGACCTTACCCCGGGGGAGCATAGAGAACCTTTCCTGAGGTCCCTAGGGGTGTTTTCTCAGCGATGCTTCCAGTAAGTCTGCTCCTTCGCCTTTCTTCCAAACCCATGGGCTTTCATCCGGGTGTATTTTAGCATCAGTTTTCTGGAATAGAACATGCCATTAAAAATCTGCCTCTCAGCCGGGCGTGGTGGCTCATGCTTGTAATCCCAGCACTTTGGGAGGCCGAGACGGGCGGATCACGAGGTCGGGAGATCGAGACCATCCTGGCTAATACGGTGAAACCCCATCTCTACTAAAAATATAAAAAATCAGCCAGGTGTGGCGGCGGGCACCTGTAATCCCAGCTACTGGGGCGGCTGAAGCAGGAGAATGGCATGAATCTGGGAGGCGGAGCTTGCAGTGAGCTGAGATCCGGCCACTGCACTCCAGCCTGGGCGACAAGACAAGACTCTGTCTCAAAAAAAAAAAAAAAAAAAAAGGAAAAAAATCTGCCTCTTATTTCCAAACCTGGGATTCTAGGTTTTAGAGAAGAATCACCTTTCTTCCAATTTTTACCAATACATGAATAAATACAAACATTTGGGTTTCTGATCCTGTGTATTGAAATTCAAAATTATATTGTCTTGGGTACGAAGTACCTGGAGAAGTCCATGCAGCTGTTACCGGTTGAGGCCATCCTCTAGGAAAACTGTCCTCAACCTGACTCTGAAGCCCTGTATGCAAGCTTCAGTGCTACCACTGCTGAGCCCAGCCTGAAGAGTTCCTTCAAAATCGTGTCCTCCCCTGTCACACAGGTGGCTCTGTAGCTTGGCTGAGCTAGTATTGACAACAGCCTCATGGTAACCCGTGGGAACAAATGTGAGCCCCGAGGCCATGGGACCACACCAAATTACTTGAATTGCAGCAACCCATCACTTTTATATTAAAGCAGGAAAGCATTTGGCCAAGTCAGGTGAGCAACTGTAGCATACAGAAGCCTGGTGGGAGAGAACTAACCCAGAAACTTTCTTTTCCTCATTTCCAGTTACACAGGGCTACTGCAAAGATGCAATTAAAGAGTGGGTTCATTGCCCACGGCTTTTGTCTCACACTCTTCCAGTCCAGGGAGTGGTACATAGATGTACCCGCTCCAAACACAGCTGGAGAGCCCTCCGGCAGAGCCCTCACCGCGTTGGCATTTGGCCCAGCTGACAAGTCTCCAATGTGCCCAGGATCCAGTGATGCTAGCTTCACTCTGTATCATAGTGGATTAAATCCATTCTCTGGCCACAGTAGCCCGGCCGTTTCTCGTACACCAATTGACCAAAGGCACTTAGGCAATAAATTGCTACGGTATTTGATACGACAAAGCAGGTGCTGATCACACCTGCTGAAGAATAAAACTCCCTGAAGCCACATAGAAAATGGGGCTGCAAAAGGGAAACTTTAGGGTCTAGAGTGTTTGGCGCCCTCTTGCAGTCTCAGGGGAGACGGAATTCTGAAGTGCAAAAGGTACATGTTGATGGTTTTCTTTCAACTGAAGAAGGCTGTCTGGCTACTCACCAACTATCTCTCCTAACACCTGGATGCAGAATTTCCATTCATGTAATAACTCAGAGAGCTAATAGAAGAAGGACCTCACAGGTCATCACACCCCATCTCTTCTCAGTTCGCAATGTGAGAAGCAAAGCCCGGAGAGGGACCGTCACTCAGCTAGGGTGCCGCACATTCACAGAGAGACACTGTATTCCCAGTCCATTGTTTCTCTCACACCATGATATTGTGGTCCCTGGAAAACCTGCACAAATGGTCATTTTCTACAGAGAGGAAGTAGACTTGTAACAATTATGGGCATAGATTCTGAGGACAGTGACTTGGTTCTAATACAGCTCACGGTGTATAAGTTGTGTGGCCATAGGTAAGATGTCTAACTGCTCTGTTCCCAGCTTTCCTATGTATAAAGTGGGAATGACAGTAGCACATATCCCATAGGGTTCATGTGATGATTAAATGACTGATTATATGTTTAGCATCTAGAATCACGCTTGCCACGTGGAGAGCACAGTGTGATTGTATGTTGTCATCATGGCCCTAAGCAGGCTGAGCAGCCTACGTATCTGCTAAGTCCCCCTTGCATTTCCACTCTTGGGAACACTCAACAAAAGCTGAATATGGCTGTAAACCTCCACCCAGTAAGCACCAAGCATCCGATGGCAAGTGCTGCTCACCACCAGAAACACTCACTTCCCTTTGCTATTCTGCCTCCTTCTCTCTCTGAGCCCCACTCTTCCATGCTCTTCTTTCTGTGTGTATTGCCCCACTCCTCTTTGCTTTAGCTATATTCAACCTTGTGCTGAAGGCATGGTATCCACAGGAATGTTTCAGTTCACTGGTAGAACTTGGAGAGAATGATTCCTACACTCAAGAGTTCTATCTGTCTACAGTGGAGCATATCAGGGCTTCAATTGTTTCTTAAGTTCAAAATAATAAGTTAGACAAAGATATATATATGTATATACATATACACATACATAACTAGTCTAGTACACACGCCATATATGTCATGAAAATACTTTTCAAGAAAAATATAAACAAAAAGATAATTTTAAAGAAACACACATGCTTTATGAATCTGCCCATATGTTTCTTTAAAAGTATCTTTATGTACATATTTTTATTTAAAAATGTAAATAAACTTATTTAAAAATCTAAATCACTCATCTTTTGCGAAGACAATATGCAGAGAATTACCTTGAGCTTCAACCTGAGCATTTCTAGCTAAGTGCATTCTGCAGGCCAGTAGGATTTCTCAGGATGTGTGCCAGGATTGCTGGAGGCCCCACAGTCAGGCTACTTTCCATCAATATCTATGGAGCCTCCTCTGGGACATTAACATGTCGCTAGAACCTGGATCCCACCCTTTTTTGTTAATATTCTCTGACAAAAATGCAGGGTAATATGAGTCAGACTTCAAGCTATCAAGCAAATATGACTTTTAGTGCATAAAAGCATGTATATTTTAAGTAGAAATAAAAGGTATTCATGTTAAGATTTCTGGAGAGGAACAGTTGTATACTCATTGCTGAAGTGAGAGACCTGAATTTCCCAAAGTAAAATCTTCCCATCAGTCCCTCCTGGGCAAGGCATGGATCCTCACCATAAGGTTGATAGGCAAGCCAAATGAACTGGTCCTGTCTAAAAAGGTTCTGCTGCACCTCAGCTTTTTTCCAGCAGGCCAATTTGCTTCTCAAAGAAGCTGTGAAGTCCTGGCTTGAGATGGTAGAAGAGGTGTACTGTCTCCTTTGGATCTCCTTTGCTTCTTCACCAGTTTTATAGAAATGACTCTCAATGGCTTTTAATCCCTTGGTAATAATAGATTTTGCTTTTTCTGGGAGACACTTACTGCTGGCTCCTGGTCTTGCATACCACCCTATGCGCTTGCTGATAAAGGTGATGGAGGAACGCCTGGGCTGAGTTAGATACACCTGCCCTTGCAGCAGGCTGGGATAATACCAATTCATGTGATTTGTCTTCTTGGGCCATGGAAGATGAGAGGAAAAGAAGAGCACTCATGATACTGTGGACTTATTTCCCAGTGGACCTTGAATGATTTACTGGGGATACAGGAAAGGGCCAGAGAGAGAGAGAAGGTAGAAAAAAAAATCAAGGGAGAGCCCCTTGGGTGGACTCTTCAGGAGCAATCTGTTCTGGGCATGTTGATCTGCTTCAAGGCCTTTAGCGAGGCAGCACTGTCTGCTGGGACAAGCCTAATTCCAGTCTTTAAAACACGTGGGGATGATTTTTCTTCCTTTCTCAGCTGCTGCAGGAGGAGCCTCCACAACACCTAGGTTGCATGCACTGAGGTTGACGAGTCTGCTACATCAACACTTGGACTTATGTCTCCATCCCTCTCCCCTTCCTACCCCGCCACCTGCTCCTTGCCTCTCTGGCCCTGTACCCCCCGACTCATTGTCTGTACTGGACACTCTCCAAGTATAGCACACAGTTAGAGGCATTGCTTAGAGAACAGCCAGCAGGTCCGCCTTTCCATGTGTTGCCCTAACCTTTGGGCCCACGGGCCTCAATGACTAGCCTGAGCTTCACCTATTTACTTTTTAAGCACAGTCTTTCGGAGCAGGCTGCACTGGTCAAGGCATCCCAACAGCTTGCCCCTTCGAGTTTCTAAATACTCCCAATGGGCATTTTCCTTTGTCTAGACTCGGAATGGTCAGCGGAAGGGTGGAAGGTGGGAAGCATGTATGTGTATTTGTTTGTCAGGGAAGAACTATGGTGTCCTTGGATGTATGCTAATGGTTCTGTCTCTCTCTCTCCTACACAGGGCCTGGAGCAGTCATTGATGGTGTAAACTCGGCCTCCAGAGCACTGGCTTGTCTCTGGCTATCAGGGACCCTCTTAGCCCACTTCTTCATCAAGTTTTGATAAGAAATCCTAGGTCCTCTGAGCAACACCTGCTTCTCCATATCACAGACTTTAATCTACACTGCGGAGAGCAAACCAGCTTGGGCTTCTTTATGTTTGTTTGTTTTTCTGTTCTTCTTCTAGATTTGTTTTCCTTCTGTTTTTGTTTGTTCGTTCGTTTGTTTGCTTTTATTTCCAGCTTGAATGAGTGGGGTTGGGGGCGGGGTGGGCAGGGTTCTACCACATGTAGGATAATCATTCATTGGTGTGTCCAAAAATGGGGTCTGCTCCTGCTACCTTGACCCTTCCCTTTCCTCTGCTTCTCTCCTCATCCTCATTCCCACCAACATCCCCTGCCACACACACCAAAACGTCAGTTTCATTTGGGCAAAAATTGAGCCTCACAATAAACACCCTGAAGACACAACTTGACTCATAGTGCACAGCAAGAACTACATCCAAGTGTCCTATTATCTACGATTATTTTCCTAATGACAATGTACATATCCCCCCATCCGTGTTCATTATTATCTAATTCCATTAGGGTTCACATCTTTTCTTTCTGGGACACTGTCCTACTATATCCTTATCTGTATATTTCAATATAGATGATTGTGCCATCTTCTGTAGCCCCTCTGCCCTACTCATTTCTTCCACCATCTGCAGGGATTTGAAGTTTGGGGCTATGCTTGCAACCTAACATTAAATTTTGCAAGTCAAGTGACCAAAAAAGGGGGAGGCATTTTGAAGATAGTACTTCTCTTTTAAAAAGAGAAGTTCAACTCATAAAAGTGACTGATAGGTGGCTGATTTATTTAGGTTTCATCAAGCTGTCTATCAAAGTAATCATACAGTTACCCATCTACTCAAATGTCTGATTTATCTCACCATCCAATTACCTACCCACCTGTCTTCCTCTCTAGCAACCTATGTACTGTTTATCAATATATCAATGTAATTGTCTAACACTCCTTTCTGTTTCTCTCCCTACTACTCACTATCAATTCATCCCCATATTAATCTCTAATCATATCGTATCTCTCCCACTGTATTCATGTATACACCATCAGCAGACATTAGCATCTTCAAAATTATCTATCAACTTCTGTGAAAGTCAGCGATCTCACAGGCTAACAACTAAAAAAGCAATACCCTGTGTTGTGGACTCTTTAAAATCTGGTATCCTATCCACCCAAAGGAGACACTAACAGATGGGCCAAGTAGCAAGCTAATGGTCAGTCACTTACTATTCCCGGGAGAGCCTGTGTTTTCTAAAACATCTTCTTGGGAAGCAGATCCGCCTAGAAAAGTCTTGATTAGCACTGTGGTTTTCCTTTTGCACTTGAAGGACAAAGGTGCCAGCCTTTATGCTTCTCTCAACCCTTCAAGAAAGTGCGTGTCAGGAACCTATGGCTGGCTTTCCTTAACAGCAAGAACATGAGAGAAAAAAACCACATGTGTCTCTGCAATGCAAAGTGAAGAGTCCACCCGCCTGAGTGGGATGACTGCAGCTAGAGTCTCCTTTCTGCTCCAGTCCTGGTTTAATCTGTTTGAAAACTATCCAGTAAAAAGCTGATGGAGGCCAATTACATGGCGGGTGTATTGACAACTCTGGTATTTGTTTCAGGAAGCTCTTCCAAGCTGAGGGCACTTGAGCAACTAACTTAATTTTCAAGCACTTGATTAACACAACACTGCAAACAGAAGGGAGAAAGTGTCAGTGACACAGTTTCCTCTGATGCAGGCTGCTTCTCCAGTGGCTTTGGGGAAGAACTTCACCAGCTCTTCAGGTTCAAAGCAGACCCAGCAAACAAACAAGAGCTGACCCACCTTTGCTGCCTTGTCTCCTGGGACAAGAAGGACTCATCCAGCAAGGTTGCCTGGGATTCCAAATAAAGGCATTGCAGACCACACAGGTGTGCTGCAGGGACTGACCCACAGAGAGGATAAGAATGCAGCATCAATCGCAGACCTGCCCTGCCTCAGTTGGAAAACCTTTACAGGTCCTCAGTCTAAAAAATAAAAAATATGAGCACCATAGAATCCTGTGCCCTTAATGCTTAACTGGTCTTCTTCCTCCAGTATCAGTGCCCTCTTTGCTTTTGTCCATCAAGGCACATGAGTGTGACCTGTGCCATGGGGAAACATACACAGAGATAGCTATACATATATACATACATACATAGGTGATCTTGGCACACTAAATGCTAAGCACTGTCTTAAGAGGTAGAGCTGGTGTGAGTGAAATTAATGTTATGTTTTCCAGCTGTAAACAGACATCTGCATTTCCTAGTGGGCTGCCAGGAGCCAGATTCGGGAACCATAAATCATGTGCCAGGAGTGGCGCATTGATTCCCAGTTCCAGGAATGATCATGAGCAGGCACAAAATCAGAATTAAAGGTTGCACATAGACATTTCAGATCTGTCACCACCTTCAGCATCCAGAGTTGAGTTGGTGTCAGATAGTGTATGAGAATCAAATGTGTCATCTGAGCATGCTACTGATAATAAATTTGTTACTTTGGAGTGGAATAAATGTGAAGGCTATGAAGAGTGGAGAGTCTTGGAGAACATAGTACTTGAAATGGACAAGCTGGACCTATTCCTCACTCCAAGACTTGTTCTACAGGAAACGGTCCATGCTCTTTTGGCCAAGATCATCAGAACCTCTCAACCCAAAAAGGCTGGCTTCGGGGTCACTATGGAACCCTGCTGTTCCCCCTTCCACAGGATACTAAGATGCCCCTCTGGTGGGTACCTATCCCAGCCACGTTTCAGAGGGAGAAAAATGCTACAGTCGATCCTCATCTGTCCGGGGTAAAGACAACAAAGTAAATACAACCCAAGGCAACTGGGGTACGCACTGGGGGTGAAAATGACTTCTTCACAACAGACATATTTCTGCTTCTGTGTTTTTGTGTTTCTTTGGTGGGGATGGCTTCATGGGACAGTGGCTGTCACCCATCATTTTGAAGCATATAGAACAACAAATGCTTACACAAGACAATATCCACATTTTTCCAACTTCACAGATGGAGAGTACATGGCGAAGGCCTACAGGCTAGATTTGTTCAGGGTGCCAGTAGTGGGCGTGGGGTGGGGGCAAGGCAGGACAAAACATACAAGTCTGAGCAAGTATATCTCTTGTAGGTTTTCCACATGAAAAGGAAGCCAAATAAGGCTTGTTAGGAGATTAGGTGAGAGGAATTAGCAATGTAGGGACTCTGAAACCCTTCCCCTTCCCAAAACAGAGTTCATATGCACTTCCACCAAAGTAATGCCAATGAAAGTGCTTGTGTTAAGGCTCCGGCCAAGCTTGTTTTTCAGTAGTTTAATGTCAAGTGCCTGATACAGTCAACTGCAAGTCTAAACAAGCGTGTTTAGTTTTTTCTCATTCTTGCTTTAATTCGGGGAGGGGGGAGATGTAGAGAAGTGGTTGTGAAAACATACACAGGTTTTATGCAGAGTACTGCACATGACTGTTCTGCTGCAATTGTGCTCCACTGAACAGAAGAAAAGGTAAGGTTTTCTGTCACAAAGAGGCCCAAGCCTCTTTCTTCTTACATCCATGCCTCTTACTAGATGATACATTTCACAGATTGGGCAGTTTGTTCTCAAAACCTGGGTGAGAAGAATATTCTGGGACTCTAGCAACTTCAAAGCTGAGGCTGGGTTTCAGGATCTGTTTCTGCATCAATTCACTCAATTTGCTTTCAACAAAGAGGAGTCAGCAAGTTCTATTTATGCTGAAAGAACCATCCCATGAGAAAAGCAGAGAACCCCAAAGTGGGCAGGCAACCCCGACGAGAGCTTATCCCTGTGGCTGCATCAGGAGTGGCTGTACATTGAATATTCAAGTGTTGGTTGGCTGTCGCCAGCCCATAGTAGAAGGAGGGGAGGAGTGGCTTAAGATGAGGTAAGATCTGGTGGTGGGGCATCTTTCCTCAATTTCATACTGACTTTGATTTTGAGAAAGAAAAACTGGCTATGCATTACCTAAAACCAGCCCGAAATGAAACAGACTAATACACACACGAAAGCAAATGTTAATCCCTTTGGAATTAAGGGAAGCAGCATAAAGTTTTCCTTTTTGGAAAAATGCATTTATTTTCTTTCTCTCCAACAGCAAGAATCTTTTGTTTTCATTTTGCACATGACCTTATCCTGGAAACTCTCATACCCAATTGCCTCCCCTCCTATTATTCAGAGCTTCCCTGTCTTTTTACTTGAAGACAAGTGAGTTTGAGCACTTGAGTAAAACTTCACAGGTGTGTAGTAGGAAGGCAACGTTTTCAAAAAGAGGCCCTGTGAGGAGAATGCCTAATGACCACCACATGCAAACAAATAAAAAGCCAGTCTCATTTCCCACATTTCTTACTTAGGAGAAGTAAATGAAAGGAAGAAGAAATAGATTTGTTATTAAAGATGCGGCAAAAAAGATAGAGCTGAGCTAGTTCAATTTGGCCTTCAGGTGCAGAATACTTAGAGTCCAAAGAAATGTTGAGTGGACTTCATTAGACGCAATTGTCTTTATTCCTGAAAGTAGTCAGCTAAGCCTAATTTCCAGCATTTTGAAAGAGATTTCTTTTTGTTTCTTTCAATGGTGCCCTTTTTAAGGCACAGAGTTGCTCCACACCACTGGGTGGAGAAAGAAAGGTCGCGAACCCTCGACCATCCTTTTGCGGCTACGTTCTACGTTATCTGGCAGATTTATAAAGCTATCAATAATAACAATGCTATATAATACAAACTGCCCTTGTGTTAGTTAAAGGGAGCATTTTTAATCATTCGGAAATTTTCGTGACATGTAAAGTGCAGTTGTGAGGAATGTGTGGGTGTACGAAAATGTATCTGTCAAGTTCAGAGTCCTTTAGATTTTAAAAAAAAAATTATGACTTATCAATGGTGCCGTTATAGCTGTGTCAGACAATGGGTGTGCCCATTCTCACAATTATCCTTCAAAACAATCTATGTTCAAATGCTTTAAAAATTTATCACATGATACAAGAGTATGACTTTGTCAGCCTTCTAGAGTTCTTTTTTCTTTTATTTTCTTTCTTATCTTTTCCTTCAAAAAATCAATGAAGACTTGATTTCTGTCAATAATTGTATTAAGGGTGAATATACTACCTGAATTTTGTGCATGTTGCATTGTAGTTGTAACCTTTTCTAATTCAGGATGAATACGAGATGGTTGTGATTGTGCAGTGTATCAATAAAGTTCGAGAAATTTGTAACTTTTGGGGGGCTGTTTATTAGGACATCTCATTGATATCCAGGATGGGAAAAATATGAAGCAAGCTGTGCTTCTCCCTCATGTGTGTTTTTGGCCTTGAAGAGTAGACACACTCAGAAAGCCTGGAGCTGCACCCCCTACCTCTCTCTCTTTCTCCTTCTCTCTCTCGCACACACTGTAGAAAGCAGCCTTAGCACTGTCCATGTTACATTTGTATCTCAAATATCTATGCTATTTACAAACAATATAAAATGTAGCTGCATCCTCAAAGTCTAAATTATTTATTGGTGTAGGCTAAAATGAAAGCAGAAGAGAAGTGTCAGAAAAATAGGGGTGACCAGATACTGCCCAGTTTGGACATTTGAGTCCCTAAGTTCGTGTTGCTTGATTTCTTGAAGTACACGCCACGTTGACAAGGGTAAGTATGAGAAGACATGGGGTCGAGGATGTACATTCATTCTTAAAAGTGTGTGCCATTAGATGAAGGTTTATGCATCTGAGGTTTTACTTGGGTTTGGTTTCATTCAGCTGAGGCTTCTTGTGGACTAGCACAAGAAAGGACCCCAGAGGAGCGGCTGCTTTCCTCTGGTTGGCATTTCTAAAACACCTTTCTCTTCCAATAAAACCCCACCTCCTCTTTCTCCATCACATATCCATCTGCTTTTCTAAAGAAATGAGTATTAACTTATTTTTACACCTCAGTTTCTCATTAGCCATTTGTATATCAATTAAGCCTTCCCAGTTCTGCCGTTAACTAGGTGTGAGATCTTAGACTGGTAAGTGACTTTCTAAGCCTTTGTTCTCTCATCTGTATCATTGGTGAATTTAATTACACCACTTAGTGTACACTGATTCAAAAATATTTGGCCACTATTTGGTTTATTTTGCAACTGCGAGATTTCTTAAGACTATCCTCAAATAAAGCTTAGGGACAGTGACTGATTATGATTCAATAACTGAGTAGAAAGTGAATTAAAATTATTTCATTAATTTCACAGCACACGTAGCTTCTCTGGCAAAGTCCCTGAGCTAAAGTTATGAGTCTTATATTCTTGTTGGTTTCCTATATAGACAAGAGCTAATCCTTTCATGACTCAGTCTCCCCTACAGGGACTGGAACACAGTCTCCCCTACAGGGAATGGAACACAGATAAGTTGATAGACTAGACACATGTTCTTTGTAAATTGCAATGGCAAGTAAACACTAGGCATCAGTAATTGGGAGTTTCCAATTTCCTCTGGCTCATTGTAAAATTATGCTTCACCAAGAAAATGAAATTTCAGTTCCCTTAGCCATCTCAGTACCTTTAGTACTCCCTTTCTTGTTGCCTTTTTTCCTTCCTTGTCATCATCCTGTTCCTATTTGCACCTGACCCTTTCTTGCTCCTGTTCATACCACAACATTTACCCATCCATCTGCTATCAGTCTCCCACTCCATGTAGCCACTCAGCTCCATCTATCATCCATGAACCAATTTATTCTCCCATCAGCTTAACTACTAAACTATCCATTCACATATTATTTTCCCATTTATCTAAACCTTTTTCCATCTCTATACTCATGCACCTCCTTAAAGTGAGACTGTTTCTCTCTCATCTATTTATTTAGACCAGCTGTCAGTCCGTCCAACAGGCATGCTCCAGCTAGCCTTTAGCGGACCCACCTGTTTGCCAACCCACTTCAAGGTAATGAAAATCTTGGTTGTTATCTCTTTATTCCACAAGGGAAGCTTTATCTAGTGACTCGTAAGCATGGCAGCTAAATGATTGGATGCATTTTTATCTTTGCCCTATGAAAATCCTATATATACAGAAGCGCCTCTGGATATATATTAAGGGCATTCCTCTCCCTATCAAGGTGTATTAAGTAGGAAGAGCGTGTGAAGTTGGGAGTGGAGTGGAAATACCCGGATGAGAAGGTGTAACACTAGGATTGTAGTCATGCAATGAACATAACAAATTACTGAAGAAATAGACAGGAGGGACCTCACCTGGCAACTGACCTCCTTCTTTCCCCACAATTTAATTTGCTGTTGAATTAATTATTCACTTTGAGAAAAATTCATGGGGCGTGCTAGCTGAGGCCAAACCCTATGATCAGTTTTGAAAACCAAACGTCAAGTTAGAAGTGATGCTACCTTCTTTTAATATGTTCATCCAGTCATTGGGATATCTTATTTTTCTTTCCCTTATATTTCCCCATTTATTTATTATTCATGCATCACATTTAGTCAGGAACTCCCCTTGAGGAGTTCACATTTAAGATCTAAAAACTGCTGTATAAGAAGATAAATTACAGTTGAGTATGGCAAGTATTATGACAGAGATATGAGGAAATGACTGCAAAGTGCAGAGCAAATATTATGAGATGATTAGGAGGCATTCTCACTTTCCCTCATTTCTTCTGCAGGGATAAAACACTGGAATGTAAACAGCTAACAACAGCTAACATAAGCTGCAGACATGGTGCACAGAGATATTGCTACAAAAATTATTGGGTTACAGGATCATACACATTCAGCATTCAATAAAGTATCAATGGAGTGAATAGCATTTGTTAAATGAATGAGTACCATGAAGGCAGTTAAAACTACAAGTGGCCAAAGGACCACACTGTGCAGTTGATGATAGGCTAACATAGACATGCTGGAGAGGAGAAAGCAATACCTATAATGTCAAAGCTGGCTAGGAAGCTGGTTATAAAGTCTCAGTCCCACATAGGATTACTGTGCATATCACCTTTCACTAGATCTAACACCATGAGCCTTGCTGATGAGGGAAAGAGAAGCTCTGCCTGGGGACGTGTGCTGCCGCAGAGGCATGGAGGGGCAAGCAGAGCTTACGTGTGGACTTGCTGAATAGACTCTCAAGACTAGGCTTCTCTAGAGAAGATGAACACTCTGTGATGTAAGATGAAATACCTGGATCATTTGCGTGTCAGTGTCCCACAGTGTCTATTGTTTCAAAGATAAAAATAGTCATAGTTTTACCTCTCCATGAATTCCTCTCTCCAATATGACATACTGCCTTGCCTTTACCATGAGTTCTCCAACCAACTGGCTTGTTTCAGAAAACTGGACCTCACAAATTACCTGTTATGTTGTCTTAGACCAATTTCTTACCTTTTCTGAACTTCAGTCTCATCTTTAATAAAATATTGGTAATAATACTCACCTCAGAAGAACAGCTGTGAGAATTATTCCACTACTAGATACAAATAAGTAAGCATGTTTAGCATAGTCCCAGGATATAACAGTTACTTGCAAAGTAAACATTTGTGGTTTTTTTCTCCTGTTCTTCTCTCAGCCTTCTTTTATGTCATCACTTTCCTGAGTCTTTTGAAGATATAATTCAACTGTGCTTGCTTCGTTGAAAAAATTAAAAATTATAATTTATATGTAATTTCTTTGTTGAAGTTCAAAAAGGAGAAACACATTTCTGAGTCTTGGATTATTCAAGAACAAAAGGTTGGAAAGTGGCATCAATAAAGTTTCTGGTAGAATTCCAAAGAAGTGTTGAGGCAATAGAGTAGAACTAAATTTTTAATCTAAGAAACATGTATCAGATAGCCAAGATATGACGGGTACCGAGGATTCAAATTGAGAGACAGAGTGTGTGTCTTCCAGAAAGTCCCAGCCCAGATTTCAAAGCACAGCACATGGTA
This sequence comes from Colobus angolensis palliatus, assembly GCF_000951035.1. Lineage (NCBI taxonomy): Eukaryota > Metazoa > Chordata > Mammalia > Primates > Cercopithecidae > Colobus > Colobus angolensis. The sequence continues at coordinate 7,969,606 of NW_012114455.1, read as the reverse complement.
ATTTTTAATCAAGGGCTTGAGGAGCCCAGTAGAAGCTACTTAACCCAGACAGGCGGGCTGAAGGTCTTCCAGAAGATAAGAGGTCTCAGCTGAGCCTTCAGGGAGCAGAAGGACCTAGCCGGTGAAAGGGAGCAGGAGCGGAGCAAGTGACTATGGACAGAGGGACATCCTCAAAGAGCACATAGGGGCTCAAGAGAAGCACAGCATGGTAAGGAAACTGCAAGTGTAAATTACTCCGTGATGGGTGCAGGCAGAGGTGCGTGGCAGGAGACGAGGTCTAGACCCTAAAAACCTCTATGGGGAATGCTGATATACTGGGACTTGTCCTAAAAAAATAAGGAAGACGTTGAAGGATTTAATAAAAAGAGCAGCTAAGTTGGTCTTGCAATTTAGAAAGATCAGCCAGACAGCAACAGGGACTAACTGGGCATTGGTCATACTGGCAAGGGGAAAACATGTGAGGAGTCATTGAAATCATTCAGGAGAGAAATGATAAGAAGGAATTAGAAAAAGCAGGCGAGTTGGGATGATTTTCTGGGGTAGCTTTGATGGGAGGGCCTGGAGGTATGGGGTGATGGAGCGTGTAGAATATGGGGAATATACAGGGTTTCCAATTCAGCCAACTGGATGGAGATGGTACCATCCTACGATTCTCAGAACTTAAGAGAATGGTGAGGTTCCATCCAATTTTTGATATATCCAGTTTTAAGTATCTGTAGAACCTCCAGGTGGAGATGTTTAAGCACTATCAGCATTTTCCTAAGTCATGTAATTATATCCACTGCCATGCACAAGGGATGCCTGATTTCCTTTCTCTGCCTCCCACTTTAATTCCAGAGGAACTCTAGCTCCTTGGATCATCCATCTGCAATTCATTTATCGTCCTCCATTTCCTGTGTATCTTGATTTTGTCTCAAAAAGGTACTGGTTTTTTTTTTTTTAACTGCTTGTTGTGATAGAAGAGTAGAGAGCGGTTCTCTGATTAGGCGGTAAAGAAGTAACAGATGCTGTAAATGGGGAAGGGGGGAAACTGGCACAGCTGTCCCACTGCCTAGATGAAATTTAGCACTTTCCAGGCCTCACACAAAGGGCCAAGCCATTGTTCACTGGGTTCTGTGAGAAGAGCTGACCACTGAGCGTGTTCAAATGAGGGCGGATTTTTCTCCCAATTTGCCTGTAATATTTTACAGTGATGCAAGTCCTCTTTGTATTTTCATCACATAGTTTGATGCTCACTTGCTTGCTAACAAATTCTAGAAAGGTTTTTCAGCTTTCAGACCTCATCAGAGAGCCTACCTCTGATTAAGAGTGATGCATTTCATTTGAATGACTTTAGGATTGAGATATACATTAAGCTTGTTCCATTTTTTTTTCAATGATCCCAGAGAGGTTCTCCTAAAACTAGAGGAGACTGAATCTCAGCAGGAAGTCACAGTGTCTGACTGCATCCAGGTGGCCCTGTCAGCTCACATCCAGTACAGATCCATGTGAATCAGGTCTATCTGTGTGTGTTGCTCAGGAAGCAAGACAGCATGGTCTTTCAGGTCAGGGAGAACCAAGTTGAAATTCTGATTCTGCCATGTACTGACTGTGTTCCTATGAGCTTATGAAATGGTCTCTTACAGCTTCAGTCTACTCATCCTCCAAGTAGAGCTGGCAAAGAACTACCCCGTGACATTGCTATGAGATGTATAAGAGAAAGAGTGATAGGAAAATCCCTGCACAGCTTCTTGCCTGTAGATGCTTGGCATGCAGTGGTAGACAATCAGTAACTTCTTTCCTTATCCTCTTCAGTCTTCTGCGTCTTCCAAGCCACCCCACACCTACCACTTACAATAGGCGAGAAGGCATCGTGTAAGGGCTGGTTTCAATTAAATATCCCATTACCAGATTTATGGTTGGGATTCCATGAAATAAAACATGTAGGGTGCCCAGCTTCTAAATGCTTAATCATATCCAATTCCCTTTCCTCCTTTCTCTGCAGCCATTTGAGTATAAGCGAACGAGCTACAAATGCATAGAGGATGCCTGTAAGTTCTCTGTTGCTCAGACCCTGAAGGTGTGCAGGTGCTTTCTGAGAAAGCACCTGTATACCTGAGAACATAGGCAGACTGACTCTGCCCATGAAGCCTGTTTCTTTTGCTCTTGATCTTGTTTCCTGTGTGGTGGATTTGCAAGGATGGTTGCTCTGGTTACAAGACCAAACCACTTCAGTTTCCGTCTCTTTGTCACTGAAGGTCTCGGGGGAATCACCTTATTAGAGAAGTAGTCACCGCATAGTTGAGTCAACTAGGACCATGCAAGGACTCACCGGAGGTCCTCAGACACAAAGCCGCCAGTTCTTCTCTTGAGGCACACAGAGGTTCAGTTTCAGTGCCGTGGCAGTGTGGACAGCCCCATTTGTGATTTCTCTCTGTTTCCTATTACCCACCTTGTGTGATGTGGCCCCAGTGCTGAGTCAGTCTGCTTGCTGGGATGTTTCCACTTTGATGTAAATTTCTTGTTGAGTTCGTCTCAAAACTCCCCATTATCCCTGCCTCGCTCTTTCCTGTTCTCACCTCTGTTCCATGGGCAGCTTCAGTGCTTTTCAACCTACCCCATTCCTCCTCTTAATTATTTCTTACCTTAAGAAATGTGAAACTGCTAAGGAAGAGAACGAGACAAGAAGTGAAAGGCGCCACGCAGGTGAAGAATTCTGCCTTGTGAAGACAAGTTTTGTTGTAGTGCACGGGGAGTCTGCAGGTGAATCTTCTCTGCAGACCCGCTCCTGTTCCTGTATAGCAACCTCAGGACAATAGCAATACATGTGCAGGGAGCAGAGGCTGGTGAGGGAGCTGAGCAAGGACAGAAAGCTGTTAACATTTGTGTATTTGTGGAAATCATGTGAGAAGTTCAGGCTCTCCTGTGTCCTAATTCATATAATGTTCAAAGCAATCTTGGGAACAATGTCTTATCCCCACTGAAGCTCTCAGGGCTGCTGTTGAAGACAAGCAGGGTGTGGTTCCAAGGCAAATCCATCATATTTCCAACTACTGCCCTTTCCAGTTACACGCCAGGCTGTCTCCGTGCTTCGGGGTTCACCCTGTGTTCCAAAACACACTGGGATTTCTTTAATGAACACAAGAGAAAGTCACTTCAGGCTCTTGCATGACTGCCTTATTTGTGAGCTTCCAGAAAGCTCACAAAAGAGAGTTTCCGTCTCTTGGAAAAAAGGAGGACAGGGGTTCCTATATCTTGAAAGAAAACAACATCAACTTTGTCGGCAATCTCCTTGCTGGATTCAAAGGCCAGATGCAGACAATGATTGTGCTCTTCGGCACTGACCCTGTCCACCTTCCCACTGGGGAATGAACCACTGGGGGTATAGGCTCACCTGAGACTGACCTTAACCCATGGATGGGTCTCAGGGCCTCAGGAAAGCAACAGACAAAAGAATCTTGTAGTCCTAAAAAGAACTGAGGAGATAAGAGAATTAATTTTAGACTCAAAGTTCACAATGGAGTATCATATGAGGAAGAAGAAATCTTTGCTTTTTTTTTTTTTTTTAGTTGGGACAAACAACAGAGGCTGACAAAAATCACAGCCTGGGAAGAGAGATTATGGACTGCAAAATATTGATTCAGTTAAATACGACTCCACTTATATGGATTATAAATATAAACATGTCTACTTAAAATCGTCTACCCACCCATCTCTTTATCTCTCTACCTTTCCATCTGTCTCATTTTTCCTGTCACCCTCCACGACAATAAGCACAATAACAGGAGGTGGTTTGTATGTCTGGTATTTTCTCAATATCTACAACAGTGTTTGGCACAGGATGGGCATCGGTATCCACGGAGTAGACGAATCCATGGCTTTTGAACTGAGGAACGACATAATCAAAATGGTCATTTGAGCTGAGGCCTTGTAGAGATGTACTGGATAGAGCAGAAGTGGGAAGCCAGCCCCGTAGGCGGGGAAGGGGAGGCGGGGGAGTTATGTGTGGTCCGTGTTTGTGGTCATGAGCATCTGATGTAGGAGGTGGCCAAGGCTGGGAGGGATCATACAGATATGAAAGATATTGAGAAGGGAGGATCGACGGTATTTGCCTACTTATTTTGTCTGAAAGGAAGTGTCCTGAGTAGAGCAAGTCATTTCTTTTAATCATGCTTTTGTTTGTTTCCTCTGGAATAGTGATACTAATACTATATTTTTATAACTAGTCGTGTTTGTAAGAAGCTTGGGTTTCACCACTCATATTTTTGAGACAAAGCACCTGCGACACAGAGGCCAATGCCTTGCCCTAATCTGACACCTAGTTAGAGGCAGATGAGAGCTGCTGTCTGCGTTCCCTGGCTACTCATGTATTCCTGGTCACCTTTCATCTCCTGACCAGCGTCTGTTCCCAAGCGAGAATCTCTGTCTTGCACCCTCCCTCCTACTCTGGGGTAGTTAAGTTCCCACTTCGTCAGTGGACATTTCCTCTTCCCCAGCAAGTCCTGTGACCCCACAAGGGAAACCTGACCTAGTTCCCACCAATTTACACTGCACCCTTGTACCTCCCCTAAGAAAGACTACACAGGGCCAAGCATGGTGGCTCATAAGTGTTATCTCAGCACTTTGGGAGGCCAAGGTGGGGGATCACTTGAGGTCAGGAGTTCAGGACCAGCCTGGACAACATGGTGAAACCCTGTCTCTACTAAAAATACAAAAATTAGCCAGGAGTAGTGGTGCGCACCTGTAGCCCCAGCTACTCAGGAGGCTGAGGCTGGAGAATCACTTGAACCCAGGAGGCGGAGGTTGCAGTGAGCTGAGATTGCACTATTGCACTCCAGCCTGGGTGACAGCAAAACTCTCAAAAAGAAGGAAAGAGAAAGAAAGAGAGAAAGAGAGAAAGAGAGAGAGAAGGAGAGAGGGAGAGAGGGAAAGAGGGAGACAGGGAGAAAGGGAAGGAAGGAAAGAAGGAAAGAAAGAAAGAAAAAGATAGACTGTACAGCTAATTCAACCAGGAGGTGGCTTAGATCCAGTGGATTCCCAGTGCCACAGCCCCCTTTCTCTGAGTATCTGCCACGTGCCAGTACCACACTCAGCCTGGTAAAGAATGGAGTGGCATAAAATGTGGTCCCTGCCTCTGGGAGTATAGGATAAAATTGGGAGGACAACACGCGCGTGTGCCTGCACACACGCAGACGCACATGCACGCCTGCACACACACACGTACACGCATGTAAGCACGCACACACATGCGCACACACATGCGCACGCACATTCGCACACGCACACACACACACATACACACACATGCACACACGCACACATACACACACAAAAGGACAAATTTGCATGACTAAAACCTGAAATGGTGAGTAGTCCTTAGAGGTCATATCCCGCTGCTGGAAACTTTGGGGGGTGATTGCATCGCAAAGACTACTTGAAATGCCGAAATGCCCTCCTTTGCCTAAACACACACTTCCCCACCAGTGGAGCTCAGGGAAGGTTACCTGGAGAGGAAAGCTGAGAAAGATGGCAAGTTCCCCTCCCTCCCCTACCCATGCAGACCATTTGTTCCCAGGATCCATTGTTCTCCCTCCATAAACAATAAACAGCACTTAGAGGGGAGGGAGGTCCAAACACCGGGGTGGGTGGGCGCCCAGCTGCCATCCTCTGTACCACATCAGTAAACAGCACCACGGCAATCAAGTGGGCTTTTTTGATGAAGACAAAACCGTAGAGGGAAACCATTAGAAGAGGTAATAAAGGCCCTTCTTGTACAGTTAATAGAGAGCCTCCTGGATGGAACAAGACCAGCTGTTGCTACTGAAAATTTACTTCTGTTTTCAAGTTCAAATAGAGACTAAAACATTATCTTCGCGGGAATTGATTTTACGTCTTCCAAACACATATGCCACCTTAATTGTGATTTGTGTGATAGTTCAGCTGCTGAAAGCTTTCGTTTATCTCTACCTGGTTAAACAACTTTAAATAATAACAAGTCAATATATCTGTCTATTGACCAGGGTTCTTCTCATCCCCAGAGCACACTGTTGAAGAAGAAGATGATACTTAACCCTGTGTTTCCCTAGCTCTGCCACACATCTCATTTTTCACATACTGTTTTAATGGGGAGATATAATTGTTTAGAAAATGGAATGAAACGGGGTGGCGTGGCTTACACTTGTAATTCCAGCAATTTGGGAGGTCAAGGCAGGAGGATTGCTTGGGGCCAGAAGTTCAAGATCAGCCTAGGCAGTATAGTGAGACTCCATCTCTACAAAAAATTAAGAACTAACACTCCTGTGTTCCTGATTACTCAGAAGGCTGAGGCAGGAGGATCACTCGAGCCCAGGAGTCGGAAGCTGCAGTGAGCTAAGGCTGGGCCACTGCACTCCATCATGGGTGAAAGAATGAGACCCTGTCTCCAAAATAAAAAAACAAAGAATAAGAACATATAGGGCCTTCTGTGATGTGCTTTCTCATGGTGGGTTTGGAATTTTTTAGCCTTAATGCATTCCTTAAAAGATTTTTATAAAGTGATTTTTGTCAAACTCCTTGGCTAAACTAAACTGAAAGTAAAATGGAAACTGAATTTCCTCATTCATTTTACTTAAACTGTTTTTGGACTGAGATTGAGAAATGAATATTAAAGATGGCAGCTTGTTTTCAAAGACCTGCATAAACAAAAAAATCATGGACTTTCAATAGTGTTTCTTATAAGGTATGCCTCTTCTCGTAGAAAGGCTTGATGTTCTATGAAGTGACGTGGGGAGGAGGGGGAAAGGGAGTTTCTTTTATTGGTATGAACTTAAGCCTAGAATACTTCAAATAGTGAAATTTTGTTGGTAATGGTGGTGATAGGGTAAAGTTTGGCTTTTTTTTTGGTTTCTGTTTTTGCTGGACTCCATTATGGATCACCCAATAGAAAGCCAAGAATGAAGCAGACTGGGAATGCGAGAGCTCCTGTAGCCAGTGCCCAGCCCTGCAAACCTGCCAGGGAAGCAGAACAGAGCCAGGTGGAAGTGGTGTCCTGTTGGGTAGGGTTCAGCAGTCTCTCCCTTATCCAGTGGGGCCTACTCCTTGGAGTCAAGGGTCTGTCATGCAGCTGAGGGTTGGGATCTATCTCTCCTCAGGATGACCCAGGGTTCAGATAGCCAGGAGATGGTGCTGCCCACAGCCCCAGCTCTCCATGTGACCACCTACCACAAGAGCTCCTCCCCATGGTGTTGGCTTGGCTTATGCACCACAAGCACACAGGGAGGGGTGCGGATGGGGAATCTCCCACCTGCATCTGGTCTGCTGGGTAAAATCCAACTGGTGTCACTGTAGTCCAAGGCACTGGGAGGCATGGAGTTTGTGCTTCTGGGAGGAAGAAACGGAAATACAAACAGTGCACACCATTCTCTGTTAACTGCCCTGGGAATGTAGAGGTGAGGCAGGCTGTATACCACAGCAGGTGTACATCAGAGATGCAGTTCGAGATTCATTCATTTGTTAGGAGTGTTTTCTAGTTTTCACTAAGTACTTGAACGCTTGGTTTCCCAGTTACTACCATCCCAATTCAGGCCTCCAATTAAAATGCACAACCCCCCATGTTCTCACTTTCCTTTCTCCTTCCCGCTTCTCCCAGTGAGCTCTATAGATGCAGAGTAAATAATACTGTTAATAATAGTAGTACTTATAACTGACAGATTGCTTATAAACAATGAGCTGTCAAGGTAGGAAGCAATCATTAATGGCTAATTGGGAAGCACTTCTCGGGTTTGTGTGTTCATCTGATAATGTACATTTCTTGACTCTTCTGAGTTTGTGTTCCCTATATTTTTCTGCAGGGCATGTACTGTGCGTCAATTCCCTTTGTATTCCCAACAGTGAATGAATGAGTGAACCAATGAATGAATGAATCCATTTGTTGTTTCTTTTATTCCATAGCCTGCTTCATTGGGTATGCAAACTTCCTCTTTTAATGTTAACATTGAAATGCCATCTGTACCAAGACTTTCTAGATGCCATTATGAAAGTTACTCCCTGCTGTCCCCGTTTTATGGTGCCCTGTGTCTATTAAACTTATGTCTATAAATACCTACTATGGTCCATGTGTGTATTTGCATAGACAACACCATAACATTCAAAGCTGCCTCTTTCCACCTTCACAATCCTCATCAAATCAACTGTTGTCATATGTTTTTTTTATTTGTAACGTGGCTCTCCAATTCTTGTCTAATACATAATTTTACAGAGATGTAAGCGTAACAAAGATATAATTCTGTATTGTAGTTTTTACAGTGCAAGTATCTCCTCCAGCTTATCAGTTTGGAAGGGCATGGGGGAGTATTTCACTTGACATAGTCACTGCATATAGTGACTGCATAGTCACTGCACATGTGTGTGTGTGTGTATATATATATATGTCAAGGTGAATTAAATTAAGGAAACAAAGTGCTGTTCATCTTCAGGGTGGGGGTTGATTGTTCTTACACGGAATCTAAGGCAGCAGCCAGAGGAAACTGAGGAAACATCTGTTTTTTGTTTGGATTTTCTAACCTATATAAAATATCTAACCCACTAAACCGTCCAAATTCTTTATGACTAATTCCAAGGGGATGGAGAGAATGAGGAGCAAGGCAGGAGAGGAGGTGGGCAGATCTACCACTGTACTGGAAAGCTGAAGAAGGACCCAGGGGGGCACTGGACTATGGATGCACTGGCCAACCGCACGTGAACCAGTACTTTTTTCCCAGACAAAGAAACTGAAATCCAGAGAACAAATTGCCCAGCAAAGCAAAACTAGGCAAACACGTTGACATCTAGAGTTCGTGGTTTCTAGTTCCCAGACCAGGGCTCTTTCAACCGGACAGGCTGTCCTAACTGCACAGAGCCTGGTCAGGGACTGAAATTCCTGCTCCTTCCCTGAAGGGAAGCTCCGGCTTGCTCTGTCCACAGCACATCTGTGGAGGGAGCACCAGTGGGAGAGATCCCAGACAGAGTGCTCAGGGACAGAGGCTCGCTCACTGCAGCAGGGATGTGAGGAGGGGTAGGTCTCCCTGCCTACTTCCATGCTACTCAGACTAAAGGAGCAGTTTCAGGGAGGTCGGAATTCAAATGCATGCTCCAGGTGAAGAGCACAGGCTGCTGTTCCACCCCCACCCCGCTTACCCCGCACACTGCTCAGTTCTTCCTTTGTGCACAGGGGGGCACTAGCAATACACTGGTGGCAGCCCCAGCAACCTGCAGGCTCTGCAGCTGCTCAGGGAAGAACCTAATTACACCCACTTTCAAGTGAGCATAGCAGGCTCTTCAGTGAGTGAGTTCTGCATTGCAGACCTGCTGGCTACGCTGGCTCCGATGCCACCTCCTGTAGGAAATGTGGCCTCCTCTGATTAACCCCACTTACTTAGGATCACTCTGAATTCCCTTGGCTCCTCAGTGGCTTGGTCAGTTGGACATTTACCTATTAGCATCAGGCATGTTGCTTTTTAAAGCCTCCCCTGGTATTTCTCTTTCTTTTCTTTATCTTAAGTTCCCACTGTGCAAAGACCATGTTTTCTCCTGCTAGTTCTGATAGAGAGCAGTGTCCTCGGAGGGAATATTCGGTAAGCCTGGTGTGGGGGAGGCATGCTGAATGTCGAGTCACAAGACAGATGTGCTCAAATCTTAACACCCAACCACCATCAAACCTGAGGCAAGCCCTCTTACCTCTGTACACCTCAGTTTCCTTATCTGTTAATTAAGAATTATCATAGTGGTGTCATAGGGCGGTGTGAGAATTAATGAATAAAAATTATCTGCAAGCACCTGGCATGGTGCCTGAGCACAAAGGGCACTTTATAACTGTTGGCTGGATCCAAACGGTGCTGGGAAAAATTCCCTCACTGGACACCGAAGACAGCCTGCAGTCTCCCTGCAGGGAGATCTGTACACTTCACATCTACTCCCAGAGGTCCGTTCACTTATTTATCTTGCAGATCTCCTTGTTTATTCTCTTCTAGTATTATATCTTTCAAGTCTCTGACTAATCAGCCAAGGCATTTGTTCAGGAGTCAGTCTGTGTCTTTTCTTCTGGCCACCCCTTCCTCTAGGCAAGATGGATGACTAATTCTACCCTGAGAGAATGTCCCTTTACTACTGATCGTCATGCCTTTGAGACCTCAGGACAGGGGTCCACTTCCTGTTAGTGCCAACATTTCACACCGGCACATCTTGGAATCAAGTCAAAATGATTTTGTCTTCTGTGAATTGGTCATAGCAGTCTTCTCACACCACAAAGATGTTACAAGTGTGGTTTGAGGGAACAGAGATAGGATATAAAATACAAATAACATCTGCTTATGTAACACACGTGTGCTTTCTGGATTTGTTTGAGCTTGGTCCCAAATGTACCAGCTCTCTTCCATGATGAATTTCTGCTCAGACTACCTAAATTTATAATTTGATACTTGTGTTAGATTATATTATTCTTCAAAAATATTCACTCTTGCACTGTGAATGCAATGACCTCTGTGGGAGGGTCTGTTGATGTTTAACTTGATGATGTGACTTCCTTGGCCTCAGAGAGAGCAGAACGTACTTTCCCGATTCTTGACTTCAGGTTAGGTGTATAACTTTGTTTGCCTGACGGGATGTTAGCAAATATAACTTGAGAAGTGTATGAAATGTGTCTCTGTATTTAGCCTTGCACTGTCGTTCCTCTGCCATTGCAGGCCACAGTCACTTGTTTTTTTCTGTAATCAGGTGTTCAATCTTCACTTTGCCTTAATATCTCACCATAAGCTGCCTTTCAAGTGCAGAGTAGTTATCTATTTAAAAAGCAATGTTTTTGCTCCAGAGGGTGTGTGCTCTGTCACTTCTATTGGAGTCTGCCAAAAATTTCATACATTCTTAACCACCACAGGTTTTCTAGCACTTGGATTGTATGACCCAAGGGGCAGAACAACATACACTGCACTCTGAACCTACTAGGAAAACACAAAACAAAACAAAACAAAACAAACAAGCAAACAAACAAACACCTCTCTAGCAGCCTATGGATGATTCAATAAATATTCTGAAGCAATATTCCCAAATGAAGTATATTTTAACTCCGAAATCCAGGAGGATAACTCAGTTTATTCCTCTTGTTTAGTGAAAGGAGGTACAAAATGCAGGATGTTGTAAGTTACAATGCCACAGTGTCTGAGAGCATTCAGGCTGCTATCGCAAAATACCAAACGCTGGGTAACTTATAGACAACAGACATTTTTCACAGTTCTGAAGGCTGGGAAGTCCATAGTCAGTGAACTAGCAGAACTGGTGTCTGGCGAGGGCCTTCCTCAAGATCCATAGATGGGAGTCCTCTTGCTGTGTCCTCATGTGGTGGAAGGGAAGAGGGTCTCTCCGGAGTCTTTCATAAGGGCACTAATTCCATTTATGAAGGCCTCACTGTCATTATCTAATCCTCTCCCAAAGGTCATACTTCCTGATCCATCCCTTCTGGGGTTATAATGTCAACACAGGAATTTTGGGAAGACATGAACATCAAGCCATAGCACACAGCAAACCCCAGACCATGTGTATGTCATACTCAGGCATTTAGAGCAGTACTACCCAAAACTGGATCCTTAAACTCATGCTGGTCTGTGAACTGTTTGTTACTCTGAGTGAGGCATGAAACATGGTGTTGAAAAATTGGAAAGAAGTGTGAAATAGTCTTCCATAAGAATGGCAGAACAAATTAATCAGAGAGAGAGGGTGACATCAGCAAGATGGCAGACTAGGAAGCTCCAGGCCCTCATTCCCATGGAAACATTAAAAACACACTTAGAAACTGCCTAAAATTATTTTATAGGAGCTCTGGAAAACCACCAAATATCTACAGAAACCAAGTAAATATCCAGTTAGAAAAAAATTACACATTTAAAATGGCAGGAAATTTCATGGCATTTTTACTTCACCTTTTCCCACACCTTCTCTGGCACCTTGAAGTTGGAAATGGCCCAGTTCTTGAGCCCCTCCCTCAGATGGAGGAAAAAGAGTGGACTTTATTTACAATGTTTTAACCTGTCTGTGGACTACCTAAGGACTTGATGTCTGTATTGCTTGAAAAAGAGCACAGACAGGGAAAATGTCATAGCTCAGACTTCAGGTTGGAAAAAGCTACTGAAGGCAGTGGCGCACCAGTAAAAGCTTCAAGGGGAGTGCACACCCATGGATGCATTCAGCAAAGAATTATAGGGAGACAAATTTAATAGAACGTATAAAACCTTGAGAAAAACCTGTGATGAGACTATGTCGGAAAAAAAGACACCTATGCACAGACAGGTAAAGAGCCCCCACCACAAACACTCGGGAAATATACGCCCAGAAAAAGACCTAAGAAGAATTTAAGCTTTAACGCTGGGGTGACCTCAATGTTTAAAATATGCCGTGGTAATTACTAATGATCTTCCACTGCATGGAGCTGGTATATGAAGACTTTTAGAGGTGGCTTTTTTCCCCCAAATGCCAAATTTCTAACCAATAATTACAAGGCATACAAAGAAACAAGAAAATATGGCACATTTAAAGGACCAAATAAAGATCTGGAAACCATCCTTGAAGAAATATGCATCTAACTTGATAAGGACTTGAAAACAACTGCCCTAAATGTACTCTAAGAGCTACAGAAAAACACAGACAAAAAAATTTAGGAAAATAATATATTAACAAAATAAGAATATCAACAAAGAAATAGAATTTATAAAAGAAATCAAACAAACTCTGGAGCTGAAAAATGCAGTAGCTGAATTTAAAAATTTATTCAAAGAGTTAGACAGCAGACTCAACAAACAGAAGAAAATAATTACCAAACTTGAAGATAGGCCATTTGAGTCTGAGAAGAAAAAAAAAAAAAAGAAAAACGCAAAAGAAAGAGTGAACAGAGCCTAAGAGACTTCTGGACACCATGAAGAAGGCTGACATACACATTATGGGAACTTTCAGAAGGAGAAAAGAAGGAAAAAAAGAGAGTGGGGAGAAAGCTTATTTGAAGAAATGATGGCTGAAAAATTCCCAAATTTATGGAAAATTGTGTATATGGAAATCCAAAAATCTCTATGAATGCCAAGTATAATAATTTCAAAGAGATCTATACTGAGACACATTATATTAAACTATCAAAAGTCAAAGACATGGCCAAGCACAGTGGCTCAAACCTGTAATCGCAGCAGTTTGGGAGGCTGAGACAGGTGGATCACTTGAGGCCAGGAGTTCGAGACCAGCCTGGCCAACAGGGTGAAAACCTGTTTCTACTAAAAATAAAAAATAAAAAAAAATTTAAAAAATCACTGGGTGTGTTGGTGTATCCTATAATCCCAGCTACTCTGGATGCTGAGGCAGGAGAATAGCTTGGACCCAGAGTGTGGAGGTTGCAATGAGCCGAGATTGCACCACTATACTCCAAACTGGGCAACAGAGTGAGACTCTGTCTCCAAAAAAATAAAACTTAAAAAAATTAGTTTATTGTAGATGGATGGATTTGTTTCTGGGTTCTCTATTCTGTTTCATTGGTCTATGTGGCCGGTTTTGCCCCAGTACCATGCTGTTTTGGTAATTATAATGTTGTAGTATAATTTGAAATCAGGTAATGTAATTCCTCCAATTTTGTTCTTTTGCTTAGGATATTTTTGGCTCTTCTTTGTCTTATGTGGTACTATATAAATTTTAGGATTTTTTCTCTATTTCTGTGAAAATTATCATTAGTATTTTGATAGGGATTGCACTAAATCTGTAAATTGCCTTGGGTAATATGAACATTTTAACAATATTTATTCTTCCAATTCATAAACAGGTAATATCTGTCCTTTTTGTGTGTGCTCTTCAATTTTTTTCATCAGTGTTTAGTAGTTATTGTTGTAGAGACCTTTCACATCTGTGGTTACGTTAATTCCTAGTTGTTTTATTTATTTGTAGCTATTGTAAATGGGATTTACAATACAATCAAGTACTTAATTTCTTTCAACAAATTATAATGTATTTCTTGATTTCTTTTTATATGCTGTTGGCATATAAAAGTACTACTGATTTTTGTATGTTGATTTTATATTTTACAACTTTACTGAATTTGTTTATCAGTTCTAGTAGTTATTTGGTTTTTAGGTTTTCCCAGTATAAGATCGTATCATTTACAAAGGAAGATAATTCGACTTTTTCCTTTCCAACTTGGATGCCTTTCATTTCTTTCTTTTGCCTGATTGCTCTAGTTAGGACTTCTAGTATCATGTTGAGTAACACTGGTAAAAGTGGAAATCCTTGTTGTGTTCCAGATCTTAAAGGAAAGGCTTTCAAAGTTTTTTTTCATTCAGTATGGTACTGTGGGTTCATCTGTCATACATGGCTTTTATTGTATTGGGCTATGTTACTTCTATACCCAGTTGTTTTTATATTTTGAGAGTTTTTATCATGAATGGATGTTGAATTTTATCAAATGTTTTTTCAGCATCAATTAAAATGGTCACATGGATTTTGTCCTTCATTCTGTTGACATGACATGTCACACTGATTGATTTGCATATGTTGAACCATCCTTGAACTTCTGGGATATATTCCACGTGGCCATGATGAATGATCTTTTTATTGTGTTGTTTAATTCAATTCACAAATATTTTGTTGAAAACTTTTGCATCTCTGTTCATCAGGGATATTGGTCTGTGGTTTTCTTCTTTTTGATGTGTCTTTGTCTGGTTTTGTTATCAGGGTAATATTGTGCTCATAGAGTGAGTTTGGAAACATTCCCTCACCCTCTATTTTTCAGAATGGTTCGAGTACTATTGGTATTAGTCCTTCTTTAAATAGGTGGTAAAATTCAGCAGTGAAGTAATTGAGACACAGCCTTTTTTTTTTTTTTTTTTGCTAAGAGGTCTTTATTATGAGTTCAAGCTCTTTCTTTGTTATTGGTCTGTTCAGGTTTTGGGTTTCTTCACGGTTCAGTCTTGATAGGGTTGTTTGTGTCCAGGAGTTCATCCATTTCTTTGAGGTTTTCCAACTTATTGAAGCATAGTTGCTCATAGTAGCTTCTAATGATGCTTTGAATTTCTGTGGTATTGGTCGTGATGTCTCCTTATTCATCTCTGATTTATTTATTTGGGTGGTCTCTCTTTATGTCTTAGTTATTCTAGCTAAAAAAATTTTTATTTTTGTTTTCAAAAAGCAATGTTTTTGTTTCATTAATCTTTTGTATTGTTTTCTTCATTTCAATTGTATTTATTTCTGCCCTTCTGCCCTGATATTTATTATTTATTTTCTTACACTAATTTGGGATTTGTTTTTTGCTTGCTTTTCTAGTTCTTTAAGATGTGTTATAAGGTTGTTTATTTAAAGTTTTTCTACTTTTTTGTTGTACTTGCTTATAGACATAAACTTTCCTCTTCGTACTGCCTTCACTGTATCCCATAGGTTTTGGTATGTTATATTTCCATTATCATTGCTTTGAGAATTTGATTCTATTTCCTTCTTAGTTTCTTCACTGACCCACTGATCATTCAGGAGCATAATGTTTAATTTTCCTGTGTTTGAACAGTTTCCAAAATTCTTGTTATTGATTTTTTTTGATAGAGTCTCCCTCTGTCTCCCAGGCTGCAGTGCAGTGGCATGATCTCAGCTCACTGCCACCTCTGCTTCTCTGGTTCAGGTGATTCTCCTGCCTCAGTCTCCTAAGTAGGTGAGACTACAGACACCTGCCATCACTCCCAGCTAACTTTTGTATTTTTAGTAGAGATGGGTTTTTGCCATATTGGCCAGGCTGGTCTTGAACTCCTGACCTCAGATGATCCACACACCTCAGCCTTCCAGAGTGTTGAGGTTACAGGCATGAGCCACCATGCCCAGGCTTCTTAGTGATTTCCAATTTGTATTCCATTATAGTCAGAGAAGATATTTGATATAATTTCAACTTTGGAATGTTTTAACACTCGTTTTGTGGCACCCAGTTCACAATAGGTCATTCGGGTCTCATGTTGACTTGATGACCCACAGTCAAACATTCAGGTTCCACCAAAACCCAGTAACAGGCCAAGATCTGCTTCTCAAAAGGAGAGTAATTATCTGTGAAGGTGGCAGGACTTTGCTCTAAAATCCTATAGGCCTTCGCTGTGATTCACCTTTATGGTGTTGTAGTCTTTCTTTTCTTCTTTCCTTCCTTCCTGTCTTCCCTTTAGTGAAGAAGATTTTCTCTGGTCTTATGTTTTAATTTCTTGCTTTTTTTATTTTTTGCATATTTGTCTTGTGTTTTTTGATTTGAAGTTACCACGAGGCTTGCAAATAACACTTATATTAGTTAGGGTTCTCTAGAGGTACAGAACTAAAGGAATAGATGTATATATAAAAGGGAGTTTATTAAATATAAAGTGTTAACTTACATGACCACGAGGTCCCACAATAGGCCATCTGCAGGCTGAGTAGCAAGGAGAGGCAGTCCAAGTCTCAAAATTGAGGAATTTGGACCCTAATGTTCAAGGGCAGGAAGAATCCAGCGTGAGAGAAAGATGAAGGCTGGGAGGCTAGGCCAGTCTCTCTATTCACGTTTTTCTGTATGCTTATATTCTAGCAGCACTGGCAGCTGATTAGATGGTGCCCACCCAGATTAAGGGTGGGTCTGCTTTTCCCAGCCCACTGACTCAAATGTTAATATCTTTGGCAACACCCTCACAGACACACCCAGGAGCAATACTTTATAATCTTCAATCCAATTAAGTTGATACTAAGTATTAACCATCGCAAGTCTATCCCTTGTCAACTTGAACCCACATCTCCTGAGATCATACCTAATCTTCAAAGACAACAATAAGTTCTAAACATAATAAAACTATCTTTCATACAACCAGAAACACACCAATCCCCAACACAAATACTATTATATAAAGTTAACAATACTTAGATGCTGGTGTGAAATAAGTATTATGTCACATGATAAAGGAGAAAGGAAATAAAATGAAGATTTTTCTTAGTACAAGTGTATACATGCACAGCCATGTTTTTAACAAAAGAAGGAAGAAATACTCGTGACAATTACAATCCTCATTTCTGCAGCTGGTCACATGGTCATAGCTGGTACTGATGATCCCTTCTTCTACTACCCATTCTGTATTCCCTTTGTCTTCAGCAAGCACCTAAGCAGGTCATGGTTTATTTCCTGGTGGAGTGACCCAAACCTTCATTCCTGAAGGGTCTGGGTCATTTGTAGTCCTGGCTGCATTGGGCTGTTGTAGTTTCCCATTGACCTTAATCATAGGGCATGGTAATACTAAGAGATGCCCTAATGGGTCTCCTGTATTCCATGCATACTCTTCCTTACCTCTGTTGTGGAGTAATAATAGACTGATTTCATCTTGAAAGTCCAGGTCAGTCACCCCAGCCAACACTGTAATTCCCTTCTTAGCCTGTTGACCCAAAGGTAGGTGGAGCCCAAAGTGCCCAGGTGGCAATCTGAACTTCCAGTTTAATAGAATCATTGTTGTGTCTCCTGATGGCAGCATTCCTCCCTCTGGAACCAAGACCTCTAGGCCAGCAGAACATAATGTCGTGGGAACAGGAAGCAAAAATTTTGCTATTGGATCACTAGGGGTAATGGTGAATGGTGCCATTTCCACTTCCACCCCTTGATTCCTGGACCCATGAATCCTGGCTATGGGGGAAACAGTACCATATATTGGATACTGATTCAGAACACACATGGCCCTCTGGAGAACTTTGCCACAGTACTGCAATCTATTGTCATCTAGTTGGAGTTGTAATGGTGACCTCAAAAGGCCATCCCACCATTCTATCAATCCAGCTGCTTCAGGATGATAAGGAACCTGGTAAGAACAGTGAATTCCATGAGCATCAGCCCACTGCCGCATTTTAGCCATAAAGTTGAGTGCCTTCCTCAGAGACAGTGCTGTATGGAATACTGTGATGGTGGATAAGGCATTCCATGAGTCTACAAATAGTAGTCTTGGCAGAAGCATTGCATGCAGGACAGGCAAACCCATATCCAGAATATCTATTCCAGTGAGAACAAAGCTCTGCCCTTTCCATGATGGAAGAGGTCCCATATAAACAACCTGCCACCAGGTAGCTGGCTGATCATTCTGAGGAATGGTGCCATATTGAGGGCTTAGTGTTGGTTTCTCCTGCTGGCAAATTGGGCACTCAGCAGTGGCCATAGCCAACTCAGCCTTGGTAAGTGGAAGTCCATGTTGCGTAGCCCATGAGTAACCTCCATCTCTGCTACCATGGCCACTTTGTTCATGGGCCCACTGGGAGATGACATGGGTGGCTGAGGAAAGAGGCTGAGTGGGGTCCACAGAACGGGTCATCCTATCCTCTTGATTATTAAAATCCTCCTCTGCTGAGGCCGCCCACTGGTGAGCACTCACATGGGATACAAATATCTTCAGTTTTTGACCACTCAGAGAGGTCCTTCCACATACCTTTTCCCCAAATTTCTTTGTCATCAATTTTTCAATCATGCTTCTTCCAAGTCCCTGAGCATCCAGTCAAACCAATGGCTACAGTCCATGAATGAGTATATATTCACACATCTGGCCATTTCTCCTTCCATGCAAAGTGCACAACCGGGTGCACTATTCAAAGTTCTGCTCACTGGGAAGATTTCCCTTCACTGCTGTCCTTCAGAGATGTCCTAGAAAGGGGCTATAGTGCTACAGCTGTCTACTTTTGGGTGGTACATGGATATTGTGCTGAACTATCTTTGAACCGGGCCCTAGTCTTCCCTTCCTCTATCAACTGATTATAGGGAACTCCTCATGAGGCCATTGGTGCAGGCTGGGGGAGAGAGGCAGGGTGGCAGGAGTGGAGCCTATGGGCATTTGAGCCACTTCTTTCTGTAATTTACTTGTGCCTTCAGGACCCGATCGAGCCCAACACATATATACCACTTCCATTTGATGATGGAATGCTGCCCCTGTGCACAACCCACTTTATGGCTAGATGAGTCAGAAAGCACCCAGTTCATGATAGGCCATTCAGGTCTCATGGTGACTTGATGACCCATAGTCAAACGTTCGGGTTCCACCAAAGCTCAGTAACAGGCCAAGAGCTGCCTCTCAAAAGGAGAGTAATTACCTGCAGGAGATGGCAGGACTTTGCTCCAAAATCCTAGAGGCCTTCACTGTGATTCACCTATGGGGGACTGCCAAAGGCTCCAAACAACATCCCTATCTGCCACTGACACCTTAAGCTCCATTGGATCTGTTGCGTCATATGACCCAATTGGCAGAGCAGCTTGCGCAGCAGCCTGGACCTGTTGCAGAGCCTTCTCCTATTCTGGACCCCATTCAAACTGGCAGTTTTTCTGGTCACTTGATAAATGGGCCAGAGTAACACACCCAAATTAAGAATGTGTTGGCTCAAAAATCCAAATAGGCCCACTAGGTATTGTGCCTCTTTCTTGGTTGTAGGAGGGGCCAAATGCAGCAACTTATCCTCCATCTTTAGAAGGAATATCTCAATAGTCCCCACCTCACTGTAGCTGTATAAATTTTACTGAGGTAGAAGGTCCCTGAATTTGATTCGGATTTATTTTCCATCCTCCGGCATGCAGATATCTCACCAATAAGTCCAGTGTGACTGTTACTTCCTGCTCACTGGATCCAATAAGCATAATGTCATCAGTGTAGTGGACCAGTGTGATATCTTGTAAAAGCAAAAAGCAATCAAGTTCTCTTCGAATAAGATTATGACACAAAGCTGGAGAGTTGTTATACCCCTCAGGTAGAAAAGTAAAGGTATATTGCTGGCCTTGCCTGCTGAAGGCAAATGCTTCCAGTGGGCCTTATAAACAGGAATGGAGAAAAAAGCATTTGCCAAGTCAATGGCTGCATACCAGCTACCAGGTGATGTGTTACTTAGCTCAAGCAATGAAACCACATCTGGTACAGCAGCTGCAATTGGAGTCACCACTCCATAAGCATATCATAAGCTTATGATAATCCGTGGTCATTCTCCAAGATCCATCTGTCTTCTGCACAGGCCAAATGGGAGAGTTGAACGGGGATGTGATGGTTAGATCTCCACTCCTGCGTCTTTCAAGTCCTTGATGGTGGCACTAATGTCTGCAGGCCCTCCAGGGATGCATTATTGTTTTTGATTTACTATTTTTCTATATAGAGGCAGCTTTAATAGCTTCTATTTGGCCTTTCCCAACTTAATAGCCCTCACCCTACCAGTCAGGGAGCCAATGTGGGGGTTCTGCCTGCTGCTAAGTATGTCGGTGCCAATTATGCATTCTGGCACTGGGGAAATGATCACAGGATGAGTCTGGTGACCCACTGAAAGTTGGACATGAGCTAAATCTCTATTAATTACCTGACCTCTATAAGCCCCTACTTTAACTGGAGGACCACAGTAATGTTTTGGGCCCCCTGGAATCAACATCAGCTCAGAGCCAATGTCTGGTAGTCCCTGAAATGTCGATCATTTCCCTTTCCCCAATGCAGTTACCCTGGTAAAAGGCTGGAGGTCTCCTTGGAGAAGGATGGGAGAAAGAGTCACTGCATAAATTGTCAGTAATGTAGTGGGGTCCTTCCTCAAGCGGACACGGCCTCCCCTTCATTCAAGGGCTCTGGGCCTGTAAACTTGTTCAAGTCTGGAAATTGATTGAGTGGCTGTGATTTTGCTCTTATAATTCAAATTAGTCTTTTATCCATTCAACCTACAAGTTTTCTGCTTATATAAATAAGTAGGAATGTCACAGACTTCCTATCAATTTCACTTCTAGGAACACCATGATTAATTAGCCAATGCCAGAGCTCTACATGAGTCTGACTATCCTGATTGCTGCTTTGCCTCTGCTGTCCATTACAGTAGCTATGCCTACTTTGTCTTTGATGGTTTAGTATGGCCGCTTGGCCCCTGCCACCTCAGGATCCAATTTTTACCATTGTATTTAAATTTTGTAGTTGAGTGACTGTGGTTCCCACTGTTAGACCTGATGTACAGAGAAGAGCAATTACAGGACTCTTCAAAGATGCAGGTGCTGCCCTTACAAATCTATTTTGCAAAGCATTGGTCAAGGATATATCTTCTGGACCCTTCTAGCTGAGATGAGTAGCTCTGAAGCGACTAACCCACTCCATCATCCCAGTCTCCCTAAACCTTTGGATCCCTTCCTCTACATTAAACCAAGGGAGATCAGGCATTTCCAGCTCACTTACAGTGGGCCATCTTTTAATCCATATTTCAGCCAACCAAGCAAATAAACTATTTGAATCTTTTTTAACTCCCTGATCTGCAACATTAAATGCAGAGTTTCTACTTAGTGGGCTCAAATCAATAAATTCAGTCTGATCCAAATATATGTTCCTTCCACCATTATCCTATACCCGTAATATCCATCCCATGCCTGTTTTCCAGATTTCTGCTTATACAAATTAGAAAACTCAAGCGGTTCTATTCAAGGGTGGCACATTTTCTCGTGGGTCACACTCTCAACCTCACTTCTAGGGTCCTGCCAAGACTTTAGTGTAGTTACAGGTCTAGAAGCAAACGGGGTGTTGGGGGTGGCTCCAGAGGAGAATCAACATTATCTGGTCTGGGAGCTGTCTCAGGAGAGGCCATTACTGTTGTCTCAGGCAGCGCAGGATTTATCTCCTCAGACAAAGGTGGAAAGGCTGAGGGCAACATGGGTTGGGAAGGGATTTTCCTGCTACTGAGGATGCAGAAGGTGTTTCTTCTGGCAAAAAAGCTTCATCAGAATTTACAAATTACGTGTCCCCACCTTCATCAGGACCCTCCCAAACATCCTCTTTCCAAGTTGCAGGGTCCCATTCTTTTCCAATCAATGCCTTCACTTTAACAGTAGACACCTGGCAAGGCTGTGCATGCACGTCTTGTTGCAGGTCAGCCACTTGCATGATAAAAGCTTGTGTCAGTTTTTCCACAGTCAGCTGTTTCTCTACAGGAGATAAGACTCTCGCTCAAGGCAATCTTAGCAGATTTGAGGCTCAGTATCTGCTTCTGAAGCCAGGAGATACAATCCCTGAGTTTATCATTTTTTTTCATCACTTTGTCCACTCAAATTAGGAGCAACCAACCAGCTTCATTATGTTCTGTGGTTCTCCACATATGGTCAAAGGTATTATATGTAGAGTCACTAAACTCCTTGCCCCTCATGAGCAATGAATCCAGAGTGTCAAATGCATTTATTTTGCATAACTCTCTAAACAGTTCATGCCAAGGACTATCATTGTTCTCCATACTATCAGAAGTAGAGTCCTTAGCATTTGGGGGCCTAGTCATATTAAGCAGCCAACTCCAGAAACCCCAAAATTAATGAATGAACTCAATCCTTAATATTCTATTCCTCTAGAACCACTCCTGGTACCAAAATCTGCATTAGTCAGGGTTCTTTAGAGGGGTAGAACTAACAGAATATATATAGAAAGGGGAGTTTATTAAGTATCAACTGACATAATCCAAAGGTCCCACAATAGGCCATGAGCAGGCTTAGGAGCAAGAAGAGCCAGTGTGAGTTCCAAAACTGAAGAAATTGTGGAGTCTGATGTTCAAGGACAGGAAGCATCCAGCATGGGAGAAAGATGTAGGCTGGGAGGCTAGGCCAGTCTCTTCTTTCACATTTTCCTGCCTGCTTATATTCCAGCCACACTGGCAGCTGATTAGATTGTGCCCACTCAGATTAAGGTGTGCTGTGCCTTTCTCAGCCCACTGACTCAAATGTAAACCTACTTTGGCAACACCCTCACAGACACACTCAGGATCAATACTTTGTATCTTTCAACCTAATCAAATTGACACTCATTATTAACCATCACAACACTTTATAACACATTATTTTAAACTGATGACAATGCTAATTGTACCATCTAACAAACCAACAAGGAAAGAGAATACTAATAAAAACTCCATGCTTTAACTTCATCTCCCTGCTTTTCAACTTTCTGTTGTTTCTGTTTATACCTTATTGTACAGTCTGTTCTGAAAACTTACTGTAGTTTTCATTTTTGATTGGTTCATCTTTTAGTCTTTCTACTCAAGCTATGAGTAGTTTGCATACCACAATTATCATGTTATAATACTTTGTGCTTTTCTATGTACTTGCTATTATCAGTGAGTTTTGCACCTTTGGATGATTTCTCATAGCTCGTTAATGACCTTTGCTTTCAGATTGAAGAACTCCCTTTAACATTTCTTGTAGGGAAGGTCTAGTGTTGATGAAATCCCTCAGCTTTTGTTTGGGAAACTATTTCTCCTTCATGTTGAAGGATATTTTCACTGGATATACTATCCTAGGAGAAAAGTTTTTTTCCTTTAGCACTTTAAATATTTCACACCACTCTCTCCTGGCCTGTGCAGTTTCCAATGAAAAGTCTGTTGCGGAATGTATTAGAGCTCCATTGCATGTTATTTTTTTTTCTCTTGCTCCTTTTAGGATCCTTTCTTTATCTTTGACCTTTGGTAGTTTGATTATTAAATGTCTTGAGTTCATTTTATTTAGGTTAAGTCTGTTTGGTGTTTTATGACCACCTCACATTTGATTATGAGTATCTTTCTCTAGGTTTGCGAAGTTTCCACTATTATCCGTCTGAGTAAATATTCTATCCCTAACTCCCTCTCTACCACGTCTTTAAGGAAAATAACTTTTGAAGCTATTTTCTAGATCTTGTAAACATGCATTATTCTTTTTTATTCTTTTTTCCTTTGTTTCCCCCGACTGTATTTCTCAAGTAGCCTGTCTTTGAACTCATTAATTCATTGTTCTGCTTTATCAATTTTGCTGGTGAAAGAATCTGATGCATTCTTTAGTATGTCAATTGCATTTTTTAACTCCAGAATTTCTGCTCTGTTCTTTTTAATTATTTTAATCTTTTTGTTAAATTTATCTGATTTATTCTGAATTCCTTCTCTATGTTATCTTACATTTCACTGAGTTTCTTCAAAACAGCTATTTTGAATTCTCTATCTGAAAGATCACATATCTCTATCTCTCCAGGATTGCTCCCCGGTGCCTCATTTATTTCGTTTGGTGAGATCATGTTTTCCTGGATGACCCTGATGCTTGAGGATGCTCATCAGCGTCTGAGCATTGAAGTGGCACATATTCATTGTAGTCTTTGCAGTCTGGGTTTCTTTTCACCTGTTTTCCTTGGGAAGGTTTTCAGGTATTTGAAGGAATTTGGGTGTTGTAATCTAAGTTCTTGTACAATACTTTGTAGCTGTATCTGCATTAGGGGGAGCCCAGTAAATCTGGTTCTTGCAAACTTGTAGAGGTACCTGCTTGTTGGGCTTAGATAAGATCTGGAAGCATGCTCTGGATTACCAGACATAGATTCTTGTTCTTTTCTCTCACTTTCCCCAAACAAACAAAATCTCTCTCCAATAAATTGCCGGGAACTGGAGAAGTGGTGACACAGGCACTCTTGTGGCTGTCACCACTGGGATGGTGCTGAGTCACACTTGAAGCCAAATTGAAGCCAGTTTCATCCAGGGCCTACCGTAACTATTGCCTGGATACAGCCTATGTTCACGCAAGGCCCTATGGCTCTACAATGAGCATGTGGCAAAGTCAGCTAGACTTGTTTCCTTACCTTCAGGATGGCAAGTTCTCCTTGGCCCTGTGCAGATCCCAGAGGTGTTGTCTAGGAGCCAAGGTCTGGCATGAAAAATCTTAGGAATCTACTGGTGTTCTAATCTACTGTGACTGAGCTGGCACCTAAGCCACAAGACAAAGTTCTCCCAACTCTTCTTTTCCCTTTCCACAAGCAAAGAAGTATCTCCCTATACATCACTGCCCTAGACCTATAGCAAGTACTGCCTGGCTGCTGCTGATGTTCATTCAAGGCCTAACAGCTCTTCAGTCACCTTGCGATGAATGCTGCCAGATCTGAGACTCAGTCTTCAGGACAGTGACCTCCCCTCTGGCCAAGGACAGCTCCAAAAATGTCATCCAAGAGCCAAGTCCTAGAATGAGAGGCCCCAACAGCCTGCTTTGGAGTTTTTAGTGCTTTACCCTACTGTGACTAAGCTAGTACCAAAGCTACAAGACAAAGTCTGCTTTACTCTTCCTTCTGCTTTTTATCAGCAGAAGAAACTCTCTTGACAGCCACCACAGCTGGGAATGTCCTGGGTCACACCTGAAGTCAGCACATCTCTGAGTCTCACCCAAGGCCCACGGTGAGTACCGCCTGGGTATTGCAGGTAATTATTCAGGTGCCAAAAGCCCTTTAGTCAGCAGGCAGTGAATTCTGTCAGATCTAGGTCCTTCTCTTCAAGGCACTGGGCTGTCTTCTGGCCCAGGATGTGTTTAGAAAGGTCCTCTGGGAGTTAGGGCCTGGAAGGGGGGCCTCAGAACTCCTCCTGGTGCCTTAATGTACCCTGGCTGAACTGGCATCCAAGTTGCAAGATAAAGTTTATTTTTACTCTTCCATCTCCTCAAGTGGAGGGAAAGAATCTCTGTCAGAGCTGTTAGCTGCACTGCCTGGGGTTAGGGTGTGGTGACGCAAGCACTTTCTCGATCACCCCAGGTGGTGTCTCACTTGATCAGAAGTCCCCAAGTCCACTGGTTCTGAGCCCAGCACAGTACCACAACTTGCCTATAAAGTGCAATTGTTGTGTCCTAGACTGCCTTTCAAGTTTATTTAGAACCCCGGAATACTTTAGCCTGTGGTGGTAAGGCTTGCCAGAACTCAGGTTGCAACTGCTGGGATGGCCAGTTCCCCACTGGCCAGGGCTGTTCTCAATTCTTCTTCTATGGATGCCAGCTGAGTTCTTTCTGGTGTTGCTTTCTGTGCTGAAAACACTGAATTCAATGTTTATTACCACAATCACTGTGCTTTGTCTTTTCCAAGAGCGCAGATGATTCCTCCACACCACATGGCCACTGCCAGGAGATGGGGGAGGGGTGGAGTTGGCAATTCAAAACTGTTTTTATTCTACCCGCTTCAGTGCCTTTTTCTGTGACATGAAGTTAAAACTAGGTACTCTGATTGCTCACTTGATATTTGGTTCTTATGAAGGTGCTTTCTTGTGTAGGTATTTGTTTCATGTGGTGTCCCTGCAGAAATGGCAATCAGTCAATGCTTCTATTCAGCCATCTTGCTACACCTCCCCTAAAAGTTCTTTAATAAGGGTAAAAATAAATATAAAAACAAGTATTATTGTAATTTGGTTTGTAACTTCTTCTCTTATGCTACAAGCAGAATAAAACAAAAGCATATTAATAAGCACACCACATATAAATATTTAATTTGCAAGACAAATCACATAAAGTGGGGTGGGTTGGGCTCTAGGGAGCTGAGTTTTTCTATGCAAATGAATATGCATATGCAATTGAAGTTATGTTATTAGTTTGAAATAGATTATTAAAACTTTAACATTATATTTAACTTCCATGGTAATCATAAAGGAAATATCCACAGAATATACACTAAAAGACGTTAGAAGAGAATCAAAATATGTTATGACAAGAAAATCAAATAAACACAAAAAAAGGGAAATAATAAGTTAAATGAGGGGAAAGAAGTTATAAAATATACACAAACAAATATAAAATTGCAATAATAAATATTTTATTAGAAAATTACTTTGAATTAAATTGATTAAACTACCCATAGAGAGACATAGATTCTCAGAATGAAAAAATAATTTTAAAAATATCAAAAACAGGTTCCAAAGAAATATTGTTTATTAGAAACTTTAGATCTAATTATCTGCATAGGTTAAAAGTGAAAAGATGAAAAAGATAATCCATGGAAATAGCATCTAAAAGACAGAAGGGATGACTACACTAATGTCAGACAAAATAGACTTTAGTCAAATAACTCTTACAAGAGACAGAGAAGAAAATTTAAAGATGACAAAAGGGTCAATTCACCAAGAACATATAACAATTGTAAACATGTATGCACTAAACATTAGAGGTTCAATATGTATGAAGCAAACATTGAAGAAATTGAAGGAAGAAGTAGATAGCTGTAAAATATTAGCAGAAGCGTCAGATATTCCACTTTTAATAATGTATAAAACAGACAAGAGTTCAGTAAGGAAATAGAATACTTGAACAGTAGTATAGCTCAATTGTACCTAAAAGACATGTACAAACAGTCCCACAACAACACATTTTTCTCAAGTACACATGTTACATTCCCTGGGATAGACCATATGTGAGACCCCACATATGAGACCATATGACAGACCACAAAACAAGTCTTAACGAATTAAAAAATACTGAAGTCATACAAAGAATATTTTCTCATCACAATGGAATGAAACTAGAAAATCAACAGTAAAAGGAAAACACAAATTCACAAATATGTAGAAATAAAACGACACTCTTACACAACCAAAGGTCCAAGTAAGAAATCACAAAGGATATTAGGAAATATTTCGAGACAAATGAAAATGAAAGCACAATATTCCACAACTTAACAAATGCAGAAAGAGTATTAATATAAGAGGGACATTTATAATCATAACTGCTTGCATGCAAAAGAAGATCTCAAATAAACAACTTCACTTTATATTTTAAGGAATTAAAATGAGTAAAACAAATAAACACAAAACTCCCAGATAGGAGGAAATAATAAAGATGATGGCATTAACAAATAAAATAGGAAACAGAAAAACAATGAAGAAAATTAATGAAACCAATAATTATTTTTTTGAAAAGATCAATAAAATTGACTAATCTTTAAGTAAAATACTAAGAAAAAAGATGACTCAAGTAACTAAATTTAGAAAAAAAGTGGGGCATTAACGATTTGTGAGAAATAAAATTATAAGATTTTGAACAAGTATACACCAACAAATTGGATAATTCAAATTAAATGAAAAAAATGCAAAAACATAAACTACCAAAAATAAATCTTGAAGAAATAGAAAATCAGAAAAATACCTGTGACAAGTAAGAAGACAGAATCAATAATTAACAATTTTCTAGCAGAGAAAGCCCCATATCTCATAGCTTCATTACAGCAGTATTTTTCAAACTCCTCCAAAAAATTAAAGACGAAGAAACCCTTCCGAATTCACTGTGAGGCCAGCGTTTTCCTGGTAGCAAAGAGACAAAGACACTGCAACAAAGAAAACTACAGAGTAGTATCTATCATGAATATTGATGTAAAAGTTCTTAAGAACACACCAGCAAGCCAAATTCAACAGCATATATAAAGGATTATACAGTATGACCAAGTGGAATTTTTCCAGAGTTCCAGAATATATAAAAGAAATATATATTCTTATATTTTTGTATAAGAAATATATTTACCACATAAAGAGAACATAGTTCTCACAGAAAGAAAATTTATATTATATTACATACAAGTATGTATTTCTTGATTCAATATACAGAAATCAGTCAAGTACCTCACACTAACAGAAAAAGGAAAAATTTATATTATTTCAATTGATGCATAAAAAACATTTCAATTTTTTTTCTTTTCACTTAAAAAAATGTTTATTATACTTTAAGTTCTGGGGTATATACGCAGAACGTGCAGGTTTGTTACATAGGTATACACGTGCCATGGTGGTTTGCTCCACCCATCAACCCATCATTTACATGAGAAATTTCTCCTAATGCTCTCCCTCCCCTAGCCCTCTGCCCCATGACAGGCCCTGGTGTGTGATGTTTCCCTCCCGGTGTCCATGTGTGCTCACTGTTCAGCTCCCTCTTATGAGTGAGAACATGTGGTGTTTGGTTTTCTGCTCCTGTGTTAGTTTGCTCAGAATGGTGGTTTCCAGATTCATTTGCATCCCTGAAAAAGACATGAACTCATCCTCTTTTATGGCTGCATAGTATACCATGGTGTATATGTGCCATATTTTCTTTATCCAGTCTATCATTGATGGGCATTTGGGTTGGTTCCAAGTCTTTGCTATTGTGAACAGTGCTGCAATAAACATACGTGTGCATGTGTCTTTATAGTAGAATGATTTATAATCCTTTGGGTATATACCTAGAAATGGGTTTGTTGGGTCAAATGGTATTTCTGGTTCTAGATCTTTGAGGAATCACCACACTGTCTTCCACAATGGTTGAACGAATTTATACTCCCACCAACAGTGTAAAAGTGTTCCTATTTCTCCACATCCTCTCTAGCATCTGTTGTTTCCTGACTTTTTAATGATCATCATTCTGACTGGTATGAGATGGTATCTCATTGTGGTTTTGGTTTGCATTTCTCTAATGACCAGTGATGATGAGCTTTTTCTCATGTTTCTTGGCCGCACAAATGTCGCCTTTTGAAAAGTGTTTGTTCATATCCTTTGCCCACTTTTTGATGTTTTTTTTTTTCTTGTAAATTTGTTTAAGTTCTTTGTAGATTCTGGATATTAGCCTTTTGTCAGATTGATAGATTGTGAAAATTTTCTTCCATTCTGTAGGCTGTGTGTTCACTCTGATGATAGTTTCTTTTGCTGTGTAGAAGCTCTTTAGTTTAATTGCATCCCATTTGTCAATTTTGGCTTTTGCTGCCATTGCTTTTGGTGTTTTAGTCATGAAGTCTTTGCCCGTGCCTATGTCCTAAATGGTATTGCCTA